>NW_006767429.1:1207688-1653509 GCF_000223485.1 Spathaspora passalidarum NRRL Y-27907 | reverse complement strand
TCCTTAGTTAGATATTTGTCCGATCCACCCGTATCACTACTTGAAAGTTCGGGAAATGGTTCCTCAGATATAGTTGATTTTGGTATATATTCAATACTTTCCAATTCGCTGGGGAAACTTTCAGGAATTATAGACTCGACAGTTGCAACAGTCACAATAGATGATTCCAATAGAACAATACTCTCACTTAAAGGTGTAACAATTGGTATAGTAGAATCATCTGTAAATTCTTTGTCAAAGGATTCTTCTGATATGAACTCAATACCCCCTTCTGCTGTTGAATCGAGTTGGAACTTATCTTCTGATTGTTCTGGATCTAATTCTGTAGACGCAGCATCAACTACAGAGGTAACAACTTGGTATTCATCCTTACTACTTATTGACTGAATTTTTGGATCAATGTTAGAAGATTCTGATTCAGTAGTGTAGTTATCAGGATAGGATTCTTGTGTTGAATCAACCCAACCTTCATCAGAAGAGGGTAATGACAAATGTTCGCGATCTATCGTTTCGTTTGTGTTAACTTCCTCAGATATAGCAAGAGATTCAATCTCCTCACTGTAATGAGAAATGTATTCACCAGTTCCTATACTGGATGAGTGTGGTAGCTCCTCGGTTATCAATATTGTAGCATCAGACAAGGATGTAAAAGCGTATGGTTCTGAAATTATGTCCAGGGATATAGGTTGATAATCTTCCTCGGTAGACATACTGGTTGGTTCATTATGTGGTATTGTTTCAAAATTAAAATCACTAGAAATTCTTATATCTAGTGAATCGGATATGGATGTGACTTCTTTGTAGATGTCACTTGTTGATTCAAACGTCAAAATCTCGCTTTCTATTAATTCTAGTGATATCTCTGATGAAATAACTATTGATTTCCCCAAACTCTCTGTTTCAATATTTATCGATTCTGCCGGAACAACATTTGAACTTGTTTCCAAATCTAAACCTTCTGAATCGTCAGTTGATTTAAAATCTTCAGTGGATATTTCATCAATTGAAAGAATTTCCTCCAGTTTGTAGTATTCTTGTTCTGTTTCTTCAGTAGAATATTTCCCAGTGGTATATTCTAAAATTCCTTTTGTTTCAACACTCAATGTTAATTCAATTGGGACCACCTGACCCGAAGATAAACCAAACTCAGTATCTTCTGTGGAATCTATTGAAAAAAATATATGTTCTGTTCTTGTAATAGATTCACCAGGTAATATTTCTTTCTCTGTTGATTGAGATTCTTGGTAGTCAATGTTTATGGTAGATAAATACAGCATACCTTCCTGGGGTGTTTCCATATTCTCTGTTTGATATTCTTGATTACTTGAAGTACTTGGTAAAGCTGGTGTTATAGTTTGTTCTGTCAAGACATCTTCGCTGACATCATCACTTGTAGCTGTTATCTCATGGGTTTCTGATGAAAACAATTGGCTTATACTCTCATTTTGAGTAGTGAACTCATCCAGGGAGACCATATCTGTTGATTCAAAAAGTTTCGTATTTTCAACTAAAGTAAAAGTTTCCGAATTAGTTGTCTCAGGTGAATGATCAATAGTTTCCAGACTTTGTTTGGTGGTTTCAAAATATTCATGGTTGCTAGTGTCAATACTTGTCTCCAATGCTATGCTTTCATAAGATATTGAATCGTGTATATTTTCCTCAGATTCAGATTCAGTCAATTCAATAACGATAGTCTCGTCAGATGATAGTTGAATCTCTTCATAGCTTCTGTCACTTGAATATATAACCACCTCAGAAATTGACGTCTCTGCAAATGGATCATCGGACTGACTAGTCGACCCAATCAAATTAGTATCTTCAATGATTATTTCTTCCATACTAGTAGTATCCAATGATTCCAAAGATTGAGAATCTATTATGTGAATGTATTCACTATTTATACTCTCTTCAGTTATTTCAAAACTATGAGAACCTTGACTTTCTTTTGTGTTGGTATAAACAAAACTATCTTCAACTGAAGGTGATTCTGTTGCTGTTGATTCGTCTAATAAACTAAAGCTTGATTCAGAAAAACCAGTAGTATCCAAAACAATCTGATCGAAAGTAATACTATTACTGTTGGATTCTGTTGATTGTTCAATATAATCTTCAGTGTTTGTTGATTCCTCATGCAGTACCTGCACACTGGTAGAATCCTGAATTGGTTCTTCCGACTCTTCACTAGAGTCACTATTGTCCGACAAAGATTCGAACATTTCCACATCATCAGTGGACGGTTCAGAACCACCTGTTGTATCATTGGAATCTCCTGAAATTAGTCTGTCACTACCATAAGATTCTATACTCTCAATTATAATGAACGATTCAAAATCAGATGATGACAAGAAATCTAATATTTCTGAAGTAAAGGGAGTTCGCTGTCTGTTGGTTGTGCAGATATAATCTCATCAGATGATTGTAAGTCTTCATCGTCTGTCATAGATACAACTTCAGAGGGTGTATTAAGTTTGGGGATCAGTTCATTGATATTATCCATAGTGGAGGAGTAATCTCCTTCAGTCAATCCACTCGGTTCCTTGCTTTCATAGTCAGCAGTAACAGAACTCTCTTCTGTATACCACTTTACATTGGATGTAAATGAAATAGTTGCTTCTCCAAAATCTGTCTCTTCTGGTTTCCTAGAGAACCCATTAGATAGAACAAGTGTTTCATAATCATTACTACCCAGTTCTGTATGTTCATCTTTTGTTATTGTTTCCGAAATAATTTCGCTGGAGTCTTGTTTAGAACCAGGAATATCAATAGTTTTTGAATCTTTTGGTAAACTCGACTCCAGTCTCTCGCTTTCTCCATAATCTGTTGATTCTTCAGACAGAATAGTTTTTACACCATATTCATAGGTTTCGGCATTAGTATCATGTATTAATTCAGACAGCAAAACCTCAACAAGAGCAGATTCATAATCGATATCACTGGTTGTATCACTTTCCACAAGTTCACTCATAGAAGAAAATTTCATTGAATCTTGTGTTTTTGCATCAGAATACCCTTGACTAAAATCTTGCTCCAGCTGGCTGGATACAATCACAAACGAGGATGTTTCCCAATTTTCAGTGTCATATACTTCTGATAATTCAATATAGGATATAGAATGAGATTTAGGAGAATAACTATCCTCTCTAGTGGCATCAGTTACAAAAAGAATACCTTCAGTTGTCGGATATTCATCTAGTGTTCCTTCATCGGATATTTCTAGTGAACTTTCACTGCTTACTAAATACACAAGCCTCTCTGTATCTTCTGATTTTGAATCTTTGTCAGTTGTTTCCACAGTAATAAACTCATCTAATATGGAAAGTTTTAAACTATCCTCAGATCTCAACGAAAACATCAAATCAGAAGATAATGGCATAGATGATTCTAGTATTTCCAATGAACTTAATGTATCAACTTCGCTATTGGTAGTAGTTAAAAAATCATATTCCGTGGGTTTCTCTGTAACCGAGTCATTTACAATTACTTCTAGTGACTCGGTTTCTAGTTCAGACTCACTTTGATCAGTTGTTGAATCTTCAGTTAATTCAAATGAAACTCCAAAGTCCAGGCTAGCTTGTAAGGTTATTTCTAAGGTCTCAGCAGATGTTTGATTGGGAATTCCATCCTCTCTTTCTTTACTAGATAAACTTTGATCAAAAGTAAAAGATTCTGCTAAAGTATCCTCACTTATTGAACTAAGAACATTGCTTTCCAATGAACCTATTGCAACTTCTTGACTATCAGTACTGCCAGTAATTTCATTTTCGTAACTAGTTTCCAAAGTTATTCTTGGGAACCACTCTGCCGAACTTTGACCAATAAATTCTTCTGATGTGTAGCCATTTATATCTACTTCGGTAGGGGCAGCGTAAATATCAGAGCTATCACCAATACTTACTGTTTCAGAAATATCAAAGTACGATTTGGAGCTGCTTCTAACATCTTCTGTTGTATCCTCTTGGAGCATTTCATCTTCATTATCAGTAGTTGACTGATCTGAGACAAAAATATCAGAGGTTTCTTTGCTTATATATTCGTTTTCGGATCCTTCTGAAGTTATCAGATTGTGCGAATATTCCAAACCCTGATAATCAGTCTGTTTGCTACTTTCGTGTGATAAACTAGCGGTTTCTGCAAACAAATCATCATTGCTAATATAGCTGTATACCATTTCTTCAGAAACAAGTAGTATTGTGTTTGATGTAAATTGATAGTCAACAGGTTGTAAAGATTCTTCTAATGAGGATTTAAAGTTTTCTTGATCGACTTCTGTGCTTCTTACATGATTACTTTCATCGAATGACCATGCCTTGGTACCTTCTGATGACTCTGACCACAAATCACTACTCTTCAGTAGTGATTTATCAAACTCATTATAATCAGAAATTGATGCTTCATTGTTACCATCTGTAGATTCAATGAAAACCTTCTCATAGCTAGTTTGACTAATAGTTTCTACGTTTTCTTCCTGATCACCTTCACTGTAGCTTGATTCTAACGTTTGTTTGTTTTGATATTCTGAAGATTGATCATAACTGAATTCATAACTAGAAGTGTCTAATGAAGAGTTCTCTGTTGATTCCATTATCAAAAGTTCGGTAGATATATCCCCCAGTATAGCTGCCTCATTTAAATCTGAGGAAGAGAATTCCACTTCCATACTATCTTCTGATTCGATTGTATCACCATCACTAAATTCACTACTTGAGGTTTCAAAGTTCAGCAAGGTGTATGTTGATGTATACCACTCGTGTTGATCATCAGTGCTGACTATAACTTCTCCTGTAATTGTAGCAGTATCTTCGATAAAAGTAGTGGTGTAGTGCTCAAACAATTTACTATCTGTTATCCATACACTTTTAGTCTTGGTAAAAACCGAAACAAGTGCTGTGAATGTAGTGTTTGGATGTTTATATGTAGTTACATAAGTTGTTGATTTTGGTGTCTCTTCGCCTTCATAGTCATCATCAAACGGATATGTCCTGCAATAATATTGCTGGTATGGGTCTTCAGGAGCTGGTCCTTGGTAGCTAATATGTTTACCATCTTTTTCAATTCGAAATAAATCTGGATCATATCCTTTACCAATTAGAAAGTGCATTATGGTGGAGCCTGCATTCAATGTTAATAGGCCAATTTCGGCATCATATACAATCCCGTTAGTTTTTGATATCGCTGTACTTACACCAATTTGGTTTCCTAAATGAAAATTCCACACAATATAAGTTTGAGTTTTCAGCCCCGTAACTCGAAGTATGGCATCTTCACCCAAAACAAACTTTTGGTTTCCGGTTGAATATGCAGACGTAAGCTCACCCACCGTACCGTCTTCGAGGTATATACAACCGTTTCCAACTATATTACCAGTACTTTGTTTGTAGTATTGGTTGTATAACTTGATTACTCCAGAGTTTTTGATTATAAAATCGGCTAAAAATAAAGGCTTGCATGCTTGCTCATATGTGGCTTTGGTAGGTGATGTATTTTTAATAATTATTGTTCCTCGATTTTGCCACAGTAAAGTACTTTTTATGGTGCTCTTTGCTTGGCCGCTTTTTGCAGTACTGTCAACGATTATTTCCCCTGTATTCAAAAATGTTACACATAGCATTTCAAAAGTATTTGCAGATGAATCATTTTGCATTTGAATTCTCATTTTGCCTGTGTTCTCAAAGATTACAGCACCAATCTTACCTACATCACTAATTGTAAATTTCTTTAATTTATTCCCACTAGTTATGAAATTACCTTTATTAGTAAATGTAAGCTGAAACAGAATACTTTCTTGTCCCAGAAACTCAAAAGTACCACTTGGGTCAACAACTATTGCTTCCGAATTTGTATAGATTAAAGGAGGGGGGACAACAAGTAGAGAATTAGTAACTGTCAATGCAAATATTGCTCTTATAAATATAATCAAGCAAATTATCCACATTCTAATAATTCAAGATAATAATTAAAAGATTTAGCCAGTTATTTGTGGAAATGTGATTATATATAGAAGAATAATTCAAATACTTTGGGACATTCCTATAAGCTTCGAATTGGGGGAAGAAATAAGAGCCCTTTGCTTTTAAGTGGTTTATAACTAGAAAAGAAATCTTGTACAAAAAACATTTGAGTAAAGGCTTGTAATTTAAATTTGCTATATTCTGAATTGTTGTACTTGATGACAGAACAAGTATAATCAACAAAACGGAATGTGTTAATATGATGTTGTTTATTGACGGCGTTTTCAAATTATAAGGACCACTTGAAACCTGGTCTATAAGTGGGTCGATTTTTATGACATATTGAGTGTGGATGCAGTAGAAGCACTTTTAGTCAGCACATTGTTGAAATTGAAATGTTTATTTAATTTGTAACCGTTTTTTTGAATTTTGGAATTTCCAAACCATTTTTTTGGACCGTTTCGCAGCTACTGAATACTTGATTAGAAACATAAAAGCAGCCTTCACTTTTATTGCAATTTTTCTTGAGGAACCAAATATGCTGTCATAAAACCAATAGATAAAAATAGAAAGTTTTGGAATATGTACAATAATCACAAACTATTGGAATAATAAGTCAAGTTTATGGACAAATTTGAAGCGGTGTCCATCATGCCTGTTAAACCGATGGTTATGAGAAAGATGAATATTTAATCCTTGCATACTCCGGTATTCTCCCCTTTTGTCTTGGCTCGTCTGTATTACACTTGATACAATATTGCATGATTATTTGGAAAATTCAAACCATTTTTCAAGTTTTGAGATATTTATTTTCCTTTTTTAATTCTGGGTAGATTTTGTTATTTATTGTATTCAACTGAAGAACTTTACCATTGAACAAATTGATGTATTTAATTGCACGTGAAGTGAAATTGAAAATACAATTGAATTTATCAATGCGGTAATACAAGTTTAGTGTGAGGACATTTAGTCATATTATTTGTAGCATCTCAAAAAAGACCTTCATATTCCGTATCTGCCAGAGGTAATTGTGAATTGCATGTGATAGACATGACGGTTTACAAGGGTTATGAACAAAATAATAGATATCTGAATTCTCACTTGGTAAACGGATAATCACTGGTAAATATGACACTTTTCTCAGCATGCCTCGATTTAGATGACCACCATGTTATTTCAAGTGGGGGTGTCGAACTAATTGTGCTAACTGTTAGTATCTGCCAGATCCAAGAGTTAGTTTTAGAACCTTGTAAGTGCGGCTTTTTATTATCCGGGTAACTAAAGTTCATTAAACTACAAAGAAAAATAACTATACATCTAATAGTTGCTAATAATATCTCTAACCTTCATACCATTAGCTTCAGGTCCTAATTTAACTTCCATCACCGAATCGACAATACCATCAAAATATTGCTTAGTGGCAATGGTAACATTTGGATAAAGAAGATTTGATATTCTTTCGTCGTGTAAACAACCTTTAACTGGTTGGTCTCCTTGGAGTCGGCGATCTAACCAAGTCCAGCCCGCAGGTCCACCTGCCAATTGTTCACCAACGTGGCCATTCAATATATCTTCAGCAAATTCGAATGAATTAATCCCCCATTTGCACCAGTTATTATAAGTTTTGTATACATCTTTAATTGGAACAACCAGATCTAAACTACCATGATAAACAAATATTGGGATTTCAGGAACATAAGTTGAATTCAAATAAACAATGGAATTCCCTTCTACTATTTCCCTCATGTCTCCATTTTCTAACAATGAAAACCCAGCAGGAATCATGGGATCTGTTCCAGTAAGAATATTTGTATTAAAATAGTGAAAAAGTGCAGGTACAAGACATTGTTTTCCACTGATACTGAATTTATCTCGGTATTGAGGAGCAACATTCTCTTCGATTATCTTTTTGGCTTGAGGATATTCATTACCAAGTCCAGTTAATGCAAGTGGGATCAAGGCTGCAAATATTCCACCATCGACAATTTCAGCCACAGCAGTAATATTTGTGACAAACCCACCAAGCGAAGCACCAACCAAGCTTTTCTTTAATTCAGGAGCATATGTAGGTTGGAGTGCTGCGGCCCATCCCGATGCCAATGACCCTCCAGAATACCCCCAAAGTCCAACTTTAGCATCTTTGTGGATCCCCGTGATATTTCCTGATTTTAATAGTGCCCTGACAGAATCAAGCACTGCCTGTCCTGACCTTCTTCCTACTGTGAATGCTGAATTAAACCCTTCATAATCTGGAGTATTGACAAAATAACCATTCTTGAGAGCAATCACCATGAATGTCATATCAATCTGTGATGCCAACGTATCAATTGGGGCTCTAAATTGGATTCCATATGATGGTGAACAAGTTATGTTTGAAGAATCTTCGAATGTTTGGTATGAAACAACTTTGGAAGGATCGGCATTATAAGGCTCCATGATTGTGGTAACAAATGCCGTGGGTTGGCCAAAAGAATCTTCCGATCTAACCACTAATTGCCAAACATTCTTGACATCAATGGGGAAGATAGCACTGGCGAGTTGGTTGGGTGCCGGTCGAACTTTCAAAATGTCTCCAGGTTTTGCATCTTTATATCCCTTGGGCAATGTGTAAAAGTCATCATCTAAAGGACTTTTAAGTTCAAGTGGAAGGGCAATTGATTGCAAAATATAAATAAACAAGAGAATTATGTAAGCCATCGGTTCCTGATCAGTTTAGTTGGGGTTGTCAAGTAAATTATTAGGGAATTATGTGTTATAAATAATAAATAAGACATTAGTGCTACTCAGTTAGGAAGTAGATACAGATTTGTTTGTCGCTAAATCTATTTTGGCTATATTTCCCAATTGGGAAAAGACTCACAAGTGAAAGTTTAAACACAAGACAAATATTGAATATTAGCACATGTCAATATGTTACTAATGCTATGTAGGCTATATCAAAGCTAAACAGGGGGAGGTTGATTAAATGGGGATGTGCGTGATTTTTTGGATCTCTTGTAGTTTCCTTGAGTAAGTATCCCTGTGATATTCTCAACGAGCATGAAATTTGTTCTGTTGCTTTTGTGTATTCATCCAGTTAAATGTCTATATTTATACTGTAATTATAAATTGTGAGGGTTTTCATTTCAATCTCAATTATACTTCAGTATTAAGGGGTATAAGCCAATTTTAGCCGATGTGCATCGTAATTTCCGTAAACGGTAGTAAATTTACCAAAATCCGATTTTAAGGCATGTGCAAAAAGATTGTATTTTTGCTTGTAGGTAGTCCATACTTGAGGGGGATAGAGTAGTTAAGTAGAGACTATGTTTTTATTGTAGGTACTAGTATAAAAGTTACCGTTTAGTTTTTTCTTTGCTAGCTCTGTTTAAGGAAAAAAAACTAGCATCAACTACCATATTTAGTATACATTGTATATCACATGCATAGTTATTTCATATGAACCCTATTGTTTTCTAAGATAATTTCAGTAATAGAATTGCAAGGTCGCCAGGTGTAGTGGTGAGCATTGGTAACATTGTATTAGACCTATAATTGTAAAAGTTGGGTATTAGTCGACAATAATGATTCCCCCCAAGAGATTCTCTAAAATATCTTTGATTTTGTAGAATATCAATTCCTTCGGTTTCTGAAAGTGATAGCGTTTGGTTTATACTTTAAAGGATTATAACTGTTTGCTCGTATTTTTGCAACTTTTAGCAAAAAATTATGAGTAAAATGTAAACTAAAATCACCAACATAATTTTAACTTATCCCATTATTTTTGCTACGTATACCACTTCAAAGATCTATGATTTTAAATACAAAATAACCCTATATTTCTCCACATTACAGTCTATTTGTGGAGAAGACAGTTGGCAGTTTGCTGTTGCAAATTGTAGGTGAAAAAAATAATATTTTTTTGATACATTTGAGGATTAACACTACACCCCCAAAGGCCCCCTCAAGAACCCCCTTACTTCAAGGTTATCCTTAAGTAAATAGAATATAAAAGACCAACATATTCTAGTTTATTCAACTCATCAGTCTTTGGTAAACCGAAAACATTCCAGAATTAAAGGAGATGCTGTCAAAAAAAAAGCTTAAAATTCAAAAGATCAAAGAATACGAAATAAACATGTAATCGAAGATGTCGAAACAATGGGAAACTAATATGTACCTAATACTAAGTTAACAGGTGTCGTTAACGAATCCTTCTTTAAAACGTGTACATATGTGGAGGCGTGGTTTGATCTAAGGCGGGACACGGATATCCTAAAATGGCCAAGCTGTTCCAAATTAAGAAACGATGGAAGAAGAAGAAAAAAAAAATTCCTGCATTTTTTCCGAAGCATCGGAGAAATTAATTTTTATTACACAAATTGTCAGAGTCGAATAGCCTGCATTCTATGAAATATGCATAATTTCTGTAACAGCAGAGAATGCCACTTGAAATTGAAAGTATGCAATGGATACACGAAAAGAAAACCAGCCTAAATAATGGAAAAGCCTTTACACGATTCTTCAAAACGTGTAAAAAAACGTTTTCTTTATCTATTAATCTGATTATTCATTGTTTGAAATAAATGTGTAGTGCCATATGGCTGGCGATTAATAAAACGCGAGAATCCCCTTTTTATTGGAACACGTCTAGCTAAGTAATTTATTTTTTTTTAAAAAAAGTGTGTTCCATTTTGTATTTTTCGTTACAAAAAAGGGTTGGTTATCTATTGCAATTTGAAAACTGTGATAACACAACTCCAGCTATTGACATCGCTACAATCACTCTAGCTTATAGCTAGACCACACCTGGTGATATCCGCTGGGCATTCCTGTTATATTCCAAATTCAGTTTAGTTTCTTTTTTTTTTTAAACTATTGTTGACAGAATTGGATTTAATGTTGACGTGTTGTATTCGTAATGGAGGGACAAAGTGCAAAAAGAAATTTTTCAGTGTTCTGCCACGACCAGCTTTACTCTGACAGAGAAAAAAAAAATTCATTGTTCGTGACCATTTTATGCAGTCCGATTGATGTTATATTTAGATACACCAGTACTATGCACTCCCCTACACATATTACACGCACCACACACACGCATAATATTATTATTTTTTTATTTTTATTTTCATTTTAATTTTTTTTTTTAAATTAGAACCACGTCGAGTCAAAGTATAAAAAAGGGTTTCAATCCTGAGTTCGCAAATAAAAACCCAAGTTTTTTCTTTCTTGCTCTTTGAACTTCATTAGAGTTTGCATTCTACTCAAAGTATACACATTAATACATTATGAAAGGATTGATTTTAGTTGGTGGTTATGGTACCAGATTAAGACCATTGACCTTAACTTTACCAAAGCCATTGGTTGAATTTGGTAACAGACCAATGATCTTGCATCAAATCGAAGCTTTAGCTGCTGCTGGTGTTACTGATATCGTTTTGGCTGTTAACTACCGTCCTGAAGTTATGGTTTCTACCTTGAAGAAGTACGAAGAAGAATATGGTGTTTCCATTACCTTCTCCGTTGAAGAAGAACCATTAGGTACTGCTGGTCCATTGAAATTAGCTGAAAAGATCTTAAAGAAGGATGACTCTCCATTCTTTGTCTTAAACTCTGATGTTATTTGTGACTACCCATTCCAAGAATTGGCTGACTTCCACAAGGCCCATGGTGCTGCTGGTACCATTGTTGCTACCAAGGTTGATGAACCATCCAAATATGGTGTTATCGTCCACGACAGAGACACTGCCAACTTGATTGACAGATTTGTTGAAAAGCCAGTTGAATTCGTTGGTAACAGAATTAACGCCGGTTTATATATCTTGAACCCATCAGTTATTGATTTAATTGATATGAAGCCAACCTCTATTGAAAAGGAAACTTTCCCACTTTTGGTTGAACAAAAGCAATTATACTCCTTTGACTTGGAAGGTTACTGGATGGATGTCGGTCAACCAAAGGATTTCCTTTCTGGTACCTGTTTATACTTGACTTCTCTTTCCAAGAAGTCTCCAGAAAAGTTATGTAACGAAAAATTCGTTCACGGTGGTAACGTTTTGATTGACCCAACTGCCAAGATTCACCCATCTGCTTTAATTGGTCCTAATGTCACCATTGGTCCAAATGTCGTTGTTGGTGAAGGTGCTAGAATCCAAAGATCTGTTCTTTTAGCCAACTCTGAAGTCAAGGACCACGCTTGGGTCAAGTCCACCATTGTTGGTTGGAACTCCAGAATTGGTAAGTGGGCTAGAACCGAAGGTGTCACTGTTTTAGGTGATGACGTTGAAGTTAAGAATGAAATTTATGTTAACGGTGCCAAGGTCTTACCTCACAAGTCTATTTCTGCCAATGTTGAACATGAAGCAATTATTATGTAAGATATTACAACCCTTGTAACTTTAGTGGAGAGTGTGTGTGTTTTTTTTTATATAGTTTAACAATCGGGGAAGTGTTGATTCGCTTTCTTTTATATATACGGGAAAAAAAGAACAATAAATATAATAGAATAACGTATTTACAAGTTATAAAGATAACAAACCATGAACACAACTTTTTCTAAGTGGTTCAGATAATGGTTTAACCCCACTAAGATATTGCAAGAATAATTGGTTACTGACAGATGGTTCATCCACTACTCCCAAGGGAACAGTTTCTTTGGTCATGGTGTTTACATAAGAAACACTAAGTTTACCTCCAGTTCTTGTTTCTAAGCATAACAAATGATTCTTTGGAACTGAATCTCTACGACCACGGAAGAGTTCACGGAATTGATCTAAACCCGAAGTTAACTTCTCACCAAGTTCTTTACTCTTTGGATGAGCAAGAATTGATCTGATTAACCCATCACGAAGATGGTTGAAATCGGTATCTCTAACTGGACTTATACGAGCCATGAACTTAACATCGTTGGCAAGTAATTCTGCAATCACTTCTGGTGATTCAGCTGGGGTAGTTAACTTATCATGGCCAAGTTTGGTCAAGATTTTGGTAGCTTTGGGAATGTCGCGTTGTGCGATATAGATCCCAATGGCATACACTCTCATTTGTAAGAATGTCACGGTTCTAACACCATATCCTATCAAATGGAAATCTTCTTGAAATTGGTCGGGTTTCTTGATCTCCAAGGGGAATGGAGCAACATTAGAGTCCACTCTAACAGTGTTTGGTTTCTCATCCTCGGTCTTTGAGTCTAACAACGTGGGTGTTTGGAGAAAAGCCAATGACGAAAACCCAATTGCTAAAGGAAGACTATAAGTAAATACATTTCTTCTGGTTATAACGCTAGCCAGTCTTTTGACAAAGAGAAATGCTGATCTCTGGGTGAATAATCGAAACATGGTTGGCTGCTACAAGAAAAGAAAAGTGGAGAGTTATTTCAGTGAAATTTTCTCGTAAAGGAAATCGTTTTTTTTGAGGAGATCTACACGACCAACAAAAACGCTATTTGACTTAAAATGTTTATGTTTGTTGGGTAGATTCAAGTTCGTTTTTGGTAATGTCACATATTTATTGATGTTCTTCAGTGTTAATTTTGAAAGAACCAAATGGGAGGCTTGGTAGAAACAATCTTAAAATAGGTCAAATTGTACTGGGCGACAACTACATGCTCTTTTGTAAACTAGCAACTCTAATTTTGCGCAAGTTGTTACGACATGCATATACGAGATATGTTGTCCCAGTACCACTCGTATTTATCTTTTACACTTTAATCTTTGGTTGCAAAAACCAAACTAATACAATCATTCTATAACTTTGAAATCTCTTCACTTACAGCATTAGTACTGACCAATGAAAGACCACTTGCCAATTGACATTTATAAATACACTCCCATTTATTCCAAACTTGTTCAACTGAAGTGATTTCACTATTTAACCAATTGAATCTTGATAAATAAGCAGCCAAGTATCCAAAAAAAGAGTCACCAGCTCCTGTTACATTGACTATATCCAAGTTCCGATTTTCTTGCGGAATAGGGAAGTATTCGACTGAGATTCCCATGCGACCTTGTGAAAGTTTCGTTCCCTGAGATGTGAGTAGAATCTCTGGCCGGTACTGTGATGTTGTTGGTATGGATTTGTAGTCGTCGATTGTTGTAGATAAACTGATTAGTATTACACCTTTATCTCCTAGCTTAACTAAAATGTTTTGAAAGTATGGCAACAAATGGAAACATTGTTGGAATACTCCTTGTGCTAGAAGATCTTTTATAGTTGGTGTATTGATTCTGTCTAATTTGTCTCTGAAATTGGAATTAATGTTGAAGGAATCCAACACAGGAAACCAATTATCTAAATCATTAAAGTATCCCTTTGATTGGAATGATTCATATATTGAATTCAATTCTTGGATCGTAGGTGTAATAAGTTGGATTTTATTATTGGGGAAACATTGAAGATTGAATTCTGCTATCCTTTTAGCTTTTATGTGCGACGTTGGCTCAAGAATTATGTTTGATAAACTAGATGATAATACTTTGCACGTTGTTGTTGGTGATAAATTACAATCCATTGCAATTAAGTTAGGTTGATTGTACTCGATTTCCTTTATGATATTTTCTGAAAAATCTTGTTCGATAAGTGACATATCAGCACATGCAACTACTAATTCACCTGCTGAATCATGAATACAAGTATACTGAGCAGTATTACCATTAGCCAAAGTAATCCCACTTGTATCTATTCCTTCATGTTTCAATTTATCAAGAATAAAGGTTCCCGCAAAATCATTTCCTATTTGTGAAATCAATTTCGAATTAGCATAACCATATTTGCTTGCTAATGAAATATTAAATCCCACTCCTCCTACTGAATTTGTAGTTGTTCCTGGATTTGAATCTTGTAATTTTGAACCTGGGTTCATTTTAGCTACCGTGTCTAAAGCTATCGAGCCAATGATTAGTAAATCGTTCTTGCTAGCAGGTTTGTTTGGAGTTTCAGGTGCACTGGAAACGGTAGATCCTTTAGTTAATATATGTGTCTCTTTACTTAAGACTTCTGGTATATGAGTGGTTACTTGCTGATTAATTTGTTAGTAGTTGCATTTCCAAGATTAGCATTCAAAAACATACCTTTTCAAGAGCAAGTAATTCTTTGCCAATTTCAGCTCCAGCTTTTGCATTATTATAAACTAGATTCAAATTACAATCAACCGATTTGCCTTGGGTTTGTATTGCAATTTGTGATAACAAGAATGGCGTTAATTGTTTTCCAGATATACCTTGGACTTGAGCTAGTTCATTTGCTTGATCTATGATTCCTGCAATGTATTCACTATCTAAAGCAGATTCTTTTGGTGGGGGTATACAAAACACATTTCCAGAAGTTAATCCCAATCGATTCTGATTGTGGATTATAGAGGCAGCTTCTGTGAAACTCTTGAAAGAATAAGGGGATAATACTCCGGATTTGCGACAGTAGAAGCCAGGAATTTCAATATTCGGCTCGTTCTCCTCATTGTAGGTCCCCACGTAAACTCCTTGAGTTTCTAAATATTCCATAGTTAATCCAATATCAAGAATAGATTTGGGTCCAGCACAAACCACACTTACTGGAGTTCTTCCCAATTCAGTCAAATCTGCAGAAACATCCATTGTCAATTGTCCTTCTCGATGTACACCACCTAATCCGCCGGTAGAAAACACTTTTATCCCAGCTAGGTGCGAAAGTATCATTGTCAGGGCAATAGTTGTTCCTCCATTCAATTTATTAGCCATGACATGTCCAATATCACGTCGAGATACTTTTGTTGCTTTAGATTCGGCCAATTGTTGTAATTGACCATGGTTTAACCCAATATGAGGGATTCCATTTATAAATGCACATGTGGCAGGAATGGCCCCGTTCTGGCGGAGAGTCTGTTCTACTGATAATGCCATTTCGACATTTTTCGGGAATGGAAGGCCATGGGTAATTATTGTTGATTCTAGAGCAACCACTGGTACTAATTTATCAGTTAGTGCCTGTTTAATCTCGTGAGAGATTTGAATTGGTAATCTTCGTAGTGGCATTGTTTGTGTGGAGTTGATAATAAATATGATTTTCCATTGCGAATTTAAAAAAAAAATCTTGAATCACTTTTGGTTATTCAATGGCGACAACACTGAGGTTGACATCTGAACAAATAGAAACAGCATTGGCTGGTGTTTTGGATATAAAAGATGCTATTTCTAGTATATCAACTCAATTGGACGTGTTAACTGATGAGCTGACTTTGAAGTTGGAAGCATTACTAACCAAATGCCCAACTGATATCTCGGATGAATTACAAAGACATTTGAAAGTAGACAAAACCTACAAGCGTTCGGAAGAATATTACCACTATCTACGTCTACTTCGAGTTTCTAAATATCATACTGATTTGCAACTAATTTATACCTTATCATTACACTCAAATCCAAATGTTCCATGGTGCAACAATATCAATTCACAAATTGTCACATCAATTATAACAGAGATAAACATGCCCAACGAAATAATTGAAGACTTTATAGAAAATGAATACAAGAGAAATATCCAACAAGTTAAACTGGAAAGAAGTTCAAGTGGACTCCGTCCCCGATTAGGATTTAATTCAGTAGCTAGCGAAATATCCTCACTGGAGCAAATTGAAAAACTCAAGGCATATCCAATTAGTTTATCGCAAGCTTGGTTTTTAATAGAGATTAGCACTGA
This sequence comes from Spathaspora passalidarum NRRL Y-27907, assembly GCF_000223485.1. Taxonomy (NCBI): domain Eukaryota; kingdom Fungi; phylum Ascomycota; class Pichiomycetes; order Serinales; family Debaryomycetaceae; genus Spathaspora; species Spathaspora passalidarum. The sequence goes on along the minus strand of NW_006767429.1, from coordinate 1,636,911 downwards.
TAAGCATCGCTGGTGTAGCCAAGTGTTCAATCTTACAATTTCCTTTATATTAAATCTACTTGATTTACTGGATATAGAGATTAAAACTCATGCATGTCAGCTATTACAATTTTTACTATCAAAATCTTCACACTTTAAATTTAATTCCGGATTAATTAAGGAAGTAAGCAAATCACTAAGTAAATGCCTTGTTTACATTCCTCCCAGTGTTCTGGTTGACAGATCATTGCCGATTTTGAGCCAAGCTTATCCATGCTTAATTGAGGTGTATTCAACTTACGGTACTAATTTGGACTATGTTGAGTTGATTAGCACAATTATATCCAATGTGAATCACTTACTTACCAGTGAAGTGGAAATTACCGAGCCTGTATTAGTACTACTACTCGATCAGGTTCTTGTTATGCTGGAGAAGCTTGATACGGACATTACTATTTGTTTATCAAAGTTATTATATACCTTGAATCAAGTCATCGTTAATATAAACATTTGTGAAAGAGTACCACAAGTCATAGCAAAGGCATTAAACTGTCAATCGCGTATCATAACCATCTTCCAGTCATCCACGTCTGAGTTTAAGCAAATTTTATACAGCTATAGATTTGACTTACTAGGTGCATATGGTATCCTATACAAACGGATAAAACACTTTAAAGATGAAGCACAACTTATAGATTGCATGACCGAAAATATCACCCAATTTGGAGAATTATCACAGGATATTGACACCTACACAGAGTGGCAAGACTTGACCAAACTCGTTATACCAATTTATTAATATATATACAGGTAAAATTATTCTAACGACCAGTTTGTAAGGCTTCAACAACTTTAATATTAGTATCCAAGAATCTGTTCAAACAATTCTTAAGACATGATTCTTCATTAGAAGTCAAACTACCGTTGGTTATTGGAACATCTTTAAAACATTTCTTGAAGCACATATCGGTAAAGCCGTGGATTGATGATTGGACTTTTGACTTGGATTGTTCAGATTCTATAAATTGCATGATTTCTTTACGAGATGGCTCGTCAAGATTTTGAAGAGCAGCTGCATTAAGTGAAGACATGGTTGGGCTGTAATAGTATTTACCTCTTATGGTACTAGTGAAAAATTGTAGATTTTTTTTTTTTTTGCTTATTCTTTCGCATTTTTCGGTGATTTGATTTGTCTTGTTTGTTTACATTCAGAGACAACCAGAACTATACAATGTCAAAGAAACAACAGTTAGTTGACCTTGTCGTAAGTAATACTGCGGTATCTAGAGAGCCACCAGTAGACGAAATCTACTTCAATAAGTTACAAAAAGATATACAACGTGTCAACCAATTTATCACACAGGCAGATGTTGCCATAAATCATTTACAACAACATGAAGAGAGTGCAAGTATAGAACAGAAGATTATTGCCATGTATGATTCATATGAAAGAATACCGTATGTTCCAGACAAGAATGATACTATTGGTACTGCAGCCACTTCGTCTATTCTTAGTGAGTTAATAGACAGGAATACGCGTGAGTTAAAGGAGTCTGCCGTTGAAACCGAGCCAATCGAACTATTAATATCGGAGTATAAGCAGATATTAGACTTCCTTGCCAAAGACAAACAAGATAAGCAAGAAACTATCAACAGATTGAATTCTAAAATTGAGGATTTTCAGTTCACACCTTCAATCAAACATCTACTCATTCAAGCTGGTAACCTACATAGAGATCTACAACGACTGTTGAAGCGGGTTATTACTAGGTATTTGGCCATGTCTGATACCGGAATAATTGATAAATCCCAATTAAACCAACAATTGAAACAGACAACCAAGCTTATTAACCAATTATTGCTGGGTGACTGGGTTGATGTTCCTGAATACAGCCATATCAAGTTCTTTATAGACACACTTGTCAAAAACGACATGTTATTACTCAAATATTCCGACCTGGCTATGGTCAAATTACGAGGCTTTGATATTGAGTAGGTCGTGCACCACACCCCACGCCCCTAAAATCCGACATCAACAAACAAACAAAAAAAAATCAGCGCATTTAAAAATCAAAACACCCGACTTAAATCCGGAGCTTCAATACAAAATTACTTCAACTACCCAAGCATGTCAGCTCCGACTAAACGACGCAATCGTGCTATCCTCAGTTGTGATGTCTGTCGAACCAGTCGTACCAAATGTGATCGGGGAAACCCATGTTTATCATGTATAAAGCGCCATAAACCATGCACATATACATTGTCAGACAAGAAACTGCCCTCCACAGCGGCCACATCACCACATTCCCCATCTGATGAGGCTTTGAGACAAATCATGGAAATTAAACGGAAAATTGCTGATTTGGAAGGTTCAGTTTTGCAAAAGAAACCCAAATTTGAACACAGTGTACCTATTTGTAAGTCCGGAGATAACCCTATTGCTAATGATACCGATGAAATTAACTTTAATTATGGGTTTCAAAAAGGTGATCAAAAGCCACTTTTGGTATCTCATCGGCCATTACCTTATTTGTTTTTGATGCGACGTGATCCGGGATCTCGATTGGTCTTGAACTATTTGTTTGAAACGATGAGCAAACGCCCTCAGTATTTCAATATGGGACAACTGTTTCTTGAATTGACTGATGAAAAGCGAGATGATTTATCTATCAAGTCGAGGTTGATTTATGGAAATGGATATATTCCCACCTTGCAAGTTGCTTGTGGCATCCCCATGTCACAAATAAAAACAATAATTAATTATTCTGGTGTTAACAAAGGATTTGTGTTTATTCCCGATATCGATATATCCGATCCCATGAGTTCATATTTCCGCTTAATTCCACCTCCAGCTGTAAATGAAGCACTTTTAGATATTTTCTTTAAACAAATTTATCCATTTGTGCCAATTCTTGATGAACTTGACTTTAGAAACGATTTAAAGAGATTGCTTGGTGAAGAAGTTGGAGGACAGTACCTTTTCAAAGCACCTAATGTGGAATCTCCTGGTGATTTGGCTACGTTGGCCATGCATTTGGTTATCCTCAGAATGGCACATCTTACTTTATTCAACTTCACTACGAGAGGTAGTTCCAACTTGGTTGACTATCCAATTTCCCTCGATGTTATTAGGGCAGCTTCTACAATTATGAAGGAGTTTGACTTGTCACGAAGACAACCTTTGATTGTGTTGCAAGCGGGGTTACTTTTTAGAGTGTATCTCGGATGGGCACCTGAAAACTTTACGTCTGGTAGCAGAACCCAGATATCTATGGGTACAATTGTTCAATTAGCTTATTCATTGGGATTGAATCGTGATCCTACTTGTTTCACAATTACAACTCCTAGACAGGCTAATTTGCGAAGAAAGATTTGGCATGTCCTCGTCAGATTAGATGTGCTTGATTCTATGATTTGGGGAACAACATTATCAACTGACCCAACCACTTATGATACTCAGTTACCTACGTATGAGGAAGTCAGCTGTAATCTTGAAGATAAATCTTTAGAAAGAGATATCATTACGTCGTTCCCCAAGTACGATGCACTTTTGAGTGTTTGTTATAAGTTAACAGGAATACACCTACGAGTTAAGGGAGGACACAAACTTAGTGAAGTCACCAGTTTAATTTCCGAGCTCGAGGTGCTCTGTCAGAGATTGCTAGGTACAGTCAAGCAAGGATTGAAGAGTGATAATTTCTTGGATTTGCTCAAGTTGAGAATCCTTTTATTTGTTAAATTGTATTTGGTTTATAACCATTATAATTTGTACTTGTATTATGAAGCCCAACAAAACCCATTACAAATGTATTATTTCCGCAAGGTTCTTGAGATAGTTATGGTTGATATGAAAGAGTTTCCCTACCAGGCAATGAATACTGAAGGCAATGGATTTTCACTTATGTTTGCCCTGATTTTACAGGTTTATTTACATGTGGTGTTTTTAATCATTATGTGTATTAGAAGCAGGTTCATTCTGACTTTGTACGAAATCAAGAGAAACCCCGCTAGGTTTAAACACGACTCGTTGTTGGAATATACCAAGACAATTGAAGATAGTGATGCTGCATTAAAGACTTTTTCATATTGCAATTTAAGAATGACCAGGATATTGGGCGATCGGTACAAATACTCGTGGATTCTTTCTAAAGTTCACATGAATATTTTGCGGTTGTATGATGATAATTTGGAGATTTTTAATTATAATGAATCAAAAGCTGTCAAGGAAGCTGTCATTGATATGTCATTGGAGGATATCAGACATATCACTACACTTACTGAAGGGTGTATTCGAGCCAACAAGTTTGGCCCAACTCCATTTGGCAACGAATCTGAAGAAGAACTAATTCAAGAGATTCAACGAGATAATTTATGGCATCAAATCAAGAAGATCTTTACTGAAGAGACAGTCACCAGTGCTTGGATTGACAAATCAAAATACAATAATAACAGTACAATCACATTTGATTTCGATCTATTTGTAAATGATATTAATTTTGCACAATCTATAACTTAAAAAATGTATAGTCCTCGTTTATACCAAATAAACTTCCACACAATGTAAACCAACGCACAACTAGTAATTAACCCAAGAGAAGTGAATGTAAAGTATCTCTCTAAACAGTTGTTGAACAATCCTCGGGCATTGCCTGTGCATCTTGAATCGGCATTGTGTCCGTAAAACAAAGAATACAAGATTGATCCCGTGGCTGGGGCAACCATGAATGATCCCCATGTGGATCCCATAATGTCAATTCCCCATATGGATGCAACAATAGTAGGATACAATGTAAACATACCCCCGTACGAAACCCCATTAATCATGGCGATGAGGGAGTAATTCACAGGTGTATTTGGGTCCAATACCCCATTTGCATATTGACCAATTGCTCCGATAAAAATGACGACAATAAGAAGCCATACTCGACATATCCCCTTGGTTGCCAAGTAATCAGATGCTCCTCCGACTAAAAGTCTAGCTACTGTTGATGCAGTGGCCATTAGACTTACTTGATCGGAAAGGTCGGCCCCGGGAGTTATGTTCTTGAGGATGGATCCAAGATTGTTTTGATAACTTTCCATGGGTCCAATATTGAGAACTAATGATACAAGTAATAGCCATGCCGATTTATCCTTCAAGAATTGTATGAATCTCTGATGATGGTTAGGTGGTTCAATAGAAGAACGTCTTGACATCACGGGAGCCAACGGAGTTTCTTCATCAACACTCATGCATTCATCGGGTATTATGGGTGATTCCTCTTCTTCTAAATTGAATATCAATTCTTGTTCCACAATTGCTATTGAACTAGATACAAAGTTCAATGCGCCAATGCCAAAGTAAAGTATGCCGAAAAATCTAAATGTCTTGTACAAGTCCAATTGTCCTTGGTCTAAAAAGTAGTCTATTTTGAGCATTTGTGATCCTATCAATGCTGAGAACCCATAGCAAGTGATTGGTAACGATATGGCTAAGCCTTTATGATTGGGGAAGATCCGGGCACAGGTGATTAAACTGGAAAAGTATAGCGAGCTTGTCGCTAACCCAATCAAAAAAAATGTGAAACAGAATGCATAAATGTACTTGTTCAGTACTGGTTGCTCTCGAAGCACGCATACGATATAACTGTTAATCAAGTAACTTGGACAGAAAAACCAAATCAGAAACAATGACAATAATGCTGGGCCATAACAATCAGCAAGGTACCCTAGCACAGGTAGACAAAAGTACATTCCGCATGCAGAAAACGAGGCGATGGTGTTGATTTGCATAAAGCTTAACCCCAATACCTCATGGAATGATATTGTAAACAAGGAAAATAGCAAGATAGAACCTGAAACGAGACATGATATTAATGATATGACAAATGCTAATTTTCGAAGGTTTTTAAGGGAGATGTGACGGGATAGATAACTCTTTATCTTGTGTGATATTCTATGGAGATAAGTCGGTTTGTGCATGGTTTTGGTTGTGTTATCTCCCTTATCGGAAGAACAGGTTGGTTGTAACATAATTTCCCCATCTGAATTTTCTTTGGGGGTGTGACGGAATCGTATGAGGCAAACGAAAAAGAAAAAAAAAAAAAAAATGCTGCGAAAATTACCGACATGCGCGGCGCGCATGTTCCACCGAATTGGGAAACAACTAATAATGTCATTACTAAATACATATATACTAGATCTACTTAATATAAGTCACAAACTTTTCAATTTCACCCTTGGATCCCAACCAGATACCACTCTTGTCATGAATTCCCTTTGGTATCATATCTAAGATTCTTTCACCCTTGTCATTAATGGCACGTCCACCAGCTTGTTCCATCAACATGGCCATGGGGAAACATTCATATAATATTCTCAATTTACCGTTCTTAGACTTGGTATCAGCAGGGTAAGAGAAAATACCCCCATATAATAAAGTTCTGTGAATATCAGCAACCATAGACCCAACGTATCTTGCACTGTATGGCTTGCCGTTATCTTGAGGTTTCTTTAAATCTTCAATGTACTTCTTGACATAGTCTGGCCAGTAGAACGAGTTACCTTCATTGACCGAGTAGATACTTCTGGTGTTTGGTATCTTCAAGTTTGGCTGAGTCAAGATGAATTCACCTAATTGGGTATCTAAAGTGAAACCATTGACACCATAACCAGTGGTCAACATTAAATGAGCAGAAGCACCGTACATGGTATAACCAGCACAAACCATCTCAGTACCTTTTCTCAAAACATCGTTGATGGAACCCTTGGAACCCTCCTTTAATCTGTAAATACCGAAAATGGTTCCGACAGAAACCCCGGCATCGATGTTGGAGGAACCGTCAATTGGATCGGTACAAACAGCGTATTTACCGCCACCTTCAAATATAATTAAATCTTCTTGTTCTTCAGAAACTAGAACTTTGACATTGTTGGAAGATCTCATGGCATTAATAAAGATTTCATCACCGATAACGTCCAATTTCTTTTGAGTGTCACCGGTAGCATTGGCAGTACCGGAAACCCCGATTAAGTTAACCAACTCGGCTCTTCTGATATTGTGGGCGATAAATTTGAATGCAAATTGTAATGAGTTTAATAATAACGATAATTCACCAGTGGCACTTGGAGCAACATGTTGTTGTTCTTCCAAGATAAATCTAGTTAATGTGATAATGTCGGTTTCGACATTCATTTGCTTTGCGACTGAGTCGGCAATTTGAGCGGAGGTCATATTGAGTGTGTTATGTTCAATTGTGAAAAAGGAAAAGACTATCCAATAGAAAAGAAGGAGATTGGAAAAACTTTATAGGAAAAAAGGGAGTTATCAGGTTTTTATATCTGGCCCTGGAATAAATTACCCCATAAAAAAAAAAAAAACTCGCAACCAACCGCACAAAATCTTTACTAAAAATTTACAATTTCGTCCGAACTTATCCTGAAACCCCCGGGGTACTTTTTTCTATTGTAAAATTTATTTATTTTATTTTTTTTTTTTCTTATGTATTAATTATTAACTGATGACTAAAAAATTGCGAACGGTTTTAAACTTCCGTGTGGGTGTGGACTGAAGGAACAAAATTTCCCGGGTGGGTTGGTGGAGGTAGCTTTCCTTCCTCGTCTTTGTACTCAGCGCGTGCACAGTTATTTCTTTCCCACCCATCGGAACACAAGCGTAGGCTGGTCCATCCGAAGTAAGCTTTCTTTGTTAATATGTGGTATTTCTCGGTATCACCTTGATTCCTTCTGCTGATAAATCGATCTATTAATTTCAAATAATAAATCTAATGTGTTATTAGTCGTTCCCGATTTATTTCTAATTACGTCTTTAGCGTTATATTTCCCACTGGGATTTACTGGCTTTGTAGTGGTGGTCCATTGCGATGAAGCTTCTAATGATCGGTATATTTTAACCTGTTCCCCTTCTTTATCTTGTTTGGCTAATTGTAGGTACTTAGTATGGTTGGAATTGAGATAGTCCAATACTTCTGATGAGTTGAATCTAGATTCTACTTCTGGCGTTGGTTTATTTGATGATCCACTCGAAGGAGGAGTTGATTGCTTTCTTTTGGGTTTGTTTGCGTTCTGGGAGTTTTGTGGGGGTATGTTGGTTGATTTGGATGAACTGATAGCTAACTTAGCTGCCCAATCGTTAGACATGACTTACTTGTGTATGCTATTCAGATGCAGAGGGTTTTGTATGGCAATATATTTCTAGTTTTTCTGTTGAAAAAAAAAAAATAGAACCGTACAAGATGGTTAACCTGCAAAATAACAAAACTAGCAAAATTCCAGGTCCAATCTGTACAATTGTGGTAACCTGCAAGTCTATAATTCTGACGTGTTAATTTTAAAGTTTTTTTTTTTCCAACCACCGACTATGGGGGATCAGAACAGCAGCCAAAAAAAAACAAGTCTTACGAATCTTAACCTTCTTCTTCCTCTTTTCCCCAATTGACACCACAACAATTCCTCTCTAATAAATCAATATAGAATAAAATAATGAGTGGATTTCGTGTATTGGATTTGGTGAAACCATTCTCACCATTTCTTCCAGAAGTGATTGCTCCAGAACGTAAGATTCAATTTCAACAAAAGGTGATGTGGACCATCATCACATTGTTGATTTTCCTTGTCATGTCGGAAATCCCATTATATGGTATTGTATCCTCCGATTCCAGTGATCCATTGTTCTGGTTGAGAATGATGCTTGCTTCTAACCGTGGTACGTTGATGGAATTGGGTATTTCCCCAATTGTTTCTTCCGGTATGCTTTTCCAATTATTACAAGGTACCAAGTTAATTCTGGTTGACATGAGTAATAAAACTGACAGAGAAAACTTCCAGGTTGGTCAAAAGTTATTGGCTATTTTGTTGGCTGTCGGACAAGCCACTGTGTACGTGTTGACTGGTATGTATGGACCTCCAAAGAGCTTGGGAGTTGGTGTTTGTTTGTTATTGATTTTACAATTGGTTTTCGCCAGTATTATTGTTATTCTTTTAGATGAATTATTACAAAAGGGCTACGGTTTAGGTAGTGGTGTTTCCTTGTTCACCGCCACCAACACTTGTGAACAAGTTTTCTGGAAGGCTTTTGCTCCAACCACCTCTACTTCTGCCAAGGGCACTGAATTTGACGGTGCTGTTGTTGCCATGTTCCACTTGTTTGGTACCAGAAAGGATAAGAGAAGAGCCTTGATTGAATCTTTCTATAGACCAAACTTGCCAAACATGTTTCAAGTTTTTGCAACTTTGTTTGTCTTTTTCGCTGTGGTTTACTTGCAAGGTTTCAGAATTGAATTGCCAATTAAATCCACCAAGCAAAGAGGTTCTTATGGAGTTTACCCAATTAGATTGTTTTACACCTCCAATATTCCAATTATGTTGCAAAGTGCCTTGAGTTCCAATGTTTTCATTATTTCCCAATTATTATTCATGAGATGGCCAAGCAACTTGTTTGTCAAGTTGTTGGGATCATGGGAACCAAGACCAGGTTCTTCTCAATTGTATGCCAACAGCGGTATTGCTTATTATATTCAACCACCATTCTCATTAACTGAAGCGTTATTAGACCCGATTAAGACCACCATTTACATTGCCTTTGTCTTGGTTTCCTGTGCCGTTTTCTCCACCACTTGGATTGAAGTCAGCGGTACCTCTCCAAGAGACATTGCCAAGCAATTCAAAGAACAAGGATTGGTTATTGCCGGTCATAGAGAAACTTCTGCTTATAGAGAATTAAAGAAGATTATTCCTACTGCCGCTGCCTTTGGTGGTGCTACCATTGGTGCCTTGTCAGTGGCCTGTGATTTAATGGGTACTTTGGGTTCCGGTACTTCTATACTTTTAGCCGTCACCACAATTTATGGATATTACGAGTTGGCTGCTAAGGAAGGTGGATTCAGTAAGAACTTGGTTTCTGGTTTTTCTGATGGTATTTAGTTGTATTTTTGTATTAGTCGCATTTTGTTGTAAACAGTACAGTTTAAGAAGAAAAAAAAATCTCACGTTTAGCTCATCGAATACATAGTAAAATTTATACAGTAACTTTATACAGCAGCAGCAGCAACATGTCTAAAGAACCAACGATATTGGAAAGTTCGGAAACTGAATCGTATCATTCAGACAAGAACAAGACATGCTACACTGAGCTTTCACTCGATGAGTTGTTCAACAATTTACAGCAGGAAACATCGGGAAAGACCATAGCAGAAGAATCCGATCAGTTTACGAAAATAGAAACTTCTATCAAGAACTTGCCTAAAATCGAATCCAACTTGGAAGACACATTGAAAGTTGTCAAGAAAAAAGATGTTATAAGGATATACGACCCCGTAGCAACCGCTGTCAAGACCGACAACAAGGAGCAGGAAACAGACAGCAGATGGTTCAATATGAAGCAACCCGAACTCACCCCTGAGATAAAACGTGACTTACAAGTCATAAAACAGAGAAGCGCATTAGATCCAAAGAGACATTATAAGAAGGATAAATGGGAGATACCAAAGTATTTCCAAATGGGGACTATTGTTGAAGGTAATGCCGAGTTCTACTCCCGATTAAAGAGAAAGCAAAGAGGGACTACCTTGGTTGAAGAAATCTTGCATGATGATGACACAAAGAAATATTTCAAGCGTAAATACTCTGAGATTCAACTGGCAAAAACCAGTGGTAAAAAGGGACATTATAAAAACATCAAGAAACAAAGAAAGAAGTTTTAACTTGTTTATCGGTATATATTTGCATTTAATACAATGGCTGTACTTGGTTTAACCTGTTCTATTTATAAGTTTCTTTGGTTGTTGCGTAGAGTATAAAACTACATTGCAATAGTTATGCATTTAAATTGTCGTTGATTAGCATTACATAGAAGGGTCGTTACATAGCTATAAGTCTACTCCAATCCCGCTCGTTGGAAAACATCCAGACGAACCTTTTCCCACAATTGTTTCTTATCTTCTTTAGATAACTTGACTTTCTTGCCTTCGATAGTTCTTAATTCCATCTTTAGTTGGTCTAATCTTAATTTATATTCATGAGCCGTGGTAGCAGCAGCGGCCAAATTGATTAAATAATTCCGGATGGCAATTTCTTTAAATTTGAACTTTAAAAATGAATGTTGATGTTGGCTTATTCCCTTGCCGCTATTTATTTGTAATAATCGGGATTGCTTAACGGATATTTCTGCTACTGATTTCTTAAAACTGGTATCGAGGTTATGTTCTTGGTATAAATTGGATGTGAACAAGGTATAGATTAATTCCTTGTCGGATATATGCGGTTGTATTAATACAATATGACATGAACTGGCTAAGTCACCAATTAACTGTGGTAATGCATTTTGATTATATTGAAAATCAGGTATGGTCGATATAACTGGTAGTTGGGTAATTATTAATTTACAGCGAGTAACATTCAAATTCCAATCAATTAACGATTCACTGACGTTTTGATATTGTAAGTCCGAACCAAGTGATATCTTGTACATTTCTTCTGGATCGAGGTCGTCTCCTACAACCGGCTTCTCACTAGGTTGTTGCTGTTGGAAATGCGACTCATGCAAGGCAATATCGTTGACTAATTGTTCCACCGTGGTCGATATTGGTTCCAGATCTTCTGGTATGGTGGCGGTGGAGCTAGAATATATGGAAGGAGCTGACCGGACAGATCTTTTTCCCGATATGCTGGAGAATATGCTTGATGACGAACTTCGATGCGACATTTGATACTTGCTGTTGTGGTTTAATGGCGGGGCCGATCGTATTGAAGCGGCACCGCCGCTTGCTCCACCTCCTCCTCCTGCTCCTCCATTTGCAGGAGGTGATGTTATTACTGACGGTGGTAATTGTTGATAGATGGCATTTCTGGCGCTGTCTCTAAAATGGGATGGTGTCAGCGTCTTCAGACGATTATTGTTTGAAAAGGGTGACCCGTACATGGTGTGCGTATGTTATGCTATGAGTATGCCAACGTGTATATATGCAATAGATGATAAATATCTTATGTACTGTTATATGAAGTTGATATATTGATGGATTGTGTTGCTGGATATAAACTATGAATATATATATGTGTATGTTGATATTAATACTACGAGCCACTCCTATATTTAAAAATTTTTTTTTTTTTTTTTTTGGTTTTCCCTTGAGAAAGGGCGGAAAATTTAATCCCAAAAAAGAAAAGGGTACACAATGGGAAAAAAAGAAATTGATTGCACAAAAGTGGAAAAACGTTTCCAAGCGTGACTAGGTGAATTTCCGAACTTGACTTGCTACAGACGTAGAGGTAGAGGCAGTTACGAAGGTTAGTGATATCTTTTTTCGAGGTGATCGTTTGTTATTGTTGACGATAAGTCACCGGCTTAGCACATTATCATTCATTTCCTGCCTACAGTATTAGTTAGTTAAACCTATTTTTACATTCCTCTCATAGTGTAATATTGTGTCAGAACCACATCCCTTGTTGTCACCACGCATTCTCCCCCAATTTCACCCCAATTTCAATAAAGTTACACTAAGTTATCTTATAATTAGAATTCTCGGTACCATTCGGAAAAACTAATTTCTGCAATGGAGCCCCGCACTTTCAATTCCGCCGGAAAAAAAGCAAGACCTAAACTGCAAGAAAATAAATCGTGTGCTTTATCAAAAGAAACAACTTGCGGTAAGACTTTTGGGGTGGGGTAAAGGTGATGATTCATTCAAAGGGAGTGTTGTGTAGTCGGATCAGCGGAATCATTCTGTATATTATAATAATCATGCTGTACTCGTATCGTTGGTATAATTGTGCTATCTTTTTGACTAATTTTTGACTAATTTTTGTTCGGAAAATCTATTAGATCCCTGCAATAGACTACCTAGATATAGTATGAGTATAATTTGAACACCGATAATTAGATTAAACTATTTCTCTTCTAGCTTAAAGATCCTTTACAGATCAAACCCTTTCGCCTTGCATACAACATTTATCTTCAATGTAGTTTATAACAATCTGGTCAAGCCTTAATCAAGCAGCAAACCCGAAAACGAAACACAAACACAAATCAGTTAAACATAGACAGGGTACATCCACGCAATTGCCCCTAAACAAATGAATTAATAAGTGCAGCTAGAATAACACCACCCCTCCACCTCCCAATAAAAACAAGCACCTCTAACCAAATAAACAGTGCAGTATTTCCAACTTGCGCACTGGGTAGTCCTTGACTTAGCTGACTGACCAGAAATTTTATTCTTTACAGCATTACAAAATACTGCACGATTAAGATTTGGTATCTGCGTAGAGAAAGAAGCACCTTCTATTTAAAAGATAGTGTCAGTATTGCCACAGTTGGTAGCACTACCACGACTAGCACAAAAAGGTCGTGTACAAATGCCCAATTGTTTTTTTTGGTATAGTTCAATTTTTTTTAGCATCACTTACATAAACAAATCAATCCTAATTCTTACAACCAATACAATCCTATCCACAATGTTAGTTGAGGAAATCATCTCACAAGATTTAGGGTTTAAATTAGATACACCTGAACATGAAATTCCACTATTTGACACTCCGATTGATTTATCAGCCCATGGTAGTCAAGATTTAAACCTTCTTGCTGTGAATAATGACTTAAGATTATTGGCAGTATCTAATATATCACAATTGAAGTTAGTATCATTAGATAAGCTTGACAAATCAACATCCATAGGTGATGCACTTTCAATTACACAAGTTCATTTTAATAGCTCCAGATTACTTGTGGTTAACACACTGAGAATTCAAACATTGTCAGTATCATCCTACCAAATTGGTGATGTTGCCCATCTTGAATATTACCCTCATTTAAACAAGGATATTAAAAGTATATTGCCGTCGCCTTATACTGATTCATTTTTGAGTTTGACTGTTGACAACGAATTATACTTGTGTGACGATAAATCAAGTACTTTAATTGCATCCAATGTCTCCAGTTATTGTTGGAAACAAGATGGATCATACATATATGCATTAAACAATGATACCACTACCTTAGCTGGTAAATCAATTGAATTTGATGACCCACCACTGGAAGACTCACACATTGTAAGCATGTTCCCATTCAACCAATATCTTTTAGTTACTTACGACATCACCCTGGATGATTTTGAACATGATATAAAGTCATATGTTTTTGAAGATAAACCGGACTATTACATTCCTATGGATGTTGATACTGCTCCCCCCTTTGGAATGGTGGAAAGAACTGCCACATATTATACGTCCACCATTAATGAATGGGTTGAATCATACCTGTATTCTTTCATTACTTCGTCCTTAGCTACCGAATTAAGCATATTGAGTTTATCAGGGCATACCTTGGAACTAATTGGATACTCAGAAGATATTTATCGTGCCCAGTTTCCCATGAATGAAGAAACCGATGACGATTGTTCACCAGTAGGGATTGGTATTTCCTTGGAATTGTCTAAAGAAGTGGCTGAGCCATGCCCAGGAGTTGATTCGGTTACTGGCAAGTTGCCTAAGGTGTACATTCTTTTGGATACCGGAAAGCTAATATCCTATTGGGTATTTCATAAACATGGTTTGATAAATGACGAGGTGTCATTACAAAGAGTAATTGATTATGAAAAGAAATTGAAAAGTAATGCGAAGCCAGTTGCGAGTGCGCCATCTATAAAACCAGTTTCTAATGAACCATCTAAAGGTAATGAAGCCACTACTGTTCAACCGGAAAATCCTTTCGGTTCTGCTGAAAACCCATTCGGGTCATCGGGTGCAAACCCATTTGGATCTTCCTCTGCCAATGCATTTAAACCTTCCACCACTTCACCAGCAACTGGATTTGGTGGGTTTGGTCAAAAATCCGATAATTTTGGAAGTACTGGTTTTGGCCAAGCTAAACCAGAGGGTTTCGGGGCTGCTGCTACCAGTGGTGCTTTTGGAGGCAGTAACTTTGGCAAGAGTTTAACTGGTGGGGCATTTGGAAATCAAACAAAGACTAGTGACACCGCATCACCATTTGGAAATCAAACTACCACCATTCCTGGAAAACAGAATACTACGAACCCTTTATCTGGACCCACCACATTTGGATCCACTAGTTTTGGTCAACCAAGTTCATTCACAACTCATGGATTTGATAATATGACTAAAACTCCTCAAGCAGCAAAGAATACCGCCCATTCTAACTTTGCTAAGTTTTCTTCTTCTGCAGCATCATTTGGATCAGGTAAGACAGATATCTTTTCTCAATCAACAGATTCTCCATTTGGTAAGCTAAATGAGAAACCGGCAAGCTCTCCATTTGGTAAGCTAAATGAGCAAGCGGGAAACTCTCCATTTGGTAAGCTAAATGAGCAACTGACAAACTCTCCATTTGGTAAGCTAAATGAGCAACCGGCAAACTCTCCATTTGCCAAATTAACAAAGGAAGAGGGGCCTAGTGATATATTTGCTCAAAAGGATGCACCTAAAGAGGATGCCAAGAAGTCTGCTTTTGGCAATTTCTCGGGATCGAAGAGCATTTTTGAACAACCAAGTCAAGAAGATAAACCTATAGAATCAAAACCAAAGAGTGTCTTTAATCCAGTTTCATTTGCTCCAGAGACAAAGAAGGATCAACCAACATTCGAGAGCTCAGAAAAACTTTCCAGTCCAGGGTTCTCTAATTTTGGTAAATTATCATTAGCCAGTGAAGAAGTTAAATCATTAGCATCACCATTTGCTAAATTAACACAGAATGCCCCAGTGGAAACACAAAGTGAGGATGTTAGTGATTTTTCAGAGGAAACCGAAGAAGAGGAAGAAATATCCGAAGAAGGCGAATCAGAAGAATTATCCGAAGAAGGTGAATCAGAAGAAATTGGACAATCAATTGATTTGATTTCTCAAATGAAATTAAAGTCCGAATCAGTAATTGAATTACCCAAGAAACAACCAACAATCCCTTCAAAATCAAAACTTGCATTGTCCAATGATGTATTATCAACTAGCGAAGAAGAAGCCGAGACGCCCGAAGAAATCAACGCTCCAGTTGAACCAATCGAGTTCCTTGTGTTTGATGGATTGACTCGTCCTACTCCAAAACAGGGAAATGTCATTGGTGATGAAATTTCACGATTAGTCAATATTACTCAAGGCAATTTATCAGTGTTGAAAGCCAATATTCAATTGCTTGGACAATTCATACAAGATCACGACTCTCCAACTAGTGCTGATTTGTCTGATGTTCAACGAATTTCTCAAAGAGATTTGTTGACTCCAACAATTGAAAAATTAGTCGATCCATTACATGTATTAAAGCTGGATTTATCCAAGCAATTGGGCCAAGTTGATGAATTATCTACCCAAGTTCAAAAATGTTTGTATGAGAAAGTTAAACTTGATAAACTTTACAGTAGATTGGCATTATTGGATACTGACAATACCAAGAGCCACGCACTCAAGCATCGACCATTGGATATTCAAAACGAGTTGATGCAAATGAATTTACGGGAGAAGTTAGCCCATGTGAAAACATTGGAATCGAAATTATACTCATTGATCATGCCAATCAAGGCTGTGAATTCATTAAACAGTGAAACGTTGAACAATATTGAACAAGTTGTATTCCAAATCAATTCTCAAATTCAAAACCAACGCGAATCAATTGATAAATTAGAGGAAGAGATTAAGAAGTTGGAAGTTGATGATAATAAAGTTGAATTGCCTCAATTGACTTCATCTCCGAGATTGAAATTAGTACAAAGATTAAGACGCACCCAACCTTCTAGTACTGCAGTTAAGTTTATGAATCAGTAGCTTCATGTTGTATATATATAATTCTTACAAGGTTAGCACGTAGGCACCACTGGATGGTGCATTTGTATAACATCTTGCAACGATTCAACCCTTCAGCCGCATATTTTACGGCTCGTACACATTTTAGTTTTTGTTATCGTTTTTTGTTGATGTAAAATATTTTATTCTGAATCGGGATTGTTACAACCACACCAGCAATGACAGCATCAGAATTGATAGGAACAAACGTGTCTATACCAGGTTCTCCTCCAGGATATGGAACTGTCAGATATATCGGAGAAATCCAGGGCAAATCTGGGGTTTTCGTTGGAATAGAACTCCATGGCAACTTAGCATCAACGCGAGGTAAAAATTCAGGGTTCGTGAATGGGATCGAATACTTCCATGTCAAGATTCCCGGAAGTGGATTGTTTTTGCCATACGATAGATTACGCACGGCCAACCCAGGAATACCTGAACGTTCCAGTGTCAACATTTCCAGAATGTCGAATCGGAGCAGTATCGGCGGGTTTGTCCTAGAAAGAAGACAACTTACACCTGAACTTGGGAGTAGCACCCCTGAACCAAGGAGGAGAGACACAAACGACGACACGATTGCTAAATTGGAGTCTGAAATTTCCAGCTTAAAACGAATAATTCAAGACAAGGACAAAAGATTGGACCAATTTGCAGTGCAACGACAGGAATGGAGGGCTGCCATGGATGAATTGGTTTCAGTTCAACAAGACGGTATTGAGGTGTTTGAAGTCAAGATTCATGAATTAGAAGTTGAGTGTAACTCTTATAAACAGGAAATTGAACGATTGAACAGTGAATTGGCCCTCTCTGGATTACCCAACAATTCAAGCAAAGAACTTGCCCAAGCCAAGGAGAAAATTGTCCAACTTGAACAAGATATTGAGAATTTATTACTGAAACAAGTCAGTAATGTGGATATAAACAACTCTGGTTTACAAAAACAAATAGACAGTTTGAAAAGCGAACTTGAATCAAGACCTAAAATGGATAATCTTTTAAACTTGCAAAAAGAATTGGATGAATTGGATTCAATGTATCATGAACAATTACAATCTAAAGATCAACAGATTAAACAATTGGAACAAGAAGTTGAAAAGTTAAAGCGTAGCCATGGAAGTGCCAGCAGCGAACCATTTGCCATGTCTACTAGCACTAGCGACGAGCTACCAATTTACCAATCGTCAACTCCAGTTGATCCAAGTTCAGGTAAAAATGATTGGTGTGGATTATGTGAACGTGAAGGCCATAGCAGTATAAACTGTCCTTATGAAAATGATATATTTTAAAATACTATTTATGCTACATCTATATCTACCACTTCAGGTTCAAGGTCATCGTCACCTTCACCATTTGCATATACAATATCCTTTTCTTCAGTACTTTCTTCTATATCAATAACTTTTTGTCTAATTTCAGATTGTAATGTTAAAAGTTGTAATCTTCCTTGAATGACAATTAAATGTGGTAAAAGTTCAAGCCCAGAAGATAATTCCTTTTGTAAGTTCTTTAAGTTTGATTGGTCAGATTTGGCAATGACCCCCCCATAAGTTAAAAGAATCCATTTCAACCAGATTCCGAGTGATTTGTTTATAGAACAGTCTTTTGACACTTCGTTGCTTATGATGGAATATAATTTTTCAATACTAGTATTGCTTACTTGGTCAAACACTAATGCCTTGATGGTTTGTTTAATTGTTTCTTCGTTATTAATGCTGGAACATAATTTCACAATAGAATTCTTGTTGAGTTCCGTAGAGTTCAATTTTTCAAGTAAAGTTTCCAACAATTGTGAATATTCAACGTTGTTAATTGCAGTAATTTTAGGAATATGAATCTTGGCGTTTGGTAGCGATGACGAAGATGACTTTGTAGTTTCTGTGTTTATGATTTCTCCTTCGTTATCAGATATCCAGTGAATATCGCTAATTTCAACATCATTTAAATCTTTGTATGCACCAACCAAGATTGATTCATGGGTGAAAAGTTCGGTAACATTGTTGGTGGTAATAGTTTTGGAAACTTGCTTGTCCCCAAATCTGACCAAGTATACTTTTTCCTGGGTTGATACTTGGATATATTCTTCCGCGATATATGATACAGTGGACAACACAGTCGCGTTTCCGGTATATTCAATCTTAGTATAGTGGTCAAGGTCCTTTAAGTTGACAATGTATAACTCGTCCGCTAACACCGCAAGTAAATCTGGTTTTGTTTTAGATTGTATAATTTGGGTGACACCCTTGATTTCAAGCTCATGCTCTTGAACAAATTTGTTTTTAACTATCTTACCAAGGGATAATTTGGAACCATCGCTGAGGACAACATGGGGTGCTTTTCCTGGCAAGACTTCAATAGTAGTTGCAGATGGCACTTGAATGGAAATAACTGTGTCATCATCACTCGAGTACTTTATAAGACTGTCCTTAGACTTTATCCATATGAAATTATCGGCCTTGATTAATTTGGTGCCTGGGACCCTGGTGGTGAATTGTTTGATTGGTTTATTCAGTAATGGAGATAATACAATTAAATTTCCTGATTCGTCAAGAGCAATTAATGTGTCGTTTGAAATGTCTACTGGTGTATCTTCAGATGTTCTCTTTCTTCTTTTGGGTGATTTGGAAACGGAAGTGCTCCAAATAATGTCTATGATTGAATTTTCAAGGAATATCGAGTTGGCTACACTCGAGGTGACAGTTTCATTTTCTTGTGAAAGTTTGTAAAACCTAATTTCGTTCTTTCCATGACGGGATATTGAACATGCAATGTATTTACCACCTTCTTGAACAGCGAATCTCATGGTTGTTGTGTAGTAATTAGCTTGGAGTACTTGAAGACTTTACTTAATTTTTTTTTCAGCTAACAAACCGATGAGATGTTTGAACATCGCGCACGACTCCTACTTTTTATTTTTTTTATTATTTTTTTTTTTTTTTGTCAAGCAGCCAAATTGGTTGCAAATATCAAATAAACATTTTGAAAACTTACATAACAAAATATCTTACTTTACATCAATAATAATATGTACAGTATATGCTATATTTACTTCTTTTGTTGAATCTCAATCATTTGCTGCACTTGAAGTTTACACAACTCTTTCAAATCGAAAACATCAGCTTTTAATTCTTCAACTTGTTCTGATTTTTCACCAATCAATTCAAGCATAGTTTGCTCCTTCCTGTCCTTTTCCAGTATTTGCTTCTTCAACTCATCTATTTGAACATTCATTTGCGACATTTCATCATTCAACTTCAAACTTTCAAACAACTCTTGTTCAAGCTTCTCCTTATCCATGGATAATTTACTATATTCATCTTTCAAGGTGTTGAGTTCAATTTCCAACCGCCTTATAGTTGAACTCATCTTATTCACCAATTGAATATTATTACTGTGCGAACTTGTAGGGATATTGCCAAGGTGATTATACACCAGTTCTCCTCGTAAATCGTATCCGTCTTCAACGCCGATCTCCGTGAATGAAGTCAGTGATTGGTTGCGACTGTTGTCGATGTAAATACCTGAAAAGTCTCGATTTATGGCTGGTGTAGTCGATGATTCTCCAAACCTTATATCATTCCAGCTTGCTGCTGATAAATTGCCCAATGAAATTTGTCTGGTTGAATTATCCAAATTCAATTGTAATTCACTAGCTGATTTCTGTTGTTCCTTCAATTTTTCAATTGTGTCGTTCAATGTTTCAATCTTGGTGTTTAATTTAGCACGATCTTGATTATAAATGTGTTGTAACTTATCAAATTTATCTTGCAATTCAACAAAATCGTTTTCCTTGATCTTAATACTTAGCTCATGGTTCTGAATTTGTTGTTCAAGTGTAGTGACTTCTTGTGTTAATTTCCTAACTTCATTGTCCAGGGAAATTAATAAATTATTAACTTTGGTTAAGTCTTGAGTTAATTTATTCTTTTGCTTCTTAAGCTGCTCGATCGTGTTTGTCAAATTATCAATTTTTAGTAATAAATTAGATTCAATTACCTTCCAATTCTGTTGTGATGATAAATATTGCTTTTGAAGATTATGATGCGATTCTGAAAGCTTGATAAACTCCTCAATCTTACCTTTGTCGGATTCATCGCTGGTTTCAGAAATAGTCACATTTGACTCTTGTTCTAATCGCAAGTTTTCAATTTTATCTTCAAGACGAGAAATTTCTCTACCATAACTTTGCTTAGCTGACATTAATTCATTCTTCAAATCTTGCAAAATATTCTCCTTGGAATCCAATTCAAGGCTATGTTGTGATTTCATAATATCAATTTGAATTTTCAAATCATTAAGCTCTTTAACCGTTGCTTTATTTAATGAAACTTCTTGCTCATGTGTAAGTACAAGATCAGAATACTTTTGTTGTAAACCATTGGCTTGCTCCAATTCTTGTGTCGTATTGGCTAATTTATAGTTAAGCTCACCAAACTTTTCTTTAAATTGATCAAATGATTTAAATTTATGAAGACGCAAGAATTCTTGGAATTCTTGTAATTTTAAGCTTGATTCATCACTTTTGATTAAATAATCTTGTAAATTTTCTTCCAACTGTAGATTGGTGTTTTTTAATTTCTTGATGGTATCATTCAACTTCAATTCTTTATGAGAAAGCGATTCACCTTCTTCACGCAATTCCTTAATCATGGATTCCTGGGCAGAAATTTTCCTTAATAATTCCTCGCGTTCCTTCTCAAATGGATTGACGGTAGTTAAACTTACGGCCAGTGGAGAAGCCTGTGGAGGTTCATATGTAATGGGTTCTGGACTCTTTAATTTGGTTTCCTCGTTAGATTCTACTATCTCAACTGGGGCTTCTTCGGGTATAACTGTGTCAACTACGGGTTGAGGAGCAGGGGTGGCAGTAGTCGAAGCTGGAGGTTCAGCAGAAGGTGATTTTGATTTTGTTGATTTTTTAGATTTTCCTTTAGCAGCTTGCGCCAACCTTTCTTGTAATGTAAGACGCTTACGAACTGGCTTTTTGGGTACTGGTTCTGATTCAGCTTTTGTTTCTGTCTGTGTTTCTGTCTGTGGCTCTGGCTCTTTCTTTTCGGATTCTTGAGCTGGGTCTGATGATTCTTTGTTTTGTTCCGGTTCTTTCTCGGTAGCTTCAGGTCCTAAAGCCAGAGAGGTCTGGTCTATTGAATCTACTTGAACTTTGACGTCAGGGGCATTTTCAGATTGAAGATTTTGTTCAGTATCCTGTTCTGTTTCGGTTTTCTGTGATTGATCCGGTATAGGCTCCTGTTTGACTGGTTGGAGAACGGCACCAACTTCAGAACTTGATTGATCCTGTTGTGTAATCTTTTCTTCTTGAGTTATTTCATCAGATGGGGCTGTGACTGCGGGATCATTATTAACTTCGTCGCTATCAAGTTGTTGTGATTCATCTTTTGTTTCATTCTGTTGTGCAATAACTTCTGCTATGGGCTCATTTAAAGATATTAAATCTTCAACTTCATCCGGAGAAGCTAAATGAGTAGGGGAAGATGGTTTTATCTCCATTTCACCATTACTTTCTGGCAATTTTTGTGGTATTTCATCTGGTGTTTCAATACATACATTCTGTGAATCAAGTGGTTGTTCCCCAGCAGCTGTTTCCGTGTGTTGTTTGGATATTTCATCTCCAGACTGGGTATTCACTGCCGTTTCAGATTCCCCGTCGTGTATTAAATTCAGTGATTCTTGAATAGGTTGCTTTATATGTTGATCATCCTGTTGTTTGCCCAGCACGGCTGGCGTGTCGAGTTCAGTTTCGTCAACAAGTTTAGAATCCGGAGAATCATCAATCACGTCTTGAATTTCATTATTGTGAGAAAGTATCTTCTCGCTGGAAATTTCCTCCTGCATGCTTGGTTATATCTTGATCAATCGATAATTACGACCACTAACTATAAAGTGGTTGACAAAGATAGTCCGCACCGTGTGTAAAAAAAAAAGTGTACGTGGATATGGGTATATGCAGGAATGGTTAGATCCACTGGACCAAAACCAGCGTACCTAAGATGCTGCAAAAAACTGCAAGCTTTTAAATAAGGGGTATTTACGAAAGGATGTATTATTGAATCATACTAGGTCTTGGAATGTTCTGTTTCTGTAAATTTGAATGTTAAGGTTGGATTTTTGTTTTCCTTCTAATTTGATGCTAAGGCTACCATTAGTGCTCACGTGGGGTGTATCTTTATTTAGGAAAATTCCAAGCTTGAATTATTTACTTTTTAATCATTATGAGGAACTCTGACAAGAGTTGAACAATAATATATTACAAGCCTTGTCGTGTTTAGAAAAATTTTTAACAAGAAATGTTTCTTATTAACTGTCTATTTAACAACCTCAGTTGATTAATTCACCTTACCGCACGATCGAATCTGATAAAGTAAATTCAAATTGTTCATTCAACAAAACAATGAGCATTGTAAGTTTCAAATCAATGAAATTACAGGCGTGACTCTTGCATAGTTCTCTCGATGTACATCAACGCCTAAATTGAACCCCCCCCCCCCCTTTTGTAATTGATGTCATTGTATAATTCCAATCCCCGGAGTATCTGGTAATAGTACATAACCACGCTGATCTAATCCATAAGCATCAGTAACATTATACGGTTTACACTTGTTTATTCATCTAGCACGGTGTTCTCTATGATGTCATGATATTTTGTTCTACTAAGCCCAATTGTCATGGTCTATCTCGAAATATTTTGCTGGATGGGAATTATTTTATAGACGTTCTCTTTTCTGGTGACCCCCCTCCCCCCCTCTGTGATCCTCACAGGGAATATCCGCAATTATCCGCCCAATTGTTTCTCTTTTCTTTTTTGACTTACCCCCTCAACGGATCTATTGCAACGGTTCGGGAAGATTGCAAAATGTTCCAAACCCCTTCCGTTGCATTGTCATTAACAATCCTTATCCCCGGTTCAATTGGAACTGTCCCCTCACCTTGGTAGTTTGTTGGGCATTCTCCAACCAAGAACAAGAGATCCAACACAATATACTATACGAGTGTGGCTGCTTGTGATAAAACTAGGGTCCATTGTTTTATCATCATTCCACGGATATGCACAATTGCTAATATTTTCTATCATAGCAAAGCATCTCGTTTAGAATTTCACTGGCTGCACTTGTGATCGAATCTGGCGGTTTACTACATACGAATTGAATAATTAATTTGTATTTACAAATTTATACAAATACATCATAATAAATAATGGCAAATCAAGAACTGAAACTGAATATCATAATTAATTTAAGGTAATCCCTGGTTAATAGCAGTATTAGTGTCCTTTTGAGATTCCCCACTTGGTTCTAAATTGTCATTACTGCTTCCTGCACCAGCAACTGCAACCAATGCAGGTGGTTGATATACTTGTTGGATTCCCATAGATGGATACATAGGAATTGTAGGATATCGTTGGGTTGCACTGTGGTGAGGCAATGGCTGGGTAATTACTGATGGTGGTGGCGCCAATGGTGCCGATGCAACAGCTGCTGCGGCAGTGGTTGGATATGGTTGGTGATAATACATATAACTTGGAGTTTGACGTTGGTTCATGGAATTCGAAGTTTCCATTGATGCAGTACTTGAAGCACGTAATTGTTGTTGTGGAGGGTAGTTACCATACCAATAATTGCCGGAACTATAATCATTTTGTTGTTGTTGTTGCTGCTGCTGATGTTGTTGTTGAGATTGATTACCTGTTGATATCAGTTGTTCTTTAATATTAATATCCTTATTTCTATCGTTGTTTGTATTTTGAAAATCAGCCTTTGATTTACGATGACCATGTTTTTTTGTAACAATATGAGTATTTAAGTGATTTAAAGAGCCATAACTCTTTATGCAACCAGGATACGAACAACTGTACTTCCTCACAATTTGGTTGTAGCGTCTACGGAATCTTCTTCCGCGTTTATTAGCAATATCCATACCTGGAGCACCTGGATGATATTGCTGTAGAGAGTGGTGTATTGGGGCGCCTGTAGGAAGCATTTGATGAGGTGCTGCATTATAGGTTGGTTGCATGTATGGATAATTTGCAATATATGTTTGATTCATTTGCATGACATATGACCTTTGATAAGGGTCAACTGTATTGGTTGAAGTATTCACATACTCTGGCGATGAAGATGAACCATTAGTATCCGTTGGTTTGTACTGTTGCTCGTTATAGTAATGATTAGGAATGTCACTATTTGATAAAGAGTTTATGGACGAGTCAATTGGTGGAAGTACTAGTTTGTTGTGCTCTTTTGGTTTCGTAAGGATCAGATTTATAGCCATATTCTTATAATTCGCTGAGGCAGACGTTAACACCCCATTAGGTGTTTCAGTCGTTTCATCCTTTATTTGTCCATTTTGGAATCCCATTATTGTTAAAATTGCAAGATATAGCCTAGGTTTGTGCTATATATATGACCGAGAAATGATGCGGAAAATTGAACCAAACCAGAGACCGTAGTTGTTGTTCAGTGCAACTGGTTTATTAATGAAGTTAGACAAGTGATGCTTGTTGATTTTTTCGTCCAATTGTGAAATTTCAGAAACAACTGTCTTGGTTGTCCTTTGTTATTTGTCTTTTGCAAAAACCAAAATCCAGGTTACGATCGATGGCCACAAATATTTCAAATTGAAAAAAAATTAAGGTTAATGAATCCTAGTTTATCTATACCGATGCTTTTGACTTTTTTTTTTTTCTTTGTCAATTAGGTAAATTAATCTCTAGAACAGGAAGCCTAACTCAGCAATAAATAAAGTTAAAGGTATAGTATAAAAGAATGAAGGAGGGGGATATGATGAAGCGATTTCAAAGAAAAAAAAAATAAAAAAAAATTAAGTTCAACTAGTTCTTATTAGTAGTTAACCAGACCTGTTGATATATTTATATTTTTGGTGATTCAGAAACTCTAAAAAAATTGAAACTCAAAAATATCACAAACCCTGTTTCTTTCTGTCTCTCTTTCCTTTTTATTTTTTTTGTTTATTCTGAAATTTTCAATTGGGTTTTTTTTGGTGGAATTATTTTTTATGTATAGTAACAGTTTAATTATATAAATAAAAAATAATTTAAAATGGCCCTTTATAGTAACATGGCTTTTTCTTATTGCTTTTCTTTTTTTTTCTTTTTAGTGTCCGAATTTCAGACCATGGTACTTAACAATGGCCACTATATTAATTTTATATATGCTTCCACCCTATTACGTAACATTGTTATTTTGCTTTTTGGCAACAAAAATCAACATGTCTTTCTTTTGTGCACTTTCTTTTTCGAACTTGAAATCCAAATCTTAAAAACAAGACCAAGCATGAAAAAATTACTAAAGCTTAAAATTTTAGATGGAGCAGGACATTAAAAAATTGTCAGCTTGGGGTAGTCAACCTTCTAAATGCTACCCATATTTACAATTGTGTCCGATAGTATGCTGGAAATGGTCAGGTTTTGCCTACTTTGTGAAATAAAAAGAAAAGGGTATTTTTTCGGTCGGAATTACTAAATTGAGTACACCCGCACACATCCACACCACACCCACCCTTCTAGATGTTTCTTTTACATGATTCCTGTGATTCCATACTTAGCTAATGCATAATTCAATTTCAGGCTTAATGTATTATTTAAAAAAATAATAATAACTTTGTTTTGCTTTAGATTGTCTTTTCCCAAAATTGATATTATCACAAAACGAGAAAAAGATCACAAAAAAATAATCTTTATAAAAATCCCCCAAATAATAACGAACTTTTGTTGGATTAAAAAATATGCTGTTACATCCTACTCGAACCATGGGGGGGGAAGGAGAGATAACCTCTCGGGCGTCAATGATGTGACATTAGCAATAAGAATTTTAAAATATTCGATAAAACTTGTCTAAAATAGTTCTAAATCGGCAAAGATTTAAAGGTGATGTTCTAAATTCTAAATCAATTTAAATTAAATTAAATCATAGCCATTCACTTGAATGCACAGAATCACACAGACTACCAACAATTGAGCTTTTTTTTTTATTTTTGTACCCTTACATGGCACGCACAGTTCGGCTTAAGAGTGCAAAAGAAAATAAAACAAGACCGAAAAAAAAAAGAAAATGCCATTCCATCACAGGGACCATTATTATTTTTTATCAGAACAATACATTTATGTAGATGCGAAAAATATTTTTATGTTCCAAATGACATTCCGTGACGCTAAAACTCGAACAAATATTGCAACTTTCGGAGTATATTACGGTGAAACTAACGTAACCATATCCTTATTGGGGAAGTTCTTCGATAGGATTAAAACTTTTCAAATAATATTGTTATCGTTTCAATCGGTAGGACCCTCCCCCCCCCCCTTCTACGCTTTTTGATGGTGATCTGGCCAAGCATTCTAAGCCCACCCCCCGCATGGGGTTTTTTTTCTTTCTCGACAACCTGGACGGTTGAACGTCTTCCAGTTGTCCTTTCTACCATGTCAACGGTGTTATTAACCAAAATTAGTCGATCAGCTGACGATTACACGAGGTGGAAACAGTAATGGCTAGAAAGAACTTATAGTGTAACCGCCCATAATTGTTGTAAAAAATATCTGAAATTTCGGTAATGCATACTGTCAAATATGGCGCATCCCCCTTTTTATGCAATGCAACTATCAAATCAATAACCAATGGTCATGTGGCGTCTAATTGCTTGCTAACTATTGTTTTCTACGTTTCGTTTAAGATAATCAACATATGAAATAACCCTTTGTTTCGTTTCGGCATTAAGACTAAAAAAGAAACTTGCATTGTTTGTAATTTCTCGAATACATTACATTCACTTATCAGTGGAGGAATTAGTTTGACTATTTTCTTTAGCTTAAAGTGCATGAGAGGAAGCAAACACGGCAATAACGGGGCAATAACGGGGCAGTGCAAACATTTAGATATCTAAATTCACAATGTTTAGAATAGTGATTACGCAATATTACTTTCTGTGTAATTAGGAGATGCACGCAAAGCTATTAACATGAATTTGTCTTATTTCTCATGTTAGTTTTTGACCACCCCGTTGGATGGAATACGAGCTAGTTGATCTACCTAAGCTGCATGGTAGATTTCATTTCCCTGGAGAATGGTTCGATTTTACCTCTTTGTGAAGTTCCAAGTCTCCTCCCGCAGTAGCTTGCGTGGAGAAACACAACAATATCGATTGTCACTTGCAGGTGAATCATACGTTAAGATTGGGAATACAAATCTTAAATTTAGTCGCAGCAACTATATTTTTCTAGACCAGGGATCCGAAAATGGAATGACGGACACATTTCTCTCAATTTCCAAACGAGGAAATGGAACCTAAAATTATGATTTATTTGTTTGCTAACTTCCGAACTTTGCTTTACCGCCTCGCCCGGTAATCCACCTTGATACATTTTTGTAGTTTGGTAATCTTTAAACGTCTTTTATTATTTGTAACTAGTTGAGAGTTTTAAGCGTTGCCAGTGTATTCATTTGGTGCAATTTAGTTCTTTAGCGAGCACTAGCTAGCTAGATTGAACTATTGGTGAAACAGATGGTCTATCTCTAATTAGACACTTATGTTGACTGAGAACTACTCCAATTTGCTCTAAAAAATGGATCTATGCTTGTCTATTTCATAGCACTTAGTCCAAAAAACTCGACTTTCTATTACATTGTTTGTAATTTTTCAAATACAAACCCAATATAGAATCCAACAGCTTCTTTCTCGTCACCTTCAGCACCATACTTCCCGTCACTTCTTTTGATACCTTCAATTAGATGTTTATTCAATTTCAGGAAATAGCGAGGTATTTCTTGATTGAAAATGTCAATGAAATTTTTCTTATATTTAAGGGTAAGCCCATATTCTTCACATAACGTTCTTAAAGTTTCAAAAGGGACAACATATTCAGGTACATCGTCAACAGCATCCTTCAACCAATATCTATATTTATTACCAAATGGAGGACGGAATACACCATCTGCTGGAGGCTCTTTATCAAACGTAACTGAATATAATTCATTCCCAAATTTACATTTCCCAGCTTCAGTTTTATAATATTGTTTTTGAACAATCTTTGACTTGATAACATCTGACGATGGGATAGTTCCAATAAAAGCTCCCCCTGATCTTAAAGATCTTGTCACATTTGTCAATAAAGTTCGTACTTTTTCTTCAGATTCAAATGCATAATGTAAGGCAAATTGAATGGAAACAGCATCAACTGGGAAAGCACGATTTATAATCCCTGGAAAGTTTGGTTCCAAGATATTGGGAACAAATTCAGTGAAACAATCACCAGTAGCAAAACATGCTTCAAAGTTATATCTACTAGATCCATGTCTTCCATCCCTTGTGTTTCTCAATCTTGCTTTTTGTTTTGAATATCGTTCGTATGCTTCCCTAACTGATAAATCGGAAATATCGACACCAATATATTGTTCAATGCCTACAAATTCACATTTGTTCAAATCACCACCTTTACCACAACATAAATCCAAAAAGGAAAATATTTCTGATTCTTCACGGTTATGTTTAACGAAATTTCCTAACAACATGTATTTAATAGCATTATTAAAATTTCTTAATTTGTAAATTGGAGAATTGACTCTAGAACCTTGGAATTTGGATTGCTGTGTTCTTTGATTATAATGAGCTCTAACAATTGAATTGATATCCTTGTTTTCTCTATTTGTAATTCTACTTTGGAATGTATGATAGTTTGAGATTTGGTGGTTTACGGAAGGATTAGCAACATCTAAATTGGAATAAGGATTAACTTCTTCCTCTTCTTCGGGTTCTTCTTGGTGACGATTGTTTCTTTGATGTATCTTATCAATGCTTCTCTCTAATTCGTCACGAGAACGCTTTATACGTTGTAATCTTGGGTCTGACGTGGCACCAGTACTTGGTGTAGAGGGTGCAGCAGCAGCTTTCACTTGTCTAGAACCGTATTTATCGTATTTATGATCAACTCCTCTATCTGACTTTCGCCAAGCTGGTACTTCGCTTTCATATTGATATGCAGAAGCTATAGTAGTTTGTCTAGTATCTGCCGAATTTCTTCTTCTAATAGAAAATTCAGAAGGTAAATCATCCTTTGCTTTAATACGTTTGGCTAATGGTTCTTCTGGAGAAGCAGAGCTAATTTCTGGTTCTATTAGTTTGGATGACTCCTGTGTCAGCTCGTTAGACATGTTGGTCTTGTCCATCTTGGTGGGTAAAAGTTGGCAGCATTTAATTTTAGTTTAGTTCTTTCTTTTTTTTTTTTTTTGGCTGGGTACTATTTTTTTTTACTAGGTTGTCAAAATCATAACTATGGAGAATATCTATTAGCAAAATCTACACTATATCTCTACAACATTGACTTTTCAAGTAATTCCTCATTGAATATCTTGATGATCGGCTCAATGAATTCTTTCCTATTGGGCACTAAATGACCTCCATCATGAACAAATATCTTGGCTTTTCCTTCTGGATATAACGATTCTGCATATTGACTTCTAATGGGAGTGACAACGCTGTCATTGCTTCCATTTACAAATATTAACTTGGTAGATAAATCAGCTGGTGGGATGCAATAACGTTCTGCGTCATCTGTTATCTTCACTGCTTGTTTAAATTCTTCAAAATCTTCAATTTCATGGTTAATTCTTTCTATATTCTCTGGTGAACGATCACCACTTGGTTCAGTAAGAACAAAGCATGACACAAACATTGCAAGTTTAAATGAGCCATGTGAGGGTAATAACTTGTTAATACTATTAGTTATCATTAAAGCCATAGCAGCACCTTGCGAAAAACCAATAATTCCATCATAAGGACCATTTTGGTTAATATGTTTAATTACATAGTCGATAGATTCGGTTAACCCAACGTTAATGCCTGGACCTTGATGATCCCACCAACAACGGTTGTTACCCTTATCTACTATACTTTGCCATACTTGTTGGGCTTCAGGTTCAGTAGGTGCCAATGGGAATGATATTTTGTCTTTGGAGTCAATTAATTGTGGTGGATCAAGATAATCAAGTTGTAGATTAAGTTTCTTGGTTAGTTGTTTGCGAATACCAGATGATTTGGCAGCAAATGTAGATCCATTTTGGAGGAATCCTGGAAGGCAAAGGATTTTCTTGGTCATGGAATTTAATAGTTGTCGTTGTATAGTGTAACTCTAATAACAGTGATCTTCAAGATTTGTAATTTGCACGACAACTTTCACAAAGTAGTTACGAATTTAAAAGAGGGATCTCCCCCACTCCAAATGCTTTACTTGTTTTTTTAAGTAAATATTGAATTAAAACTGCTAAATTAAGTGCTTGTTGTGTTAAAAAAGTATTGAACTTGTTTTGAAAGACTAACAGTAAACATTTTAGTTTCAACTGCTTTGAAAGATGCTTCTCGTGTAAAGAATATCCTGAATTGGAATATATTTCGTGAAAAGTTTGCAAAACTAGTAAAAAAATTTATTGAACATTGTAAGATTATTAAATCACTCCATCAATTCTAACTAGTACAATGTCACTTGATTTAAAGATCTTCCAATATCAATTGTTCAGAGCCCAGATAATGTAATCATGATTAAGTAGTCAGGAAAGACGTTCTCGTCAAGGGAAATCTTACGTGCGGCTCAAAAAAAAATTGATATTCTTTTGTATAAATGCTGTCTCAGTTTTGAATATCAATCTCATCACTCATTTAACAGTAACTTACCATGTCACAATTTGAGAACTTTTTCAGTAAGATTCAGGATGAGATAGAGAAAGAGTATGTCTAAATTTAACCATGAAATTTAAAAGCACAAAATCGCTAACAGTTGACAAGTTTACAACAAAAATCTGCGTTGCAAGAATTAGAACACCAGTTGGATCTAAAATTAATTCCACACAAGAATTTTATTAATGAACTTAGTGCGTTAAATCCACAAGATCTAATCACCATTCCTACACTCACAAGCCCAGAAATCCCAATTCCGGAGATTCTTGATGAATTCACCACGTCATTAGGGAAATTAGATTGTAAAGCAGTCCAAAAGGAACGACTTTTAAACAAATCAATAGAAGAGTGCGCAGTACTTATACTCGCTTATCGCTATTACCGTCTGATTGGAGAATGTTTCAACACGGATGGTGAGACAGTAAAAGTTCCGATGGTTCTGAACTCACATTTGGTAGGTACAATTGGTACTCCACGTGAGCTCTCACATCTCTTAAATTTAGAGAAAATAGATTACCAGGTTTATTTATTGGCATTATTAAGAGTAGTAGATACCATTGTTGATTATACTAGTAGTACTGTTATTCGTTTGTCAATTGGATCAAATTCACCCAAAGATTATACCATTGCAATGATTAATCTGGAAATTGTTTCTAAGCTTCAAAAGGGGTATCAATTATTAGATTTGAAAAATGACATTTTGAGAAAGAAATATGATGGTTTAAAGTATAATTCACAAAGGCTAAATAAGATTGTCTACGATCTATCTCTTAGAAATTTGATATCATGCAAAGGTGAAGTTGTATAATTACATAGTTTAACCTATAATCTATTTTTAGTCGTTTTGCGTTGTTTTGTTTAACTAAAAGTAGTTACTTCACTACGGTGCTCGTATCATATTGTTAGAGCCTTAACTCTAAAAGTTAAACTACCTAAAAAGGAGAGAATTTATTTCTTAGAGGAAATGTCAAAACCGTGCCATGATTACTTAGAACAGCCAAACTTCCTATTTGGGTGTGATACCTGCATATAAGAACCATGCTTGCAACTTTTGATTGCATATGAGTTTTGCAACAACCAAATTCGTATCTAATTTAAGCTTTTCACATGGTTACACTATTAACTATATTTGAAGAAGTGTCTTATTTTAAAAAACTCTAAACCCCACAAAGTAGTTTATTATATAACCAGCTTAATTTTTCTGGAATACTGATTTTTATTTATCACCTGCCATTATAACCAAAATGTCAAAGTTTGATGAATTTTTCCATACTATTAAAGATGGAGTTGATAAAGAGTATGTATATACCACAAACATATAGGTTTGCATAGATAATTAACCTTTTCCATCCTGTAGTTTACAACAAAGAACACCTTTACAGGATTTAGAACATCAATTTTACTTGCAATTAATTCCCTACAAGAATTTTGTTTATAAATTAGCTTCCTATAATCCATCAGAATTGTGTATCCAAGATCGTGGAATCCAAGATCCAAATCCTGCAATTCTGAAACTTCTCTCTGAGTTTCTGTTATCGTTATTTAATTTGGATAGTGAAGAATCTCGAAAGAAACCACTTTTGAATAAATTTATTGAAGAATGTATTGTTCTTGTTCTTACTTTCCGTTATTTTCAAGTAATTGACGAGTGTTTCAATCTGGAAGAGTCCACCACTATACAAGTCCCTATGGTTGGAAACCATGATTCAACTGGGGTGATTGTTAATACAAATGAACTTCCAGATCTATTAAATTTAGAAAAGGTTGACTATCAAGTGTATTTGCTGGCATTGATAAGATTGATTGATACCATGGTTGAGTACACGAATGGCACCGTGATTCGGGGATCTATTCAATCAAAAGGTCCATATGGTAAAGATTATTCAATTGCAATGATCAATCTTGAAATTGTTTTAAAACTTGAAAAAGGTTTTCAATTGTTGGATTTGAACAACGAAAACTTGAGAAAGTTGTACGACAGTTTAAAATTGAATTGCCAAAAGTTGAGTAAAATGACTTACGATTTGTCATTAAGAAACTTGATAAATGTTAAAGGAGAAACTGTATAACTTATTTACTTTAGTCGTCTGATATTTCAATAATATGTTTGTTATTTATCTCAGGCAGCTCTACTCGATCCTCGGTCTTTGCCTTCTTTGCAGCTGGCTCATCCTCTACTTCAATGTAATGTTTTTCAGGATTCGACAGACTAGCTTGTTCAACTGGAACGATTTGCTCGTTTTCTTGTGGTGTTGTTCCATCACCACTAACCAATTCTTTCTTCTCTGCTGCATTATTGTCATTCAGTGCAGTATTTTGTTCACTAATCCCTCCATTTGCAGAAATGTCGCTTTGTCTCTCTTCCATTATAGTTGCTATCTCTGTTTCTTTCTCCAGATGTTCATCTTGCTTTTTATCTTTGACAATTACTTCATTATATATCTCCGGTCTATTCTTGAAAATGGTATCAATTTCATTCTTGAATTGTTTAACAATATCATTGGTCAAAGGGAATATATCTCTCTTGGCAATCTTCTTTTTAGCACCAAGCGAATCAGTAGTGGTAACAGTAGAGCTTGTATCTTTGAAATAATACAAGTATATCTTAAAGTACAACCCCACAATTGTATCATCAATTAATGAAGTTGGACCAAACCCATTATTATACTTTTTCATATCATTAAGTGCATGTAAAAAACAAACATGTGGCTCCAACTCACTAGGAATTCCCTTTTGAGTCATTAGCTCCATAAATGATTTAACATTAACTGTAAATGATTGATATGAAAGATTATTTATAATAGTTTCGGTAAATGTGAAACTTTCCCCAATTCCCATCAGGTTTCTTATGAGTTTGCATACTGAAGAACATAATCCTTCCCAAGCAGTATAAAGATTTATCATGATTGAGTTTGATCTTCTTAATTTGGGCAACATCAAGATGAGGCTGATTATATCCTGTTTGCTATTAAGTAGGTCAATGTAAAATTGGATATATTGAAATGTATAGTAGAAATGCTTCCCTGGTCGTTCATGCTCTGGTTTCCAAACCAGAATTAATGACTTATTTGTAGTTTTCAATGAAACAAACGAGGACATTTCTTCAATTGCTTCATCAATATCTTTAAATTCTTCATAAAGAATTTTGGCAATTCTAAATTTTGGTTTATGTTGCCAATTTTTCTTATCAAAATCATCAAGTTTTCTAAGTGCAGTAATTACATGCTTGTAAAAATCCAGTTTGGATTCACATGCTTCCACTCCAAGATCTACAATTGGATCCTCATTCAAAAATTTAATTCCTTGTTTGATATCAATCAAGTCTTGTTTGAGGTACTTGATCACAAGTGATACCAATGCATAATGTGGTTCAACTATACAATCTTGTGATTTGAACAATTCAAATGCCATCTGACAAGACTTCTTCATAGTAGCTAATACTAATTCATGAGGTTTTTCCAATTTCCGTTGAATTTTGGCCAAGTAATAATAATCACTCCAATCCTTGTTGTTTGACTTGATGGCTAGTTGTAATGATTGTTGAATAATCTTGCAACAAAACTTCTTGGAGACGGTAGCAGTATCAGATACATTAATAAATGAAGCTCCTGAAATTTTTCTAATAAACTTTGGATGCGTTTGCACTTTGAAAGCATGCATATCCATTGGACTCATACATGCACTAAACAATTCCTTAGCGAAGCAAGACATTAAATTTCCCATAATTGGTTTAATACTTTCTGGATCATCAATACTCTTGTTTATAGCCATCAAGTAACAGATTATTGATCTTCTTTGAAGGTTAGCTGTAGTAATTTTTCTATCTGCCACAGTTAATTTATCTGCTGTCCAAATTAAATCATCCTCAACGAGAAACCCATAAGCTTGTCCCAATAAGAACCAACTCTCAACTCGTGAACTTCCAAAAATTAAATCATAGGTCAATAATTGAATAACATTTTCCAATTCAACTGCTCTTCCTTGCATATTCTTCTTCCGGAGTTTATAACTTGAAAATATTGATAATCCTTGCAAATAGTATAAATCAGTAAATATTGAATGTTCTGCCTTGTCGATTCTTAAATTGAGCAACCCGTAGAAAGCATCTCGGAAAAATCTAGGTGATAGTATCGTTGATTCCAAGAAATACTCCAATGACGCATTATTTCTATATAAGGATTCGTTGGAATCAAAATCAGGATCACCAACAACATTATACATTTCATCAATCAATTGTTTAATTTCATGTTTTGGAGGATGGATAATTGGATTTTTCTTGAAACAAAATGGAATTACAAACTTGGCTAATTCTTGACAATCATTCTTTTCAAGTTCACTTTTCCTTTGTGAATAGTGGTCAACCGGATTGAAACCTCCAATATTGATTTTATAATGATAACGACAGAATATAACTTGTGAAAGGTCTTCATCACAATCTGGCAAATGACTTAAATAATCTTGTGAAATTTCTAAAAACCAGCCATTAGCTCCATCACAGATTCCACTAGCACCTAGCTGTTTATGCAAAAGTTTTATAATGGTTTGTAATAACTTGGGGTCATCTTCAAGTGATTTCTTAAACAAGGCAGTCATTAAAACAATCGTCTTAATAAATATATCCTTTAATTTTTCATAAGAACTGGTGGATCTCTCCTTAATTGAAGTACGCAATGATGTGATATAGGTTGCTTGTTCATGAGTTTCAAATAATAAACATAATTCAAAGAATTTGAGTAATATCAAAAAGTCCATACTATCGGAAGTAATCAAATTCCAATTGAATTTCTTTAAATTGGTAATCACCAAGCTTAAACTATCATCATAAAATCCCAAAATCTTTAAAAGGGTAGTTGATCTAATTGATTGCTCTAAGTTTTTGTAACCATCTGTATGCAAATAATTCACCAAAAAGTGTAAACAGTCATGGAATCCTACAATAAATTGTTCCCACATATCATCCAGGTTATTATAGAACAGAAGCAAAACTCTCCATAAGTTAAGTCTCATATCAACCGAAGATACCTTCAAGAACTCTTTGATTGAAGTAATTGCATCATCAGTAGTGTCAGCAGGACGTTTATTATCCATCAAGATATCTTCTAAAAGTTCAATAGCTTCTTTATTATCTCCTTTTGGTTTCACGTACAAAATTCTCCAAAATATTGAAAGCACGGATGTCATTGTTAATTGATTTTGAATAGCTTCAGGGTTAAGCTCAACGAAATTCTTATAATTAGGGAAATTCACTGAAATATTATACGACGATCCCTCGGTTATGTTTAATAAATTTTCTAATTTGGTTTTAATTGACTTGTTTTCATTCCATGACACCATTTGAGACTTTTCTTTCAATATTTGCGCCCATTGAAATCGACACCTAATTACAAAATTCTGCTCATCTTTATCACTTTCAAAAAGAAGATCTTCAATCAAGAGGGCCCATTTTTTGATTTTATCATTGATTCTAAGTAACTCTTGACACATACCATTGGCATTAGCTCGATTGAATTTCAGCTTTGAACTGATTAAATCCTTTACTTGTAATTCCAAACTTATTGAACTATCAATCAATACTTCATATACTGAAATCGCCAAGTTCAACTTGGCAAAAGTTGTTTCTTCTTCAGTATACATGAACCTTTCAAATTGGATTATCCATTCTTTAAACTTGGTATATAGCTTATCATCCCATATCGTATTGAGGATTAAAGAATCATTGTAATCTCCCAATAAGTGTGATATAATCTCAAACTTGATCTGTTCATAACTCAAGCCTCGACTATTTAATTCAGTCACATTTTCTCTTATAGTATCCATTGTTTCAACTTCATTAATCTTCAAATAGGACGGACCACTTGACAGTTTGCCATTATTTCCAAATTTGCTTAACAACTCTAAAAGCTTTGAGTTGTCATCATTTGTAATTTCTTTTGATTTAGACCCGTTGGACTCTGATCCAAGAAATGATCTCGAAAAGGAATCAGAATTCCAATCACAAAGAGTAACTATAAAGTCTTTGACATGCTGAGGAGTTTCTTTATTGGTCTGTAAATAAGTTAATGCAACGTCAAGCACCGAAATATCGGGAAATTTTGGTGATAAGGTGGTTGTGAACTCATTGACAAAGGTTGAAATGTTTGCAAAATGATGATTCTCAAGTTGGATTTCAGGGATTTCTGTAGTTGTATTATCAACTTTGGCCAATCTTTTGGATGCTCTTTGTATTTGTTTGGTTTCGATTGATTGTTCTGTTTCCGGACTTTTCTGATCATTATTTTCAGCTTTTTCCACTTCTTCATTGGTTTGAGTTGGTGTTTCAACTTCCTTTTCAACGTTGTTTGCAACAAAAGCTGATTCTGAGAACAGCAATTCTATTTTATCCATGACATCTTCAGTGAGAAGGTAAGGTTCCAAGAATTTAAGCCGAGGACGGTGAATATCTTCCACTTTTAAATCATCTCGAACATCTTTAACATGAAGGTTAATCGAGTCAATAATATTCGACCAAGTTAATTCTCCATGTTTATTTCCACATTCTATAGAAGTTACATTTTTCTTCTTTGACTTGGAGATCAGATTCAAAAATTCTTGTTTGAATGGCTCGAGAAACTTTAATTCTTGATCATTTGGCTCTTTAGTATACTCTTTGTTTGCTTTTTTCAAATGCAACTGTTCAAGGATGCGATTTAATCGTACTTTTGACGTGATGTTTGGTGGTATCAATCCTGCCAAATCATCACTTTCTTCTGGAGCAGTCAAGGAATACTCTAAGGTAAATTTGGCTAGTCGAGTAGATCCAATATACATGTAGATCCTATACAATGTATCCAAAAGCTTGTCATCGGCTTCATTGTATAAAACAGCTATGCACATATCGTCCAACATTGTATAAAACAAATCATTGGCTTTTTCGTTGACGTCATTTTCTCCTTCCAGTTCCTTCTTTTTATCGATCAATTCTTCAATCATTTGCTTATTCTCTGATTTTAGTATTCCATAGTATAAGAATCCTCTATTTCTGAAGATCAAGTACCGGAGTGACTTTACATTGGGTGATAAGACCGATAACTCGTCAAAAACCGTGTTTTGAGATCCATTCTGCACACCTCTAATAAAGTACTCTTCTTCAATATAGTGGTTTGAGATCACATCCAATCCAAATAGCTCTTCATAAATCTTATAGGCACGAATGTATTCTTGTTTCTTTTGGTGGATTAACGCAGTTTGGAATAATTTGAATGCTTGTTCTACTTGAAGTTCACGAGTATGCTCTTCCTCCAAATCCTTCTTGGAAACAGAAGGATCCTCTATAACATTCAAAGGAACAAAAGAAGACTTGTTTTGTTAGTATGTCTATAACATCTAATTGCAATTATATGGGCATGTACATACCATAGTGGCGACACTGTTGTCAGTTCAGTAGTGTTGCCAAAATAATCAACTTATATATTTTGGCGCGTTTTTAAATACAGGGCTGAAAAAAAAGGCTGTAAAAAGGTGGAACTATATTATGCGGATATATAAAATTAAGGGGTCATAAATACAAGTTATTTCTATTAAATATGCTGAGGTTTATCTTATACCGATGTGGTGTCGGGTTTCTCCTTGTCGTCTTCGTGCGATGCAATTACTGTAGCGTCATTTTCTATGTTTTCATCTGAAGAATAATCAACTTCTTTTTCTTGTTCAGAACGACCAAACCTGAGCCACCAAATAAAGTGACTAAGGAAAATACCAATTTCTAAACCTAACACGATAGCATACAAGACTATACTCATTATATCCATAGTACCAAATGCGACACTTAGGATTGAAAATAAAGCACCTAATGAGTCCATGGTCAAAAATACGAAATTGATACCAATAACCCTACCTTTTCTCTTGGCAAGTTCAAAATATGGTGGTAATAACCCAACTGCTAATAATACTGAGGCAATAATCCCGATAATCAACATAGGCCATTCTATTCCTCTTCTATAGAGGGGTCTCAACCATAGTATAAATCCAACTTCTAATCCAACGGCTACCAAAACAAACGCAAATACTAATGCTACGAGCTTTGTTCTTTTCATTGCCACAGGGGGATAGTACAATGATTGGATCCAGGAAATTAAACAGAAAAATGTAAACAATTGTGGTTGGATTCTTAATGGAATTGACCCATCTGTAGCAAAGAAATATATGGCGAAAGGAACACCACTGGCAGCCCATAGGAACAACATTAGTGGTGGTAATCCTTCACAATCCTTGACTTTATAATTTCTGATAATCTGTGGTACAAGTTGAATACACCAAAATACAGTACCTATGGTACCCAATACATTTTCAGCAACTGCGTTATACATCTTGATATCAAACTGGGTCTTATGTAGTTGCTACAAGGAAAAGCATTATACGAAAAGTGGTGATTTTAAAAACTTGCATAATCCTGTCATTTATATAATAGCAAAAATGACTACATTTTTTAACTTCTTCTTGTACAAATTCCGCACATCGGTTCCCGCATTAGGAATCCAATTCCGAAATCAATAAAAATATTTTTTTTTGTTCTAATCACTGAATTCAAATTCGATATCTGACTCTTGCAGGGAGTAGACAAAATCCGATACTTCCTGGTCATCCGATTGTTCCTCTTCTTCGCTGCTGGTGATTTCAATGGTTTCAGGTGAGATTACTTTGTTTGACCTTGAAACATATAATTCTACCCCAGATTGGTCTGGATCAGTTTTATCTCGATTTTCTGCAACTTTTGCATCTTTTGCAGCTTCTGTTTTCTCGTCACCAAGTTTATCTTCTTCAACGAGGAATCCCCCCTCTTCTTCGGACTCATTATCTGTATTAAACTTTATTGACGCGTTATCGCCTAGAAGTTCCCCTTTTTCTTTTGTAGCAGCTATCTCCAACTCGACCGAATCATCCTTATCAAGAAAAAAACCGCCTTCTGAGTCAACATTGGATGTGCTACCGCTGCGAGGTGCAGCAACGTGCATACTACTGTTATCATCTGCAAACCCGCCGTAAGTATCATTCTTATCTTCTGCAATGGCTCCATCTACTTCGTCAATCACAAAGCCACCCACTTCGCCTTCATCCTCGTCTACCATAGAGCCGCCATCCTGCACCACTTCATCGTCTATTACAAACCCGCCTGGAGTAACTTCCTCATCGACTACCATAAATCCGCCATCATATTCTTCTTCTTCATCAGCCACAAATTCCCCTGTAGTAGCCTCTTTAACTGCTGAATCTTGATGAACTTCTTCAATCTCATCAGAAATTTTCCCATGAATTCTATTCAATCGTTCCTGTACCCTAAGTTTCAACAAGAAATATTTCCAATTATGAAGAGCACTTGCTTCTATGGCCATTCGTTTTTCGGCCTCTTCTTCTTCAAGAAGGTGATCAAGAGTCACCATCAATGCTTCTTTGTATGATTTATCAATGACAATCCCACCTTCTCGCGCATTAACATTTGGTCGTCGCTTCCGCCTGGCCCCAAAATCAAACGCCACTATTGCTTTGGCAAAGTCTATGTCAATCAAATAAGCAGCTTTTATTAGCAACTTGATGGAATGTGTGTCCGAAATAGGTATGAAAGCACCATTTTCGGGTATCATTGTTTTGGTATAAATGTCAATATTACCAAATTCATTCTTGGGAACTTTCCCATCCACTATTGCAGGGGGTATATACATTTGAGTCTGAAACTCTGCATACAATCTAATGTTATTCTCGATGTCCGGAGCTTCCTTTACTTTTAACGGAATCGCGCCAACCTTTAGCACGCGACCTTTAAGATACCAAGCTTTCGCTGAGCGCAATCGGTGCACTGACGATCTTTTGTAAACAGGAATAACTTTATTTGAAGTTTTGGAGCGAAATGTTCCACATTTACTTGACTCATCTTTGGGGTGTATTATTTCATTCTGGCGTAATTGCGATTCTAGAGCATATAGAGGATGGTTCTTAAATGCTTGTAAATTATCAGGCATTCCTTCGGCCAAATCACGTTCATGAAACTCCTTCATTTCAAATATGTCGGTTGTACATGATTTCTTACGTAGGTCGCATGCACGGAGTACTTTCTGATACCAATCCTTGTCTTCTTGCGATCTGAATTCAATTCGTTTACGTATAGTTCGTGCGTTGTATGCAAAACTATATCTTCGGGTTACATCACGCACTCTTCCGTACTTGTCAAATGCAATGACATAAGTTAATTGGTTTCGAGGGTCTGATATTGGTGGTTCAAAGCAGGATTTCCTTCGCTTGGGACAGACTTCGATGGTTTGTAAACCTATTGGATCTATACTTATCCATTTTTTCGAATACTTGTCCCAAACTTCAACCCAGAAAATTGGAAATGATGAGTCTTTAAACTTTGTTTTTGACGATTTCTTGTGTTTCCTTGTTTCATTCAAGAATTTTTGTTTGCTAGAGCTAGGGGTTATCTTCGCTTTTGGTTCAGAATGGTTTTGGTTGTCAATGGAATCTGAAGGTGGGGTAATTATGGTATAATCGGGTGGTTGTAATGACAATACTAACCGGGCATTTAGCCCAACACCACGCAAAAGCACAAGAAATCCCTGTGCAGCTAAGTCTCGACTGCCTCGAAAGTTTTGTACAAATTTTTTAAATGTATCTTGGTCTACTGGTTTTATCTTTCTCTGTGGAATCAGTAATTCGTGCCAGTCCTTCCGTATTAGTCCCTGCGAGATTATGCGGAAATTAATATAGTAATTTTGCATTATCTTTTTCAATCCATCCAAGAGTCGTCGAGAGCGCACTGGGGTTATTACTTTTTCGTTGGGATCTTGGTTAATTAGCTTCAATATCGTCTCGTCAACACAGGAAATTTTGAGTAAATTGCCAAGGTTCTTATCATTACACCACGAGTTTCGAATAGTTCCATGCACAATCATCAAAAGGATATACATACGGTGAAGTTCAACTCGTCTGTTTCGTTCTTCTAAGCTAATAACTTTTCGTTTCTTCTTCTTCTGCTCCTCCTCCATTTCTGCAGGTTTAATTGTGATAGTCAAGTTCTCATTAGCTGGAGGTGGAGGCGGTTCCAATGGATTGATACTCGCGCTTAAGTCCACATCTTCAAAATCATCCGAATCGTCAGAGTCATAAGGTATCTTATCCAAATTGACGGTTTCAAATTCGTCGGAACTAGGTGAATTGGAGTTAGTCACGTTAACTACTACCTCGGGTTGTTCTAGGGATGGCGTTGTCTTTCTACGCTTCCTACGTGTACTTTCTTCGCTAGATGTTCCTTCTGTCTGTCGGAGCAATTGCTTATGATGAATAGTCGGGTAATTACTCATCTCTGACCTGTGTTTATATGATAAGCATTTGATATCGCGTGTAAGTCTATGGTTGTATCCAAGGATGGCTTGCAAAACACTTTCGCTAAGCCGAAAAAAATTCCGTACCGGTTTGCTCATCTTCATCACCACAATTTAGCAACCATATCAAATAGACATAGCTCACTTCTTCTAATCAACTTTGATAGCCTAGTTTTGTTCTTCCGTGGTCCTTTAAGAATACTGGACTGGCCCAATGGATATTTACAGCTGTTAGTTCAGTGTATTTGGTAGCGTCGGTGTCTTGAAGAAATTTTGCAGGGATGAAAAAAAAATAGTGCCCTTGTGATGAAATGATTCAATTTAGATCCAGGTTGATTGCAGCATATAGATGAGCATAGAGATAAATCAAATCATATAACAAGATGAGGAATTCATTTGGGGTGATACGACGAAAGCGACTACCGAATTTGCATCAACTTATTCAATATCAATACCGGCATAGAGCAGCATCATCATCATCATCATTATCATTATCACCAAATTTACAACCAACTCGTTCATCAGAACGAATACCACAAAAATTGTATGAGCAACATACTAAATATTGTAAATCTAGCATTAGCATCCAGCCCAGGGTATCGAACTTGTCGGTATATGCCAGGTTGGCAAACGAGGGCAAGTTTAAAACAGTGATCAATACTGATGTTCCTAAAATTCAACGTCTGTCAGGGTCAAAATTACTTCATTTGTTAGAACCCATCACATTTCATATGTGTCTAGTCATGCGTGAATCAAGCAATCAAAGTGAAGTAGACCAAAAGCTTCAACCTCAACAGGAATTCTTTACCAAGATTATCGAGATCCTTGCCCATGGGAAATCAATTCAAGATGTGAAGAGTGAGTTGCAAGAGAATAACGTAAACATCGACGAGGATATTCAGTTTTTGAAAAGAG
Source organism: Spathaspora passalidarum NRRL Y-27907 (assembly GCF_000223485.1). NCBI lineage: Eukaryota > Fungi > Ascomycota > Pichiomycetes > Serinales > Debaryomycetaceae > Spathaspora > Spathaspora passalidarum. Next base: position 1,593,196 of record NW_006767429.1, on the reverse strand, counting down.
ATAAAAATGTAACATTATGCAAAGCTTTAGAATTGGGAACAATAGCATTCTACCTAGTTTGCAAACGATTGCAAAACTCATACACCGTGCATGACTTTTACAATTGGATCCTAGCAATCAGCGAGGATTCGATAATCCTGAGTCACTCCCGGATTTCCAACTTACAGGACGTACCCATTTTTGTATTATTTGACATATTGCTTAGAAATCCCATGTTTAAAGAAGAATACATCTTACAAACTGAAATCTGGAAACGCAATATCAAACCTATATCTGTGTACTGCATTGCCAATGTCTCGATACTAAAGGAAGTTTTTGATAATTTAATTTACTATGGACTAGTGTTTGAACCAAGCTATATATCCCCCATTATTGAGGGAAGTTTAAGTTTCTACAATTCTACACGAACAGGAGTTAATATTAAATTGGGTAATGATTTTCTTAATGATCTAGTTTGGAATGTTGCCTTTTATGCATCTAGGTATCGCTATTTGAATCCGATCTTGGTTGCCGGCATTCAAGAATTATTGCTAAAGTACTATTCTCGATCGAAAAAGACTATTCATGAAGAATTAAGTTTCAAGGCATATATCGGATTAGTATTGATGATTTCACGAGTATCACAGGAGAAAGCAGAAACTCTTTTCAAAGTAGCCGAAGAAAAGTTTCTTTCACACGGAGTATCCGTCTCCAAGAAGGACATGGTGGCATATCATATCGGAAAGATTTGGCTTGCGAATACTCCCGAAGAAGTTGTTCATTTTTTTAATGAGGCGTTACGTGAATATGAACGGTCATCGAAGTTGTGGTTGTTTATGATTCGGAAATTGAATTCAATGGGGTTACTTGATGAGAAGCGCTCTTTGATTATTCTTGCAAAAATCGTCGATACTGGTATAATTATTCCTAAAGATATTGTCACCGAGTTGCTACATCCAGTTCATGATTTACTTATGTTGGAAGAAATGTACAAATTGCTAACCAATAGAAAGACAAATAAAAAGAATTGGACAAGCAGTCTTCTCCCAAAGTATATCCTGTTATTATATCGAAACAATCATGATGTTATGCGACTTCCTCAAACTGTATTCCCCTGGGACCATGGGATTCAGAATCAGCAAGGTAAATACAAAGGGTTTGACAGCACAGTGGAATATGCTAGGTATCTCTACTGGAACCACGTTCCAACAAAATCGATATACTATGTTGGGTTAATGCTTGAAGGAGAAGCCAAGGCAAACCATAAAAATGTTTTCTCGTTGTATAAACTGGAATTACTTGATAAAAATTTGTCACCAAATATCCAATGTTTGGGAGTCTTACTCCAAGTTGCCACAAAGCTTGGAACTACCCAGGTGTGGAATGGTTTAACTCCACCGCAAGTAGCCATCAATCAATTCCAAACTCATGTCAAAGCCGATGCTAGTGCCTTTGGTATCATGCCCGATGATTTGTTGTGGAAAAAGTATATTGAGTTATTGCTGAAGTATCAGTATATCTCGGAGGTTTCCAAGATCATGAAATGGTGGGAAGATTTGAAGTACAATCCTCCCAAAGATGTCCTTGTAGTATTGTTGAGCGCATTGCCCGAAGAGTACGCAAAACGCCATATTGAACATATTTCCAAACTTAAACGGGAAACCAAGACAGTTGCCAAACCTAACTGGGAATGGCCCACATACGAAGAATACGAAGACTATAAGTCCCGCAATCGTGTGTGAACATGTATATAATATTTATTACCATAGACATTAATAGACAACAGTGTGGGAAAAGTCTCGGATTTCCGCATTCGGTGAATCTGCCTCTCCCCCGGAGTCCGTCCAATTAAATTTTGATTCGATGGCCCGGAAAAAAATCATGACAGCTCCAATTTCCGCCGAGCCTCCACGATATAAATTTTCAACCCCCATTTTCTTAAAATCTGATTCGTTTTCTTCTTTACCATTCAATACATAATAATGTTGAGATTATCCACTTCTTCCAAGGTCGCCACTAGAACCTTCACCTCCTCCAGCTTCGCCTTACAAAAAACCAGAATTGAATCTGATGCTTTTGGTGAAATTGAAGTTGATGCTTCCAAGTACTATGGTGCTCAAACCGCTAGATCCAAAATGAATTTCAAGATTGGTGGTACTGCTGCCCGTATGCCAACCCCAGTCATTCGTGCCTTTGGTGTCTTGAAGAAGTCTACTGCTATCGTCAATGAACAATTGGGTGCCTTGGACCCAAAATTGTCTGCTGCCATTCAACAAGCTGCCACTGAAGTCGCAGAAGGTAAATTGGACGACCATTTCCCCTTGGTTGTTTTCCAAACTGGTTCCGGTACTCAATCCAACATGAATGCTAACGAAGTCATTTCCAACAGAGCCATTGAAATCTTGGGCGGTGAATTGGGTTCCAAGAAGCCAGTCCATCCAAATGACCACTGTAACATGTCTCAATCTTCTAACGATACTTTCCCAACTGTTATGCACATTGCTGCCACCACCGAAATTTACAATTCTTTACTTCCAGAATTGACCAAGTTACGTGATGCTTTGCAAGCCAAGTCTGAAGAATTCAAGGATATCATCAAGATTGGTAGAACCCATTTGCAAGATGCCACTCCATTGACTTTAGGTCAAGAATTCTCCGGTTACGCTCAACAATTAACCAACGGTATTGAAAGAGTTGAAAAAGTTTTACCAAACTTATTGTTCTTGGCCCAAGGTGGTACCGCTGTTGGTACTGGTTTAAACACCAGAAAGGGTTGGGATGTCAAGGTTGCTGAACAAGTTTCCAAGTTGACTGGATTCCCATTCAAGACTGCTCCAAACAAGTTTGAAGCTCTTGCTGCTCATGATGCTATTGTTGAAGCCTCTGGTGCTTTAAACACCGTGGCTGTCTCCTTGTACAAAATTGCCAACGATATCAGATACTTGGGTTCTGGTCCAAGATGTGGTTACGGTGAATTAGCCTTACCTGAAAACGAACCAGGTTCTTCCATTATGCCCGGTAAGGTTAACCCAACCCAAAACGAAGCCTTGACCATGGTTGCCTGCCAAGTTTTCGGTAACAATGCTGCCATCACTTTTGCTGGTGCCTCTGGTCAATTCGAATTGAATGTGTTCAAGCCAGTCATGATTGCCAACTTGTTATCTTCTATCAGATTGATTGCCGATGGTAGTGCCTCTTTCAGAACTAACTGTGTTGAAGGTATCAAGGCCAACAAGGACAAGATTGAAAAGACCTTACACGAATCCTTGATGTTGGTTACTGCCTTAAACCCAAAGATTGGTTACGATGCTGCTTCCAAGACCGCCAAGAATGCTCACAAGAAGGGATTGACTTTGAAGCAATCTGCTCTTGAATTGGGTGTTTTGTCCGAACAAGAGTTCGACGAATGGGTCAGACCAGAAAAGATGATTGGTCCAAAGGACTAAGCCAAAGTGTTTATTTATTTATAACTGTATATATCGTAGAATGTGAATGTTAATTTCTATGCATTTGAACTCTGTATTTTAGCCAGCAGAGGTTGGTTTGACATTAGCGGGGGAGGGCGGCCACGGCGACGCGGCTAATTTAGAAATCACCACCGCAAGAAAAAATGATGGTTGTCAAATTGCTCATTACACCACAGTCCTTTTGTAAACAAGAATACAAGATGACGTTATCCACCATCTTGCAACAGATCAACAAGAAGGGTAAGATCCAGCCCAAGGTGTCTTCTTCAAGCTCTGGTAATGATGATAACCTTTCGTCTAGGATTCAATCATATAAAGCAACCACTTCTAACAAACCTATAGACCCGGTTGTTGCCAAATTAAAGGAAAAACGACGATTAGAAAGAGAGAAGAAGGAACAGGAGTTGCGATTAAAGAAAGGATTAGCACCTAAACCAGTCAAATCAACAACTACCAGACAACCCAAATCAACATCTGCATCACCTAAAAAAACCCAACCTAACAGTAAAACTAGTCGTGGACAACCACCTCCACCTCCACCCCCACACCCACTTCCAACCAATAATGATCTAAGAAAGAAGAAACTCAACTTTAACGAGTTAATGAAGAAAGCATCGAAAATAGACCATGATAAACTTTCAATCAAGTTCCCTGCCAAGAGCAAATCTCCTGAAGTAGGGCCTGCTCGGATAAGAACACCCGATAAACCAAACACTATAAAACCTGACATTCCAAGGGATGAAAGGTTCAAGAAACCTGTTGCACAACTAAAACGTGCCAATACTTTACCACCACCTCCTCCTCCTCCTCCTCTTAAGGCAACCTTGAAAGCGCCAATACCTACCAGAAAACCTTCAGAAAAGATCCAACAAAAGATCAACGAAAAGAAAAATACAAAGAAAAAGTACCAGGAATATGAGGAAGAAGAAGACGATGAACTTAGTTCATTCATTGCATCTGATGAAGAAGAAGAAGCATACGACTCAAGAGATTACGATAGGGATGAGATCTGGGCCATGTTCAACAGAGGAAAAAAACGGTCATACTATGACCGGTATGACGATTACGATTCAGGTGACGATATGGAAGCTACTGGTGCAGAAATCCTCGATGAAGAGTACCGTTCTAGAGTCAATGGGGAATTGGAAGATCGTCGTGAATTAGAGCAAGAAAAGAAGTTGGCGGCTCTTAAAAGAGCAAGACTTCATAAACTGCGATAAACAATAGCGAGCATTTAATTTTTTTTTTTATTTTGTGCATTTGACATTTTGTAGAATTTACATAACTTTGTAATGGATCCGATCTTTAGTAATAACAATGATATTAATGAGATTAGCAAGAGTCTTAAGAGGTCAGCATTATCGTTGACCAATCGTCTACAGTCGATAATTTACGATTATTATTTCGTATCTAAAGTGCATGAAAAATATCTTGCCCAATATCCGCTAGTTGCAAATGAGCGATGCGGTCTATGGTACGTCCCCAAGAAGTATAGGAAGGATACGTGTTATTTCAAATCTACTGATGGACATACGAATGTGTGGGCATTTTCTATGCGTAGATTGAATTTACATTTACTCCCGTTGATTCACCAGTTTGATGGGTTGGTGATTGTTGATTCAACGCGAAGAGGTAAACTCATGCCCGATGCGCTTCTGAAAACTATCCCTATCTGGTGTGCAGTTATAAATAGTATACTATACCAAGGTGAAACTGAAGAATCTATAATACAAGAGGTGCTTGCTGAAGGTGCAACAGCTGATGATGTAAAACAAATTGTCAAGTTAATGTCTAATAATTGGTTGTGTACTCCTCGTGCGATGGTTTCTGAAAATGAACATAATTCTATTGTCAAATTGATCCCTAGTTTCGTCAAGAATGTGACTCGTATGGGATTATTTTCCAAGGAGTCTATTATGACAACTCTTGTTCAACGGAAACCATTGGTTCCAACTTGGTACTATCCAGGAAAATGTGTGCCATTGAAAACAAGTTTTCAGTATAACATCTGCTGTCTTTCCACATCCAAAAAGGTCGAGTCCTCATACGAGCTAATCAGTGTTCGATCACTTGATGATACATTTGTATCATGGAATTATGTCCAAGGATCAGCTGACGATCATGAACTTTGGGTTCCTGATCATTTGTGCAATGGCAACTTTGGACCTGATTTGTTTTGGGATGTTGCATTTGCTGATAAGAGCCTGGTATTGGATGATAATACTGGATTTATATATTCCTGGTTGAGTGATTCAGAATTGGAATTGAGAATAAATGCTTATTTTGAACAGCTGCAAGTTACAATACCACAAACACTCGAACTTTACAAAGTGGGAGACATTGGACTTTCATTTGGAAAGATCGATTCCAATATTCCCTACTCATTATTTCTGGAAACATCTACAATTGTCATTTTAAGTGAATCTTTTTCCATTACTGAAGTACCTGAATCAAAACAGAAAATGATATTGAAATATCCAATACCGTCAGGCAAGAAAGGTTCCAATACGCTTAGAGCTCTTTTACCTGAAATGATGCACAGCTTAGACATATCCAAAAGTATCATCATCCTTTGTGAATCCGGTCGAGATTTAAGTGTGGGTGTCATTCTAGTTTTACTATGCACTTACTTTGACTTAGACTACAATCGTCTCACTGACCCACCGAGAATCAGCAAAGACTTGGTAAAACAACATCTAAGCAAACTTTCGCAAATCAGCAAGGCCAGCCCGAGCAGAAGTACACTTCAAAGTGTGAATACGTATTTATTTCTGCATCAATAATTATATACTATTCAAGTTCAACGCTATTGTAGTAGATTTGGAAATTCGACTTCAATTCCTGACAATACTCTCGCCACTCTCTGACTAAATTAATAATCTCGGGGTTCATGGAATATACCTTTTCGATAATTTGGTTAAACTTCTTGGATAACTTCACAATCGACTTGATTCTCTCCTGATAACTTTCACTATCTTGTGCCGACGCTTTGGCAGATAGCTTCTTCGCCAATTGCAAGCGCAAATTCTTAACCATGGTGGTAAATAGATCGTCCTTGTTCTTAATAAGCACAATCACATCCGATTCATGGTTAGCAATCAAATGAATCAAGTTAATACATGACAACACGGTAATATCCGCTTGCTCGTCACTTAACCCTGTAAACACAATATTTTGGGAGATTTCACTAAGGTTAACCTCATATTGTTTGAGTGTGGATGAATCAAGGGAAAATAAAGTATATAAGAACTCATAGAAAAGCTTTCTAATCTCCAACCCCTGGTCCATGGTATACTTGTACGGACCCATGGTGATAACTTTCTTAAAAGCATCTTCTGCCTTCAATTGTTGGAATATCTTGGGGAGCAACAGGTCATTTAAGTTGGGCAATATACTCAATGGTTTATTATGAAGCCCGGTCAAGAGATTACCCACCACGATTTGTCTGATATCTATGTTGACAATATCAATCCAAGAAATAGACGAGTTGATCAATGAGCTCAAGAATTCATCATATCCTTCCGAAGTTTCCGTACTACTGAGCAACAGTTTGATAATCACAAGAATAAGGTAAACCTCCCTCAATGGAGGTTGCTTCTTGCAATACTCCACAAGTGGTGCTCGCTTGGCTGGTGACAATGTAATTATTTTCCCCAAGACTTCACCTGATTTTCTCAACTCGGCAATTGAACACATTTCAAACTCAATTGAGGAATTGAAAATGAGATTCCAAATATAATCAAATACGGAGTCGGATTGACAATAATCAACAACTATATTCAACGCATCCATTAAATGACCACGGACATTGGTATCGTTATTACTCTCGTAATTATCAGCAAAGAATGAAAGGTTGGCGCTAATATCTCTACTAGCAATCAACCCCAACGCCGTAGAGGCCGAACTAATAACTGTCTCATTGGTCAATTTTTCATTTTTCAACAACTGTAATAATGAATCAGTGGTGACAGGAATAGCTCTCAGTTTCCCAATGTATCCAAGGAATCGAATCACAGGAACAAATTGTTTGGAATTGATGTCGGACTTGACAAACTTTTCGAATTCCAGCACTCTAGTATCAATTTCTAGTTGGAGATTATTTCCAAGGGCACAAATTGCCAATATTCTGGCACTGGTTTCACTGGCAGAATTTAAATTCGATTGCAAGTACGCAAACAATCCTGGGTCAAAATTACATGATGTCTTCACCAATTCGAAAAACGAATCATCACTGGCTTCAATGCTGCCGTCATTGACTAATTGAATGATTGTTTGAAGAAGTCTCATTCTATAAATCTCCAGTGAGAAAATATGAGCAGAGAGATAATTACAAGCTTGGAAAACATACTTGTAAACTTCCTTGTTTGATACTCTCAACAACTCAATCAAGTTTTGCAATACCACATCGCTGTGAATTTCTGTAGATGGAATCCGTTGAATAATGTTGTTCAAAAGGATGAGTGATGCCTTCGATGTCGCTTCAGTACTGGAGATAATCAACGTACTCAACTTTTCAATAATGAAAAACGCATAATCCTTTGAAATGATAGTCTCTGAAGACAATACTTCATTAAGTACATCCAAAGTGGCCTTACTGGTCGATTCGTTTGAAATGGAAACCTTGAAAACTTCCAAAATTTGATCATTCTCTTGGGATAATCCATGACATAAAATTTCACCCAATGCAATAATACAAAGACGAACCAAATCACTGGTGTACAATTTATGATTTTGCACTTTTAAAATCAACCCAGCCACAACTTTGTTTCTATAGTATTCAGATACGTTTGTGGCACTTGCATGATTACATAACAAGTTCAAGGATTTGACCGTTTCTGAAATCATATTGAACGATTTATCGGAAAGGTTGGTAATAAAGTCTTCAGTGATATATTCTAAAACCATGGTTGGAAGAGTGGTATAACTTTCAAGCACACTGGAATAAAATTGCAAGCAATCTAAAGACCCAGAAGTGGTTATACTTCTCTTTCTGAAGCACAAAAATGTAGCCTCGACAAGCTCAACATGTTGGAAACGATTCAAACTTTCAATAAATTTGAGAAACACTGGGAATTGGTCTTCTCTGATTGTTTCCAAACGGGTGATAATTATAGGTATAATAACTTGAATATTTTTCCAATCATTTTGAGAAGTCAAATTGATGATTGATACCGCTGCCCTCACAGCTTCAAAAATCACTTGATCGTTCTTATCTTCAATTGGAAGAATTGGAAGTACAGTTTCAGAAAATAATGCCAATGAAGCCGGGAATGATTTGAGGAATGGCGATACTAAAATTGACGCTTTTGCTCGCAATTTCCAAGAACAATCATTGTCTTCGTCGTCAGCTCCATCCCATTCATCGTCACTAAACTCTATATTGTCATCGTCATCATTATCAAAATCATCATACGAATCAGTATTCAATGGATCATATCTTAAAAAGAACTTAATCAAGTGGAAAACTTGTTCGCAAAGCTCGTTAGGCAAGTATCCTTGGGTGACAAAATTAATCAAAGTGGTGAATGCTTCATCTTTCAATAAATTCTCCTGAACAATTGCGTCAAAGTCCACATCTTGTTCTATGTCATCATTGTTGATGGGATTAACATCTAATGTAGTAACAATAGTATTGTAGATATCCCTTAATATACCCAATGAAGGTCTGATTCCCTTCTTCAAACATACAGAATACAATTGGAAGGCATGAAATAATCTATCATCGGTAGAAGTGATGCTCTCAACTCGTTTAACCTCCAACAAAACACTCTCAACCGTAGCTACATCCTTAGTCAACGCAAACACCTTTTCCAAGGCAACAATTGAGTTTTTGCCGATAATCCCAGTTTCTTTGAATGCAACTTCAACAAGGAATAATGATAATTTCAACACTTCGCCTTCAGTCAACACGTACCCAATTTCTGTTACTAGATCAATCAATAATTCCACGGTGTCAATGGTGACTTCTCTATGGGTAATCTGAGGAATCAAGTAATCCATAATTGCTCGGGATACTGCCGCATCAAATCTGTAATTGGAAGTTGACAACTTGTCAGAAACAAAATCCGAACTGTCTCTAGAGTTTGATTGGGCAAACAAAGAACGGAGAGCCATATTGGGAATGGAGATGGTGAAACTTTTCGAGGTGTTGTCATCAGCAAGTGGCACCAAGGCAAACAAACTCTTGATCAACTTTAAAATGCCATCATTGGATAAAAACTTAACCATTGGTTCAAACGACTTGATTGACTGGTTCTGTACATCTGGATTTTGATCCTCTAATAGTTTAAGCAAGGTAGGAAAGAAGGATTCGAGTTGATAGCTGGAGACTGCCGGGTTGGGGATTCCTGATTCAACTTCCAATCCTTTACGAAAATCCTCCAATGCCATGAATCGAATGTCTGGATCAACATCCAACGCTTTATCTTTCAATGTTGCGATGTTGATATCGGGCATAGTGATTGATTGGTTCAATTGAAGAGAAAAGAAGTGGGTCGAGGTGGTGTGTTGTTATGCTGCACCAGAAATTTCTACGGGGTAGCGCCTTCGTTTTTCTGGTGGTGATTAGAGGGAGTGTTATATTTTTCTATACATCTACTTCACTAATAATCAAGTTGCTTCGGGGGTTGTGAGCTGTTTTATCGTCTTCTTCTTCGTCTTCTTCGTCTTCTTCGTCTTCAGTTCCTTTAACTTTTATGACATCATCGGTTAACTTCTTAAGTAAATTGAAACACCTAACAGCATACTCCAAGTTGACTTCACTTGCTTTCTCGGGCTCAGACTCTTTCTTTTCCTTTTCTTCATTGCTAGTTTCAGATCCTTCTGCTTTCTTGGCCAATTCTTCTTCGATCTTTCTTTCCGCTTCTTCATATTGAACATTCCACTTTTCAATAACTTGTTTCAATTCAGGAATTAATCTGTCTCTCGATCCTCCCTGTAAGGATTCTATATACACAGCCAAAGAGGTTTCGTACTCCTGGGGGATATTCTTGATATTCTTTAAAATCCAATTTTGTTTCTGCTTACTGAACTTCCAGTTGTCTCTGTCAGTCTCAAATTGTTTCAAGTAAGTCAACTGGTCTTTTACTGGTGGTGGTGGTCTTTCACTCTTAGGCAACTTTATCCTCTTTGGTGGCTTTTTCTTTTCTATTTTATGTTGGGATTGAGCTTTAGTCTTGTTGCTCAACTTCTTGATTTGTTTGGTTGTTAAATCGGCGTTTTCTACTCTGGTGGTGGCGATATTCAAGGAATCATCACCTGAATCCTTCTTAACACTTAACCCTATTCTCTTCCATGCTGGTACTGTCGAACTCATACTGTGTGTATATGTATATGTATGTCTATCTCTATGTTGCTTCTATAGGGCTGTGATTATGTATTTACAACCAAAGGTTGAGATCAAACTTTCTGGCCCATCGCAAAATCCGGGTAACCTGAAGCTTTTTTTTTCCACTCCAATATTTTTCTAGAGACTTTGATAATTTGGTTGTAGTCATAAACTGCTACTACTCTTCTTCTTCTACAGCAGTAGCTAGTACAATCAATAGAAATATACACTTACACCAAAGTAATACTGTAGAAAATTTGCAAGAACAAGATTTAACTCGATTAATTCTACAACGATAGTTACTTCTCTTAGCTATTTGTTTTCAATTACTTGCTATATTAATACTATACATGGTTTGAGTCCGTTATGGAGAATTACACCTATAATGGATATAAGGATTGTATACATCTTACTTTTCTTCTGAAGGCTTCTCTTCGATGGGTTTGCTGTCGGCAGTAGAAGCCTGTTGTCTTGATTTCATCCAATTTTCGACCTTGGATGTAATTTCATCGGCGATTTCTTGAGCAGCAGCTTTCTTGTCTGGAGCAGCAGTCATTTTGTCATGTATGTTCTGAAGATACAGAAATGTGCTATCGACATACAGGGTGATTAAGGGATGTTCCCCAGCGGAATTGATCCCTTCTTTGATCTTTAAGCGGAGTTCCTCGAGCTTTTCTTTTGTGATTTGAGGATCCTCTGGCTGTTGCTGCTGTTGTTGTTCTGGTTTATTCTCTTCCGTTGTCATTGTTTATTGTTTATGATATATTCCAAAAGAGAAAGAATAGAGAATCAAAAATCGGTTGCAATTTATACTGATGCCATAACGATGTAATTTGCCCGGAAATTTCCTAATTAGGAAAAACCTATCCCAGCAGCCAGTATATGGTCAGGTTTTAAAATGACAATGTCATAGAATACTTGTTACAGTAATCGCCACCCAAGAACTCATTCTAGCGTATTCCACCATGTTCTTTTGCATATGACATACGTTGGACCGCAATGTTTAAGTTTAAACGATATATTCCTACATGATACACTAAGCTAAACACAGGTAGATAAATCAAATCAATCAATTGCCCTTGGATAAATTAATCAATTCTCTTTGGATTCACCCTTGTCCCCTTCAACTTTACCTAAAGCACCCTTGAGTAAACCTTCCTTATCTTGGTCAGATAATTTCTCAAACTTGCCAATAGCTTCCTGCGCTTCAGCACCAATTTCCTCGTTGCTCTTTCCTTCGGTAAATTTCTTGGCGATGTCACCCAATTGACCAAATTCTTTGTTATCGTCGGAGCTCATAATCTTTGTCTTTGCTATTTGTTGTGTAATTGAGTAAAAGAATGGAACATGTGAAATTCTCAAATTTAAGGGGGAGTGAGTCTAGTCCCTTTTATATAGACTCCGAAAAATTGGCGATGGCTCAGCACCCCCTCCCCCTCCCCTTTAATTCAGATGGCGACGGCTATTGTTTTGGGCGGTGCATGCATAAGTTTAGAGGTGAAATAGCACATACATAGTCAATTCTAATGCAATTGAAAACATCAGCTCATTCTAGCGTAATTGTAGTCTGTTTGAACTTGTATGTCGCGTCATAACGCCGTATGTATCTCTGAAAAATCTGTTTTCTTTTCCATTGTGTCAATCTCTATGCTTCGATCTATAGTTCGAATGCCCAGAATGAAACCCAGGATAGTAATCAGCGACTGGGATGAAACAATAACTGCCAAGGACACAATCAAATACGTGGCGGAAACTGCATACATCAACAAACCCAATTGCACACCGCCTTTCTCTTATTTCACCAATGTGTACCTTGACGCCTACAACAAGTATCTGAACTCATTTGGACCTCGATCTAACCTTGACCAAGAAATTAAATTCCAATCTGGTATGGCTGTGGTGGAAAACACCTCAATTCAGGCGTTGGCCGACCACAGGATTTTCCTGGGGTTGACTAAAGATCAGTTCCGTCTTCAAGCCAATAAGATTGAACTTCGGCCTGGGTTTGTTGAGTTCTTGACAAAATGCCAGACGTTGGATATCCCATTTGTGATTCTAAGTGTCAATTGGACCAGAATACCAATCATTGAATGTTTGAAATTGCATGGATTTTCAGTGGATGATGACAAAATTAAAGTAATCGCCAATGAGTTTGTCTTTGAAAAAGTTGAAGACATCGAAATCACCACAGGTGATTGGGATAACTCAATCAACGTCAGAATCTCCAGTGATAAACTCAATATAGTAGAACGATTACGCAGAGATAAGCAATTGGTATACATAGGCGACAGTTCAAACGATCTTCTCCCCTTGTTGGAAGCAGACATTGCCTGTGCCATACAAGGTACAAAAATCGTAGACATACTAGACAAATATAGTTTAAACCAGCCTAATTATCATATAGGCGATTGGCATAACTTCATAAATTTATTACAATAGCACTATATTAATATACACAAAAAGATATTCTGTACTCTTTCTATTGCTGGGGAACTACTCCTCCTTGTATTGGAACATACTGCTGTTGACTATATGCGTATCCAGCGGGAGCACCAGGCATACCGGGATAGGGGCCTCCATTAGGGATCATTTGTGGATGGTTCAATGGTCCACCTGGTTGTAAATGAGGTGGTGCTGGCGGTAATGCTCCTCGTTGTGGCCCAGCTTGATAAAAGTATTGCGGTTGTTGTTGTTGCTGTTGTTGTTGTTGTTGTTGGTCGGGAGGCAAGTATGAAGGTGGAAGTGGGTTTGGCAATTGTGGTAACATTTGTTGTTGACGGGGCGACTTCTGATCGGGTTTATAAGCATATTGTAATGGATAAAGGTATTGACTACCATTCTGTTGTGGTGGAACTTGTTGGTATACTTGTATTGGAATTTGTTGTGGTGTTTGTTGCACCATAGTCACTTCAGGACTGTCTCTTATAATAGGAGGTTGCATCTGTAATGGTGTTTGTTGTAACTTCTGTTGTTGTTGTTGTTGCTGTTGCTGTTGTTGCTGCTGTTGTTGTTGTTGTTGTTGTTGTTGGACCCTTTGTTGCTCTTGTTGTTGTTGGAGCTGCTGCTGTTGGCTCTGGATATAAGAAATACGTTCAGCGGTTGAAAGTGCAACAAGATCACGCAATAAAAAGCTAGGAACATCAGGCGGTTCTCGTAATTCTGGGATGGACCCTTCCTTCTTTGAAGCTTGTACCAAGGCATCTGCTCTTGATTCAAACACGCCTGCGTTCTTTAAATCTCCAATGGCTTTGAAACAAGCTGCTGCTCTTGCGCATGCGTCTGAAGCATCCATTAAATGATCATCGCATCGCTCATAAACACAACTTAATCCGTCCCATGCAGTAGCTGTCCCTTGTGATCCATCATCCATTTGTAATCTCAATGCTTGTGAATAGGCTGCTAATGCATCGGGCAATTGTTTTAATTCCAAGTATAATTTACCCACGGCTAACCATGTGATTGGAGAATTAGGTGCTCGACGTAATGCCACTTGATACGAATCGTACGCTAATCTTGGCTGGTCCATAAACGAATATGCCCTTCCTAACAAGTACCAAGGTAAAAAGTCTTCATCGTTTTCCTTTTCATTGGGTTGGGTCAACACTTTTTCTGTTTCCAAATTAACAATCTTGTTCAATAAATCAATACATGTTTGTGCATTCTTTCTAGCCAGTTGTGGATTCAACAATAACAAGTATGCATGTGTCATTAAGATTCTATCACTATTTCCCACCGTCATTTCGGCGTCTTCGCAAGCCTTAATTGCACCAGCAATATCATTAGCACGTTCTTTGGCAGTAGATAATGCACACCATAAGGCAATATGTTCATCTTTTCTCGTTAAAGCAGAAGGAGGTAATGATAAGGTAGCAGTCAATTCTGCAATCGATACTTCGATATTTCCATCGGCAGCGGCAATTGCTGCCAACTCAGCATGGGCTGCTCGCGCAGTTTCAATATCAGTACTAGAAAATTTCTTGACTGAGTCCAAGATCGACAAACAGTGTGTTAATGATCCAGTGGCATGACTTCGAGCACCGGCTCGAATCAAAGTTTGGGCACTCAATAGCCATAATGACGCATCATGGGGTGATAATTGTATGGCGGTTTGTATTGCCTGGTGGGCTTGGTCATTCAATCCAATCAACAAGTAACATTCTGCCAACTCCTTGAAAATTGCCGCTTCCTTCAACAAAGGGGGGAATGACTCGATCGCCTTGTTTAATTTTTCAATGGCGGATTGAGCCCCGATGGTTTCGTTATTCTTGATGCCATTCAACCGAAGAGAATAACTCAAGCCACAAAGAGCAGTGGCATTTGATGGATCGTGTTGTAGCACATACTCAAATGACCTTATGGCAGTATCGGTTTGTCCCATTAGTTGGGCACAACTTCCGCAGATTAACCAGACCTCAGCGGCAGCATTGTCGTAAGCGCTAGCGGGTGTTTGTATGTGACTGCGTTTCACCTGGGGTGATATCGAATCTTGTGATAATCTCTTTCCCATTATTCAAGTGTATACTGTTCAGAACTAGTTTTGCCAGTGTATAACTGAAGAGAGGGAGGGAGGGGGGGGTGTGAAATGTAAGGTGTAAGTGTGAGTGGTTTTTTTTTTGCCAATACTTTATGTTTTGTTATGGCGAAAATAATATTCTTTAACAAGGTTTGTTTCCTCTGACAGATTGTTAGCTTTCTCTTTGACAAATGTTGATAAACTAAACGTCAAAGTTGACTTGAGAAAAAGAACGTAGCAAACGTGAGTTTTTTTGGGAAAGAAGAAAAATGAAGAACGGAAATTCAAGGATGAACAAACGAAAAGTGTAGTAGTAGAATCATCAACTTCTTTTTTATTTTTTTGGCTTTTATTTTTTCACTTTGTCAAAGTTTCTACTCGAATAGTTACAAAATATTTTATTATCTACGATTTAAAAAATAATAAATTAGGATCAAATAACTCGTGTTGCATAAAAAATATTTAGATTCTAATTTCAATGCGAATCTAGTTACGTGGACGAAATCATTGTCCTATTATAGATTGTAACTTTCAGGGGGGCACTCACTATGCAGGCAAATAACAACAATTCCGCAGTGTCTAATTCAATCTAAAATCAGCATATCCAAACAACTCATCTGAAACGTCATTCTCATCTGGTCCAGCCATCAGGTCAAACATCACTTCTAACTTTAATAACCTTACATGATATTTTTTTTGCATTCTTCAACTAAATCTTATTTTTTAGTAAACTATTTCTCTGCAAATAGTATCAAAATTATTTTTAATTACCAACCTTTTTTTTTGCGTCATGCAGCTCCGTCAAACTTTAAAGAGAAAAGATTTTTTTTTTATTTTAACTTTATTTTATTGTGGCCCGAATTTCAGCTTTTTTTGCTTAATCTTCGTAAGATGAAAAAAGTTTTGTCCCCCATTATATTTAAGCCCACCATTATCACCTCACTTTGACACAAGAACCCCAAATGTATTAGCCCTGTATGTGGTGCCTTTTTCCGAGGCAACATCACAATGGACAATAAACACTAGATCGGCGTTCGTGGTGACATCAGAATTTAGCAACATACGGTTAGACCTAAGTAGATTTGTACACCTTAGTCAATTTACATTGTCAGCAAATTTGTTCCGGCCGCCCCCTCTTTGAAAATATTATTCAACTTTTGATGGAATGTTGGCTATCTATATCTAATTATCTGAAACCAAAATTTACGTTTGTTGGTAGCAACCGTATCTATATATGGTTTCACCTCACGGTTATATTTAACACAAGATAAAAGAGGGTAATAAGTTTAAAATTTTAGGTTCTTGCGGTTGCACGAAAATTTAGCCCTCGTCGCATTTTATATCAAACTTTTGCTTCTCAATTTTGTGCACGATACTTCTAGATCCTTAATAGGTTAGGCTATATGCATCAACAATTGTGTGGTGATGTAATCAGGGTGGGGAGTGTCCCGCGTTGTCTCCACCTGTATAATTCGAATTGTCACTAATGCGATAACGCTATCCCAGATACCAGATTATCATATCTCACGGAAAATAAGCACAGTTCGGAGAAATTATTTTTTATCGGTAGTTGCCAACTCACCATTATTTTTTTTTTTGTTGAATTAGTAAGGCTCATCTCAATTACTATTTATTATTTAGGGATTTAAATTTTGTGTAATGAAATTGGAGAATGAACACCAGGAAAAAAAACCGCAGGTAGCGGGGGATAAATGACTACGAGCAATTTAAACATTTAACCAGGCACTACTTCGTGTACTGTATATCTAAATTTTGTGACTAGTTTGTTTGAACAGACGGTGATTCGGAATGCCGTGCTACATCTTCTGATAAACAGAACACATTACATCTAGTACTAAAACGAACATGCGTTAAAAATTATTTCGCGGATAAGTGCTTTTCCCTTTCGGGGCCAACAAAAAGTACTCCAGATTTCTCACAATGTTCAGGGGATATCCACTGTTACAAGTTCCTTTGTTAGAGTGGGACTTTAGCTACTCCTCACTTGTGCAACCATGTGTAAAAATCGGCATCTTTCAACAGAATTGTTTTTGTTTTTAAAACAATGCAATTACACACGCAACAATAATTCTACCAAAAATAAATCTATTATTTCTAGAATTTTTAGCCATCAAATGATTTTTAGAAAAATTTTTCTTTTTGAGGAGGTTGGATTATTTTTTCGTATTGTTGTTGCCTTTTTATTTTGGTTCTCTCATCCGTAAATTTGCTTATTTTAAAATATTCCACGTACGTATTTACATCTTGCATGCATATGTACACAAACCTAAAATAATTTCTCGCTTAATAAAAATAAACCTGAGATTTCGCGGGTGGGCCAAACGGAAAGAAAAAAAAAGTGTCAGCTAAGTTAAATTGTAAGGCACTTAACACCTACCATTTAACCCTTTTGCCCTGGGGAACGGATAGATATCATGTGACGGTTGCGGACTTGTAGATATGACCAAGCGCGATTAGCTTGGCTTAGAAGAAAAAAAAAAATCTAAATTGTATTTTTTTTTTTTTTGCGTCTCCAACGAGCAATAAAGGGACAGGTGTAAAGAACGGAAAAAAAAACATTTGGACAGGTTCTGGATCATACAACATAAACTTTGCTCGTAAAATAATAACCCAGAAAAAACACCAAGCGCTGAAACTGGGTGCTTATTTTTACAGGCTGTGCATAATTACTATATGCAGCTGTATAGAAATGCTGGCTGGGTTAGGATCATGCAATAGATGCGCTCGTAAGATACGAAAGTATCCGTAGAACATTTGATGAAACTTTGATATTTCATGACATTAATACCATTTGCTTATTTGGAGAGGAACACCTAATAGTTCTTGAAATTAGCCTTTTGCATAAAAATGTGGATTAAGTTAAACGTAGAACTTTCCTCAAGTAGGAAACGGAATATATACAGTTTATTTTTAACCTGGAACAAACACCGCCTTATCTAAAAGTGAATTTCAAACGTTGTCAAGCATAGAATATGTGTTACTTCATAAGGAAATTACAAGAGACCAGCATAAAAGAAATCGGTTCATAACTCAAAACCATTACAGAAAGTCTAAGAAAAAATACGACACATCACCTACTCGCTTATATTGAATTAATCGATATTCCCATGGCTTCCTACTGTTTACAAGTGAATAGCAAGTGGGTTCGTACGATAATATAGTTGGGAAAACTCACTCCCACCTAGATTAATCCACCCATTCCTCTAATAGGAAATGATATTTAGCGAAATTCGATTAACCTGTTACTATGCACAGTTACTAAGTGGTTTTTTTTTAAATTTATTATTTTGACTAATCATTATAATCGAACCATGCATAATTACTCGATCTATTTCCTGTATGAATCTGCAGAACAGCCTGTTATTGACCAGTTGCATTGTCGTGCATCGGGAAATTATAAAAAACCAGGGGTGAATATGTGTAAATATTCGCTTTTTGACCCACCCCCCATGTACGTCTAAAATAAAATAAAAGTACCTTGAAAATACGCCCATGCGCAAGAATAACAGCACTGTGCATAATCTTGATGAAATAATAAACTATTTTTTTCTGTTATTTTTCTTTTTTTTGGATTAAATCCACGTCCTGCAAGATTTCGTTGACTAAATTTGCATGACCCGATATAATTTTTTTTTCGAGATGAGTACGGGTAGAGGTGTTTCGAATCCTTTAATCATGAGGTTTTATGTGAATTACTAAAAATAGAAGAAGACAAATCCGATGGAAAAAACTTATCGTTTCATCCACACAAGTTTTTAAACTTTTTGGTTACGAAGATTCAGAAATAGGGGACTTGGGTCATAAAGAAATAAACGTTAATTATTTTTTAGGCGCATTATCAGTTCTCTCTTGCCAACCTTATTTTTTAAAACAATTACACTTTCTTTTTTGTTTTTTTATTTTTCTTTTCCCCTGTAAATTCTGATTTAAAATTTTCAAAAAAAAAAATATTTTTAGAAATGGCACATTTTGTATCAAATTTAACCTAACAACCTCAAACTATATGCACAATCGGATATTATTTTTTTGAAATTGTGTTGTTTTGATTCTATTTTATTATTGTTGCTTTTACCTAACTATGCGCATGCATATTTCAATTTTGATTTAAGGTCATGATTCTTTCAATCTGGACTTAAAAATAATATTTTTCATCATCTGATTACCCGGAATCATCTCGGAAAAATCTGCCTAGACTGTCAGCTATTGGTTGCGAATTAGATGTTACCATGACATTACTCCGAAGGGACAAAATGCTTATAGTTTAGTTTGCGCATAAGTAGGTTAGTTTATTAAAAAAAACCTCTCCTTTGAATATAGTGAACTTTTTGTTGTAATTTCATTCAAAATTACCAGTTGCACTACATGAAGAGAGTGCGTGCAAGAAACATGCATACCTATTTTCCCAACCTCTTTTGTGCTAATCTCTGCCCAATTGTTCTTTCTTTGCTCTTAATGTGCAGTGGTTTACTCTTCACTAGTTTGAATTATAATTGTTACAACTTTGGTGATATTCGCCACAACCGCACGACCTTTTCCCTCATCGTGTGAAAAAATCACAAATATTTGATCTGATTATTATACCTTTGATTTGCAACCTTAATGCTCACCAATCTTATTAGAAGTTCGTTAAAAAGGAATTTTGTCCGATTTACCTCGACATCTAATGTCGCTCTTCCGTTTCTTTACGATCTTGAACCGAAATGTAGATCTTGTGGTATTCGATTACAAAACAAGGATGAGACGAAACCGGGATATTATCATTTGCGGAGTAAACAAGAGAAAGAACAGCAAAAGTTGGAAAGCTCTCCCAAAACGGCATATGAAAAGTATATGGCTAAGCTAAGCCCCGAGGATAAGGAGCTTTTATTGGGCAATATATTCACTGGGGCACCTGCAAACCATACCCCTAAAAGTGGACCTTCGGTGAAGGAACTAGCCAAAAGGGCATACGATATTAAACTTGATGAAACTGCAATTGAATGCGCAAGATGTCGTAATGCAAAAGTCCATTCAGATTACAAATTATCTCAAGAAGAATTCCCTATTCATGATTTAAACGCAATCATGCCGAAAATCCCATCTGATAGCCCCATAGTATACGTGTTCAGTGGTAATGATTTTCCGATGGGGATTAATGCCGACATTTTCAAATACCGTAATCCAGATGAAGTTTACTTTATCATGACTAAAGCTGATAATTTGTTTAAAAAAAGTGATGCAGCAAGAAACTTTTGTTTTACATTCTTGACCGATTATTTCAGGATCAAATATCAAGTGCCAGCAAAGAATATTTATATAACCCTGGCCAAAGAAGGCTGGAATTCTATCGATTTATTGAATTTCATTCCTGAGCTGGCATATATTGTAGGTAATGTTAATTCTGGGAAATCCACGTTAATCAAAAGTTTGATGTTGCATCAAGAATTGGAAAACAAACGCGATTTGGAATCAGATATTCCTTTCCACATTAAAGCTAGGGAAAAGAAGAAGTTCATTGATCGTTTCAATCAGAAAGTTGGCCCTGGGATCTCCTATTTACCTGGGTTTACCCGTGAATTTCTTCCCGTTACGTTAGGAGGCGTTAGATCTGTGTTTGATGTTCCTGGCTTCGCGTCTGATCCATACATTCATGAATTCTACCATAGATTTTCTGATGGAAAAACAATCGCCAGATTGACCGGCGGCAAACAGACATATAAGTTTGGTACTTATAAATCAAAATACGATTCAGTTAAAGGTCCCCAGGTTCTCGGTCTTGGAGGAATAGGATATTTACAATTACCTCAGGATTCCATGTATCAAATTCGCAATGTTACCAACATTGACTATCATGTGTTCTCGAACATTGAAAGAGCAGTCAAAGTTTCAATTAATCCTTCTGATTCTTTGAAAAAGAAGTTTATAATTGAACATGATGAAGCCAGTCTCGTGAACTTTGAACGGTATGTAATCCCTCCATTCTATGGTCAGATTGAACTCGTGTTGGAGAACATTGGATACATTCATATTAAACCAGTAGGTGCAAAAAAAACCAATGAATTAATGGTTTTGTATTTACCTCGTGGTATTACTGGTATGATCAGGCAGCCTATAGTTGAATATATCCAGAAAACATTCAAGGATTCCTGGGAACAGAATTTAATAAAAGGAAAGCGAGGTGGAAAAGGTAATTTGGTATTAAAGAGATATAAGGGAGATACGCCCTATGCAAGTATATTGATTCCTGCTACTGGAAAAATTACTGATGCAACAGGAGAAAATCAGTCAGACTTTGATCAGTTGAATGCCATGACAGCAGCAAAAAGGCCATACAATGACAAAACTGTCATAAATGAAGAAAATAAATATGAGTACTGGATTGAGCCAAGATAAGTCTCGATCTAGAATTAACAACTCTTTTATGTACATAGAATAACCGGATATAGAACAATAAGTTTATGGAGAATAACACCGAAAGGGGGGAGACAAAAAGTAAACACCCTACAAAAAAAAAAAAAAAAAAAATAACGCGTAATTTGTTTGCTCAATAACGTCTGCAACATCTGTCTAACTTTAAAAGTGATCTGCATTCCAACATCAGTCTCTGCATGCAGTATGTTCGAAATGAATCATGACGACCGTGTATCGAGAATGTAACAGACGTGTTTACACACATTTCACTGACTATTTGAAATTAGAACAAGAAAACTAAATGAAACAGTTAATAATTTTTAATATGATCCCATAATTGCATAGAGTTTGAATTTAGATGAAGCAACCTCTGTTACTATAATTAGAAATGTGTAAATGGGCAATATAATTGATTGTGTAAGTGTGTATCTTGATTATATGACATCTGACGCTTCCCATTTGCAACCAAATTATCTAATTAATTAATGGCGGCCAAAAGAAAAAATGGCCCCCACTTCAGAGTATGGATCTGCGAATGGAAATTAGCACTGATAAGTGCATTCGCCGTCTGTCGCCTTGGCGACACATGTAATTTGACTCATTACCTATTACGGCCTAATTGTGAACTAGCAACTTGCATGGAAGATACTTTAAAGTTTGATCTGACTCCAGAAAATTTTGCCTTAAAGTGGTGATTTCCATTATCCCCCTTTGTATAAGAAATGTAAACAATACACAAAAAAAATTTAAAAAAAAAAACAAACCAAAACAATCAATTTTAAATAAAACAAACTTACATTTCCAAGTACTTTAGTTGCCAAATTCCTAACCCTTTTTCCAACCTGGTTGCCATCCACATTTTATCCCTATTTTGTTTCCATCTCTTCTGTACTTAACTGCCAGGTCAGGGCTACAACATTTTATGCTAGTTGCTGCAAACAAGTCTCCATAAAATTAATATTCATTGACAAACTTCCACAATGCTACGCAGCCAGAGTATCAACAGTCTTGGTGAGCATAAACGCAATAAATCATCATCATTCTTTAGTGCCTTCAGAACCAAAAAAAGTCAACTGCAACTTCAACCTGCCAATGACAATTCTTCTCTTTTGTCTAATGTTTCCAGGAGGTCTCGGCGTTCGTTGAGTACCACCATATCAGCCTTCAACTTGCTGGAGATGGTGCATGAAGATTACGATGAGGATAAAGAAAATGTATATGAATATAGCAATGTGAACGAAAAACCATTGAGACCAAGATCAAGTGCCCCAATGTTAAACAAGCTGACTCCATCATCAGCAACTACGTCTACAACCAATTCCTTGGCAGCCTCAAAGTTCTACAGCACCAGCAGAAGAAGTATAAGAAGTTCAATGTTCATGTTAGCAAGAGTTGGATCACGACAGGTATTACCACTGCAACAAGAACATCCAGAAATCCATATCCACCATGACCAAGTGAATATATCTACTCCAGAATCCACGCTAACTGAGACTGCACCTAATTCCATTGACATTAATGTTGATTCAATATTTGACCAATCTTCGATTACTTGTGGCGATAGTGAAAATGATGACTATTCATTATCTTCATCCTCCACAAGACATCCTTCTCCAAATAACTCCCCTGATAAGCGGGTAGTAAGTCATGCTCATAGCTCGAGTATTGAACTTCAACCAGCTAGATTACATCGCACCATAAATTCTTACAACATCAACGATTTCATGCAAGGTATGAATGAAGATGACGATGTTATCATAACACGCCTACCAATAAGTAATCGAAAATCAATAGAACTTGAAAATAAACAAATTGAACAATTGAATCAAAAATTGAATCAAGAAACCCCCGATAATTGGAAATTGAATATTTCCTTGGTTGGAAATATCGTATTTGTTACTGGAAATGCTAAATCTGAGCTGGAATTATCATATTTTATGAAGGATTTGGATGATATTAATTATTTGGATGCATTGACAAATGAAGATTATATTTCTCAAATTAATGTTAATGATGATTAAATTTATTTTGACTAAATAATGCTGTAATTTTAATATGTTTTCTTAGTGGGAAAACTGTCCAGATATCTCTAATGGTAATATATAATGAAAGTTCAAGTAATCAATTCGTAGATTGTGGATTTGCAACTTGGTACATTTGAACCAATTCTCGGCAAACTTGTGACTTATACCACTTCCTCCGTATTCAAAATAGAGTGTGATATATATTAAGAGTAAATCTAAAGCTCCGTGGTTGAGTACACCCAAGAACTTGATAGCCACGGAAAATATTGTAGTTCGCCACAAAGTTTAATTTCTTGAATGCAAAAAAAATAAGCTAGTTTATGAACAAGCAAAAACATACCCTTCATTCCCCATTTTGCTGCCTCTATATTACCTTAATTGATAGGTATAATCAACAAAAGTATAATCACACGTTTTAAATCCTAAAAATATAAAAAAAGAATGCGATTTCTGTGGATCGAACACAGGACCTTCAGATTAAACTGTGACTGAATCTCTTCAGTCTGACGCTCTCCCAACTGAGCTAAAACCGCAAACATAAATCGAACCCACGCCGGGAGTCGAACCCGGAATCTTTTGATTAGAAGTCAAACGCGTTAACCATTACGCTACGCAGGCGATTTTTCTGAAAATTTTCCATTTTTCTTGGTGCCCATGACTGGTCACGTGAGTTTGATGTTTTGCAGATATTTTCATGGAAATATATATATTTGACCAAAACAACTGGTTGGTTTATTATTCATGTGTTTTTGAATTCTATATAATTATATATATATTGTGTTTAATTAACTGTGTTGTAAGTAATTGTACATAATTGTTTTTTCAATTATTTTGTATTTTTTTTTGCATTTTTTTTCAAAATATTAGAAGAATTAGGAAAGGTTGGTTTTTAAATTTGTGAATTATTTACAAATGAGAAAGATATCATTTGATATAGACAAAGTTGAACAAAAGAGGTAAGCGACTATCTTAAGTCCTATTTTACCAACACTTCTCACTCATCGAAACAATTCACTTCTCTTTTAAAGATTCACTTTTGTGATCATCTGCAACATCTAATGCAAGATTGGTCATATTATTCTCCATCTATTATTGCCGCTAGAATTATAGCAGGTGTAAAAACAATAACACATTATTTGTAGCTGATATTGTAATGAAAGATTCCATTACTGACCCAATTAAGGCAGGCTTATATCTTACAGTTTAGCTTGAAAGAAGAGTTAAATTTTCACAATCGCGAAATTACGGGCATTCTACAGGTTATTATCTAAGTTAAATATATTGATTCATGTAAGATCAGTTAAATCAATCTACATTTAAGCCATTGTATGACATCGCTTTCGAAAGAGATAGGAAAAACAAATTTACACGTCAATTAAACTGATTCAAGTGTAAATGTTGTGAAATAATATAGTTGGTAATCCAGAGGTAATATCAAGACTCTTGAGTATAATTAGCAAATCTGGCTTGTATCTATAAAATCAGGTATCCAGCAATTAGAACACAAGTCAATTGTGTTAGCAGACAATGTCTATTTTTTTGCAGCTTATTTTTTTTCCCCTAATTTGAAAAACCGGCTTGAGAACGAAAAAAAAAAATACCTCAAAAATGTGGAGGTCATTGTTGGCGCATTTATTATAATTTAATTTAGACAAAAATTAATGGATAGTCGTATAAGGAAATTCCAATGATGGTGATGTGAAATTCAATCCACATGGAGCCACACTAGGATGGTTTATTTGTTATACGAGTGGGAAAATCTGGTACGGAACTATACTTAAAAATCATGCGATTGGTTAAGATAGCCGCTATCTGCATTGTCCGGAGCTATTCTTTCTTTTTAATTTTGTGGGGGAGGGGGAAGGGAATTGTAGGGATGTTGAATTAGGGCCAGCTGCATTATTAGGGGAAGGAGGTGTCGGAAATGATTTTTTTTTTGTGATTTGATCACGTATTAATATTTTTTTTTGGTGCAATGCGTGATGGATGCGTAAGATATGCATAACAATAAGAAAACAAAAAAAAATAAAGATAAATTGCTGTCGTGATTGGATTTTTTATTTTTCAGTTTCGTATCAAATGCTACCTTAGTGGCGTACGGCATAGAGCAACCCAAGATAAAATGCAAACATACGGAAATGTAAAATTTACATTAAACTCCCCTGGTTTTAAGCTTGTAAGGGTAGTAATGAAAAGCTTGGAAGTAGATTTTGATAGACTAGTATAATTAAGAATCGAAAAAAATCAAGCAATTTTGTTTTTAAAATAGTTTTACGATTAATGCAGAAAACCTAATATTCCTAATCACGATAACAAAATGGAAAAATTTTTTTTCCGGCTGAAATAATAATGAGTGTTTGGTTTCACTTATTGCTGTCACCTATTGATGTAGTATTAATAAACGTACAAGGCGGTCAACAAAATAATTTACTATTGAGGTAATTTGAAATAAGTCATAATTTGTATGAAATCATCCTTATTACAGCGTAATTAACTCCTCGAAGCTTGTTCGTGCAGGGAATACTGACGTTTTTTTTCTATCACATACTATCTCAAATAATAAATAAATAAAAAAAAAAAAACTTTCAGTACAAAATTATAAAGAGGTTTTTTTTTCCAGGGATTTTCTTTTAACCTTAAGCACCGCAGATAAAAACCGAACTAAAGCAAGATCACAAAGCTTTCTGTATTGGAGAGAACCACAAAGATACAGAAACAAGAGTGTTACATCGATTTGAAATCTCCTATTAATTTCCATAGAATATTTTTGAATTAAAATTTCTTGGTATTTTACTTAGTCATGTCTGTTGATTCTTGCAATTCAGAAACTTTTGATAACAATATTGGGAACTTACCTAACAAGAACTTAACCATGACTTCAAAGGTTCTTCATACTTCAGGAGGAACACCCTCAAGCTCTAGTATCGCCACCACAACTAACGGTGTCACCAACACCAACAATATTCCGATTTTGAATGATAACCACGCTCCACGAGATATCAGACATACTATACAAACTCACACCGTGGCAGCATCAGGTACCACAGCAGGTGCAGCAGCAGCAGCAGCTGCTACGGTATTATTGCCCCCTGATTTGACACCCAGCTATCCTTACGACGAACCAGACGAAGACGAATACAACATGCATATAGGTACTCAGCCTCCACCACGAATATACACAGATGAACACCCTGAACCGGAGTTGTTGCCTACTACAGTAGGACGTGATTCACAAGGAAGAATAATACCGTCCACTTCTACCATTTCCTTGCTTTCGTTGAACCAACAGCCAGATATGTCTATGACGTCACCTAAAATTATCGTCAGCAATCCTCCAGTTTTTATAGATAGAAAGAATTCATTTGGTCAATTACGGAACTTGATCAATCACAAGCGATTACAACCATATCAAAAGATGAATTCGCCTAATGAATATACATTTATGACCACCACGACCCAATCAATACCGATTCAAGAAGAGCATGTTTTACAACCACCATCCCCTAATTTAGATCCAGTTTCACTTGGTGGATCACCCTCAAGATTTTGGTTGAATTCACCCACAATCACCAAATCGTTAAGTAAAACCCAGTTGCAATATACTCAGAATACCCAAACCTTACATAGTTATCAAAAACAACAACAGTTTCATCCACTAGCTCCTATTCCACAACTGGTAGAACTTCCAATGCAGCAAACGGACAGTGAATTATACATAAACATACAACACAGAAATGGGAGCCATTCACCCACTTTAGATCCAGTACAAACTCCATCAGAAGATCCTCCTATGACTCCATTATCATTAAATCGAGCTGTAAATGGATATTCTACCGATTATTTCAATTTAGATTCTGTAATGCAGAAGAATAAAGAGGATGAAGCGAATTATTAAATGATGAAACTAGAGGGTTAAATGAATAGGAGGCAGAAAGAGCAAAAGCTGACGATGACGTAATTTGTTTCCTTGATCAAGCATTTACGGAAGATGTCTATTGTATAATCATAATTTCAAAGAATTGTTTTCATGGTGGGGTAAGATTATGTGCTAATTTGGAATGTGCCGGTGGGAGAGTCATTCTTGGAATTTGCCAGATGCAAGAAGACTATTCTAGAGTTTGTCAGATGAGAGCATGTCATTATAGAATTAGGCTCATTCCAGGCACTTCCGACTCAGCCGCTATCACCACACCTTATAACACCCATCGAGTTGGGAATAGTGAAACATTGAATGATTCCGCTGTAACTGTCTGATCAAATCAACTTTTTGATACACTACTATTTTTTATTATTATATATATTACTAGTTAGCATTGAATGAAGGTTATGGGATTTATTTTGATAATTACCATTTAAGTAACAGTATAGATGTGTTCGTATTCAAATCAAAGCTCGTTTATGCCCATTTTGTAAAATTCTTCGTTTCGTTTTGATATGGAATGTATGAGTTGATGTGGAGTGTACAACATTCTAGACGCGATTTGTTTATGAAAAAGGCTACAGCTCCAGAGGTATAAATAGAACCAAGCCGCAGTTGTTGCTGTTGCTTAACGGACAAGTTAGTCCTAGTCAAAAAAAAAGCAGCACTATGATGTTATTACAGTTTAGTTTGTTATTTTTGCTTTTACAGTACTGCTTCGGAAAGCTGGAACCTTTCTTGGTTTCACTTAACTCTGATGAAACCATGGAATCATTTTATGCTTATGATATCAAGTTTCCCCCTACAGAAAGAGTTAGAGATTTGATTACGAACACCTATTCATTTGGCGACTTTAACGCATTTTCCGGGAATTTCCCTCCAGAAATCGTGAAAAGATTAGAAAGTTGTGAATTAGTAGCTGAAATTTCTCGCGATGTTAAATTTAAGGGAACAGTCCTTAAAACACAGGCAAATGCACCGAGACATTTGGCAAGAGTTAGTAGAAGGGCTCCCTTTGATTTTGGACAGCAATATTCCTATTTTTACAACAGCACAGCCCAAGGACAAGACGTGAACGTCTATGTTATTGATTCTGGTGTTGCAACCAAACATCCTCAATTTGGTGGCAGAGCGAAGTTTGGCAAAGATTTCACCGGTGAGGGAAGCGGCGATTCTACTGGACATGGCAGTCATGTAGCTGGTGTTATTGGTTCAAAAAAGTATGGTATTGCCAAGAAGTGTAATATAATCAGTATCAAGGTTTTGAACAGTGCCAATGCCGGGGAATTAAGCGTTGTGCTTGCCGCACTAGAATATGCCGCTAAACATCGTAAAAGGACCGGCAAACCAGGAGTTGCAAATTTATCCATTGGCGAGGAGTTCAGTGGTGTCATAAATAGGGCAATTAGAATGGCTAACAATACAGGGTTGGTGGTTGTAGCTGCTGCTGGTAACGATGGCACGGATGCATGTACAAAAAGTCCTGCAAGTTCACGCCATGCGATTACTGTCGGGGCGATCAGTGATGTTGATGATAGAGTAGCTTCATTTTCTAATTGGGGTAAATGTGTTGACTTATTTGCCATTGGTACAAATGTTGTAAGTGTTAATTCTAATGATTTCAATTCTCCACAAACTTTGGAAGGAACTTCATTTTCGGCACCCGTTGTCTCTGGATTGGTTGCAAATTTGCTTAGCGAGGGGGTTCCACCTGAAAAAGTCAAACAAGTTTTACTAGCCAGATCAACCAAAGGAAGAATTCCCCTGGATTCTTTGGCAGGTAAAAGTGGCACTCGTAATAGAATAGCACACAATGGAGTCCTGGGAAAGGAAGCAGAGTCACAACAAGGAACACAAGGAAGCTTAAGAGACCCATTTTCACTTTTTGGACTTTTTTATAAAACCTGATTCTACTTTAAAATACCTCTGATTAAATTGTTTAAACATGACTTTTAATTATAATTATGCTCTACTTCGTTCTTCATTAGCTACAAGTAGTTACCTTTAAACGTCTCAGTTTTACATTTGGTTGTAAAAAATCCCGAATCAGAGGCAAAAAATAAAGTACGAAATCGGCAACAGATCTCACCACTTGTATTCTACTCTCTACCCCCATGTCAACATACGAAGGTAAGTCTTTTTACTCTTGAAATTGAACTGTATACACACTAACACAATCAGAGGAACATAATATTCAAGATAGAGCAAATCCACGTGCTGACGATACCACAGCACGCGGTAGACAGCATGCAACACTTTCCAACATTATAGATACATTTTTAACCACAAGTGGATCAGATACTCCATCTAATGCATATGCCATGGAAGCACTTACGTCTGCATTGCATCATTTGAGTGATGCTGATGGATCAAGGCTTGCACAAACTCTTATGGAAAGTTTACAAGATAGTGGTGATATCGATGGTAAACGTAGCAAGGGAGTCAGTCAAGAGTATTTAGACACGCTAGAACGAGTCAAAGTCAGCTCTATTTCTGAGGACGATGCATTTTGTCCTATTTGTACAAACAAGTTCAAAGATGACAAGTATCCCCTTGTGGTAAGGTTACCTTGTGGCCATGGCGTAAACCACATATACGATCTTGAGTGTGTTGGTCCCTGGCTTCAAATGAACTCAACGTGTCCTCTATGCCGAACCAATGTTCTCGAAGCCGAACAAAACCGACGGAAGAAGATCGAAGAGGAAATCAGAAGGGCCAAAGAAGAAGATTCCGAAGAAGAGGAGGAAGATTGGGACGTGTATGGGTAAATATTAGATTTCTATATACAAGTAACTAAATGAGTTTTTTGAAATCATCAGATTTAAGTAATTCTTGAACCTTGACGGCAATTGGGTCTTCAATACCTTCATAAGCCTTAGGTAATTCCAAGTCCTTTAATTGTTTAAGATCTTCAACATAGTTCAAAGATTCACGGGCAGTCAATTCAACTTTGTAGTCTACGGTATCTAACTTATGTCTATTAAGATAAGACAACCATAAATCAACGACGTCAGGATTGGCATCATAAGCTACTATTCTTTTTTGGAAAGTTATTCTATGGAAATTTTGTTTAGATTTAGCAAACACGAAAGGAGCTTTAATCACGGTATATAATCTTTTTTCAGTTTTCAAACTCTTTAAATGGGAAGTTGGTATACCCAAGTAGTAGGCAGCTCTCATGGCAAACTCACCAGCTCTAATAATATCAGCTTCCTCATAACTTCTAAAGTTAATCACAGCAACCTGATCACCATGAGTTTGCGGTAAGGTCAAAGGTTTATATTTCAAAAGTTCAACATTTAAAGGAACAGGTCTGCCTTCAGATTGAATCACAGTGGAACTTAAGGTTTTTGGAGCGTATGGGATTTGATTGGATAATAACTCTTGTTTGAATTGTTCTTGTTCGATTTTCTCTTGTTTGACTTGTTCAACATATTCGTTAGGGGAGACGAATCCCTTTTGCAATAATGCCCCACGAGTGCTGAATGATCTAGTGATGAACCCACTACCAATTCTTATTCTACCAAGCATAGCTAGTTACACAGTTCTCGTTTGGTTGTACGATTTGGTCAAAGTTAAAATTTTTTTTTTTTTTTCAATTCCATACAATATTTGCTCCCACTATCTATACAGGAATGGAAAAAAAATCTACAGAGATGATATAGCTCAAGTTAGTAGGCAGCATGGGTAAATCAAGTAAGGATAAACGAGATTTATATTATAGACGAGCCAAAGAAGAAGGATGGCGTGCCCGTTCTGCATTCAAGCTCCTTCAGTTAAACCAAGAATTTAACTTATTCGACGGGATAACTCGCGTAGTGGATCTTTGTGCTGCACCAGGATCGTGGTCACAAGTGCTTAGTCGAGAACTTCAGGGTAAAAATGCCAAGATTGTGGCGGTGGATTTACAGCCAATGACTCCTATTGATGGAGTGACTACAATACAAGCCGATATTACCCATCCAAACACTTTACAAACCATTCTCGATATATTTGCCGGTGAACAAGCAGATTTCGTGTGTAGCGATGGTGCACCTGATGTGACGGGATTGCATGATTTAGACGAATATATTCAAGCCCAATTGATATTGTCGGCATTGCAATTGACTACATGTTTGTTGAAGCCAGGTGGAACATTTGTGGCCAAGATTTTCCGAGGCAGAGATATCGACTTGTTGTATAGTCAATTGAGTTACCTTTTTGAAAGAGTCATATGTGCCAAGCCAAGAGCATCAAGGGGTACTTCTCTTGAAGCTTTTATTGTGTGTTTAGGGTATAAACCAAGACCAGGATGGAATCCAAAATTGGATTTACAAACCTCAACTGAAGAATTCTTTGAAGGCGCAGATATCGGTAAAGCTGGTAATTTGGAACATTTCGAATTACCTGATGACGAAGAACGGAAAATCGCAAAGTTTGTGGCTTGTGGTGACATCAATGATGTCGATTCTGATGCTACTTATACTTTGGAATTGAATAGACTTGCATTAGAACCAGTACAAATGCCCACGGCGCCTCCATATAAGAAAGCTCTTGAAATGAAGAGAAGAGGAGACTTGATAAGAAGATAGTATGTGTATTATATATAAAACAAATCTAGTTTAAGCTAAATCAGCAAAGGCTTCTTCACCCTTCAACACCAAAGCATCTGGCTTTAAGGTTGGGAACAACAATACTTCTCTAATGGTGTTAGAGTTGGTCAAAAACATGGCAATTCTATCAATACCACAACCCCAGCCACCAGTTGGTGGTAAACCGTATTCCAAGGCGTTACAGAAGGTTTCATCAACCATTTGAGCTTCGTCATCACCTTGAGCCTTTTGTCTGGCTTGTTCTTCAAATCTGGCTCTTTGGTCAAATGGATCATTCAATTCGGTATAAGCGTTACAAATTTCCTTGGTGGCAACGAAAACTTCAAATCTTTCACACAAACCTGGAACATTTCTATCCTTCTTGGCCAATGGAGACATCATTTGTGGATGACCAAAGATGAAGGTTGGGTTGATACAGGAATCTTCTAAATCACCAACCAATTTGTCCAACATTCTAGCGTTGGTTAATGGAGGGGTACATTCAATGTTGTTATCCTTCAATAATTTCTTCATGAAATCACCGGCAGCTTCGGTGTGTAAAGTTTCACCAGCTGGGAACTTAACATTGTAAATTCTTTCCAATTCTTCAATCATATTGATTCTCTTCCATGGTCTGGAGAAGTTCAAGGTCAATTCTTCTCCTTCAGGACCATTAGGATGGTACTTGATAACATAACTACCAGTGATTTCTTTAACCATTTCGGAAAATAACAATTCAGTCATATCCATTATATCGTAAACATCAGCATAAGCTTGATAGAATTCACATGTGGTGAATTCAGGGTTGTGAGTCATGTCAATACCTTCGTTTCTGAATTGACGACCAATTTCATAAACACGGTCCATACCACCGACAACTAATTCCTTCAAGAACAATTCTGGAGCAATTCTCATAAACATTTCCATATTTAAGTCATTGTGATGAGTAACGAATGGCTTGGCGGTAGCACCACCAGCAACAACATTCAAGATTGGGGTTTCAACTTCAATGAAATCACGTTCGTCAAAGAACTTTCTAATATAAGAAATAATCTTGGATCTAATCTTGAAACGGTCTCTGGTAGAATCGTTCATAATCAAATCAAGGTATCTCTTTCTGTATCTAGCTTCTTGATCCTTGAAACCAAAATGTTCAGTAGGTAACATATGCAAACATGGAGTTAATAATTGAACGGTTTTGGCAAACACAGACAATTCACCATCACCACCTTTAGCAGGAGCAGTCTTACCTGGGTAACCGACAACACCAATGATATCACCTCTTCTCAACAATTCGTGCATTTTTTCAAATGCTTCAACAGATTCGGCATCTTGGGCTTGAGCCATAATTTGAACTTGAACACCATCACCCTTTAAACTGTAAAACTTCAACTTAGAACCAGCTTCTCTCTTGACCATGATTCTACCGGAAACACTAACAGAAACATCTTGCAAGGTTTCACCTCTTTGCAAGTGACTGTACTTTTCAACGAATTCAGGAATCTTGGTAGTAACTTGAAACTTGTGAGGATAAGGATTGAACTTGGTTGGATCGGCATTGTTTGCTTCTCTCAATTCGTTAATTTGACGAGATCTGATTTCAAAATATTGGTTTGGAGTCAAATCTTCATCACCCTTCTTCTTAGCCACCTTAGGAGCAGTGGCAGCAGCCTTAGCAGCCTTTTCAGCCTTTTTGGCATCTCTTTGTCTCAACTTTTCTCTCTTCTTCAATTCGGTCTTGGAAACATATTCTCCAGTGACCTTATCCAAGTGGAGATTGTTGACATTTTCAGTAACTTGATTGACTTCGTCAGACATGGTTAATCTTACTAGCTTAATCTAAAGATGAGTCAAGCGATTAGGGAAAATTTTGGCAACAGGTGAAAATTTTTTTCTGTGATTTGGCAGTGAAATTTTTTTGCTGTACAAAAAAAAAAAATTTAAGCAGAGATATCGACAAGACCAACACAGTAATAGCATCCACCATGTCTGACCAAACGTAAGTAGAATACAACAAGTAAAACATAGAAAGAAACGTACTAACAGTATAGTTCATCTGCCAACACTATTACTATTTCATCCAGTGTATTATTGTCTTTGATTAGACACACTTCTGAAAACTACCCATCATTATTCTCAGGAGCCTTGTTAGGGTTTGAAGATGATAACGGAGTTATAGATGTCACTCACGGGTTCCCATTTCCATACCCTGACCAATACGAAGGAGGCTCCTTAAAGTCTAGAAGTGGTGCCCAATACCAAAAGGATATTTTGGAAAATTTCAAGAAGTTGGGTTATGGAATTGAATTCCAAGGTTGGTTTCAATCCACCATATCTGGTAACTTTGTAACCAGTCAGTTGGTTGAAGCTTTGGCCCAGCAACAATTAGCCAATGCCAACTCTTTTATTATTATCCACGATATGTCCAGTATTGGCAAGGAGGTCTCTTTGAAGGCTTTAAGATTATCTCAAGGTTTTATGACCGCTTACCAAGATGGTAAATGGAAATCTAAGGATTTAGAACATCTCAAATTATCTTATTTCAACATATTTGACGAATTGAATGTTGAAGTCAAGAACCAAGCCTTGGTCAACTTATACTTGGCCAACTTGAAGTCTACTGAACCAGAATTAGACATTCTTAACCTTGCTTCCCACCAAACTTCCACTGGTCAATTATTAGAATCATTATATAGTCAAATTGATTCATTCAACTATGATCAAAACAACTTCAACTATTACCAAAGACAATTACAAAAGGAACAATCCAAAATTAACCAATGGAAACAACAAAGAAAGTTGGAAAATCTCGAAAGAGTCAAGAAGGGTGATAAGGAGTTGGATACCGAAGAATGGAAAACTTTATTTAGATTACCTAATGAACCATCCAGATTCAACAATATGTTGCATAGTCATGCCATTGATGTATTGGCTGATGATATTTTAAAGAAGTGTGATGAAGAATTAACCAAGAGTTCAGTTATTGAAAGAAAGTTGACCTTAGCTTAGTTTAATTGTGTAATATAGCAGCAGTTTATTTGTGGAGTATGGACTTTGTAGGAGTTGTAATGCCGTGCTTAGTATTGGGTATGTAGAAACTCACGTGATGCGCATCACACGACTTCAATTCACATGACTCACTGATTTGCTAATTTACGAATATCCGCAATCCCCCTCTCATCTTGCATATCCGCCACAATGCTGGCAACAAAATTACCATCTTTAGTAATCATAACAACAAAACTGACTAGGTAGCTTCAGTGACAAATGGGCAAACCCAAGGTATGTTTGCACGACACACACACACACACACACATTTCATTAGTTCATACTAACATATAGACTAGTATATTTTAATAGTGAGACATGGTGAGTCGGAAGGAAATTGTGATAAATCCGTCAATAGATATACCCCTAATCATTTAGTGCAATTAACTGAAAATGGCCACTTTCAAGCATTAGCGGCTGGACAAGTATTACGAAAGTTCTTACAAGATGAATCGTTTGTCAACAACTGTATGAACGAAAAACGTAATCCGTTATCTATTATGTTTTACACATCTCCATACTTGCGTACTCGACAAACATGTAATAATATCATAGAAGGAATTAAAGACTTGCCCGGGGTTGAGTATGAAGTTAGAGAGGAGCCAAGGATGAGAGAACAAGATTTTGGGAATTTTCAAGGATCAGCAGAAGAAATGGAAAAAATGTGGCAGGAGAGAGCTACGTATGGACATTTCTTTTACCGAATCCCGCATGGTGAGAGTGCGGCTGATGTGTTTGATCGGGTTGCCAGCTTTAATGAATCCTTATTTCGGCAATTTAGAATGGAGAACTTCCCTAATGTGTTGGTATTGGTGTCGCATGGGATTTGGTCGAGAGTGTTTTTGATGAAATGGTTTAAATGGTCATATGAAGAGTTTGAATCTTTGAAGAATATACCTCATTGCCAGTTCCTAGTCATGAAGAAGAATAAAGATACCCAAAAGTTTAATTTGAAAACACCATTGTTGACTTGGGATGATATCGAAGAAGAAGATATCGATGAGGAAGTGAGCAAGGAAATTGGAGACGCATTAGGAATTAACCAAGAAGATTTAGATATTTCCATGATTGTTCGCGCACAACGTGATGCCATCAAGTCCACTCGAGATAAGAACAAGCAAATCCAGGAAATGTATGCAAAGATAAAAGAAGGCTCCAAATCAAAGTATGCTGATAAGATCATATCCCGATTTAAATACGACAACCAAAGTGTGGTGAATAGCGAAGAAGAATTGCATAACCATTAATAGACCTGATACAATTATATAATTATTTGTAACAACTGCCGGTTTGACACATACAACCGTTGTATATTTGCAAAAAGTGTAAAATAACTATCATCATCACATGAGACTGCACACAAACCCGTTTAGCCCCCCCGGAGTTTTGATTGTGCTTTTTTTTTTCACCGTCGGAAGTTTCTGCTCCTTTTTTCCCTTACTCCGAAATTTCGTAGTGGTGTGGTTGTCAATTATATAATCTTCTTATTCCCTTCTTTCTTCTTTTACTCTTTCTAATCAATTGCTTCTAAATCAATTAACCCAATTAGTATAATTATCTCACAATGGCTCGTCAATTCTTTGTTGGTGGTAACTTTAAGATGAATGGTTCCAATGAATCCATCACCAAGATCGTGGAAGGTTTAAACCAAGCCGATCTCCCAGCCAACGTACAAGTTGTCATTTGTCCACCAGCCCCATACTTGGGTTTAGCTGTGGCCAAGAACACTCAATCCACCGTTGAAGTTGGTGCTCAAAATGTCTACACCAAGGCTTCTGGTGCCTACACTGGGGAAATTTCTCCACAACAAATCTTGGATACTGGTGCCACTTGGACTTTAACCGGTCACTCTGAAAGAAGAACTCTTTTAAAGGAATCCGATGAATTCATTGCTGAAAAGACCAAGTTTGCTTTAGATTCCGGTATCAAGGTTATCTTGTGTATTGGTGAAACTTTGGAAGAAAGAAAGTCTGGTGTTACTTTAGATGTCTGTGCCAGACAATTGGATGCCGTTTCCAAGATCATCTCTGACTGGAAGGATATTGTTATTGCTTACGAACCAGTCTGGGCTATTGGTACTGGTTTAGCTGCCACTCCAGAAGATGCTGAAGAAACCCACAAGGGTATCAGAGACCACTTAGTCAAGACCATTGGTGCTGACCAAGCTGCTGCCGTTAGAATCTTATACGGTGGTTCTGTCAACGGAAAGAACGCTCCAGAATTCAAGGACAAGGCTAACGTTGATGGTTTCTTAGTTGGTGGTGCTTCCTTAAAGCCAGAATTTGTTGACATTATCAAGTCAAGATTGTAAATTTTAGACAATTAACTACATATATATATATATATATATATCATCCTACTTGGGTATGCCAATTGAATATAACACATTTTCGTGAATTTGTTGAGGATTTACTGATTTTAAATCTGAAAGTTTTTGTAGTATACCTTGTAAATGCATATAATAACCCTGGGAGTTATCAGAATTAAAAAATTTATCAATAGGCATATCAGTTTCAGTGAGTATATGAGTTGGCTCCAATAATTGTACAATCTTAGTCAACATTTCATACTTCTCTCCATTTATATAGTTTGAAAATGAAAAGAAAACTCTAGACTTGCATTTTTTAATCCACATTTTGACAGTATCGAGTGATCCAGTATACGAATGTAGGATGACAACTGGTATATCCTTATGTTTTGCCACTTCATCATATAAAACTCCATGTCCCTTTACGCAATGCAAAGACACTTGTTTCTTTAATTCATTAGCAAGCTTTAGAAATTCCAGAAATATTTTCACTTGATGAGAGAGAATCACTCGATTAGGGGCAAGCGGTGCTGACTGATCACACGGATATTTCAAATTTCCATAGAATCCATTCAGGGGGATTCTGAACAACTTATCAACTCCAATCTCACCAATTCCATAAACTAGTTCTGGTCTTTTGGCGATTATCTCTCGGATTTTCAGGATATGTTGTGTGATACTTATTGGATCAGGCAACATCTCCAAGAGGGCTTCCGAAGGTGGAGGAAGCATTACGCTAGAATAATGCCGGCTTTTAAAGTCATCTCCTTCAGATTTATCTATGTAAAACAAATGACAAAACCAAGGATGTATGCCAAAATAAGGTACAACAATTCCAGGACAATCCAACTGATCCAATAGTTTGTCAAGCAAATTCAAATCAATATGATTTGTAGTCATGATATGAAAGAAGTGTTTGGGGAACTGTTCTGAATCATGGTTTAGTATTTCTGCTAGTTTATCTACATCTTCAGGTGTGCATTCTGGATTCAAATGACAATGACTGTCTGAGATTTGTTGTATTGTAGAGTTCATTGTGGAAAAAGGGTTGTTTATGTAAATAGTTTTTGATTCTGATTTTCGTTTGCGCTGCGCAATAAGAACGAGGCGGATTTTCTTTTTTTGCAACATCTAATCTTATTAGTTGCTATTTGCAAAACAAGGAGGCCAGAATCGATTTTTCGTATCTAATCGCTTCATGATTGTCTTGGTAAATCTTATCTTGGCCCCATCTATTAAAGATTTTATGTGCTTTTCTTTGACTGCATAGTTCATGTGGTTACTACATGGAAACCATTCCCACCTCAACATGGAGGCATTACAGTTACGGGATGCAGTAGATTTGAAGGGTTTATTGAATGCAGGCGGAAAACTTAATGCAAATTTTGCATCGATTCCACCAGGCCCTGCGAGGTTCTTCCCCTAATTTCTTAGATACAGAATACCCAATAAATAGTACACTCATAAGTTTTCAATGTAACCAATCTATATAGACATGGCAAATCAATAACATCCATCTGTTACTTATTTACAAGAAACTTATAAACCACACATTGATATAACTGTTGACAAAGAGAAACCCACCTATGGAGTGGAAGCACTCTAGAGAGAACATAGAAACTCACAATGTTTAACTCTTGCTGTTTGGTGTTTCATTCTGTCAATGGCTTAGAAGCTTCTTTAGAGTGAAATTCAACCGTGATCAATGTTAAACAATGTGAAGAAATGGTCATGAATCTTTCACTGGTAAGTGGTCTTATTATTAGGTCAGCAAAAGAATCATCTACACAGAGAAGCACAAAAAAAAAACACCAAATAAGATCATTATTGAAGTCTTAATTCTAGCAGTTTTATGCTTCATTCTACAAATTGATTGGAATCCTACGTAATAGCTAAGGAATATAGTACCTCACGGGTGCAAAACTATAACGACGTTCCTGATACTACATGTCTCATTAGTTACTTCTATAAATACAATATGTCACTTTAACAGCACCAATCCAGATTTACCTCTGTGTATTATCGTATTTGAGTACATTTATACCTAGCATACCGGTAATTCCCTATTAAAGCAAATGGTCATCTGAAATTTTTTTAGCACGTCATACGTTTTAAGCTGAAGCAGAAAGCGAAAAACGCAATTTGGCATGGAAATGTCATTCAAGGGCAAATAAAATTCGCACACAAAAACTCACATTCAAAATAATAAACACCACCACAAAACACGACACTCCAGCTTTAACCAGCAATCCTTGCCTGACAATTTAATTCCATTCACCCTTTCACGCATTATTAATTTTAATTGATTGTTACTACCGCTAACAAACCCAATCAATTACATTACTATTCTGATACTTATTTCTTACCCCGACTTATCGCTCATAACCTAACTTTTAAGTACCTTTTACCCTTTTTTTTTTTTTCCTAACCAAAACCAAAAAAAAGGGAAACTTACATTTACAACCCAGAAGAGCAAACAATAACAAACGCAAAGAAAAAAATATCTGAGGCGATACATACGATAAACATTACTCCTATTTTAGTTATTTACAATGTCAGAGTTCAACGAGTCTTCTCTGCCATTGACTCCAATTCGACTTCCTACCTCGGCCCCGTTCCCCGTGATTATATCCTCCATCTTAATTAATGAAGGTGATTCTGTGGAAAAGCACAAGACTATATTCAAGTATAAATACTGGGATTACCAAGATGATCCCAAGTCTACTGAGGAGCCACCCAAGAAAGTCAGAGTTGAACGAATAGGTACCTTTGAAAGTCCTGTCACTGGAGAAATTGACAAAATTAATATAAACATCTTGGATACAGTAACCGACTCCAGCGTGGAAATATGTACCATTAAAGAACCATGCACCCATACAGTTCAATATGGTGGGTTATGTGCATTATGTGGCAAATCCCTTGAAGATGAACGTGATTATTCCGGGTATAATTACGAAGATAGAGCCACTATTTCCATGGCTCATGACAACACTGGATTAAGAATTAGTCTTGATGAAGCCACAAAAATCGAACAATCGACTACTGACAGATTAACTGAAGAAAAGAAGTTGATCTTAGTGGTTGATCTAGATCAAACAGTCATACATGCCACAGTGGACCCTACTGTAGGAGAATGGCAACTGGACCCTTCCAACCCCAACTACCCAGCGGTTAAGGATGTGAAGTCGTTCTGCCTTGAAGAAGATCCAATCACTCCTCCTAATTGGACCGGACCAAAATTAGCGCCTACAAAATGTTGGTACTACGTGAAAGTCCGCCCTGGATTAGCAGAGTTCCTCGAACAGGTATCAAACAAATATGAAATGCATATTTATACTATGGCCACTCGAAACTACGCCCTTGCCATTGCCAATATCATTGACCCCGAGGGCAAGTATTTCGGGGATAGAATCTTGAGTCGTGATGAAAGTGGATCATTAACTCACAAGAATTTGAAACGATTGTTCCCTGTGGATCAATCCATGGTGGTTATAATCGATGATCGTGGTGATGTCTGGCAATGGGAAAGCAATTTAATCAAAGTTGTTCCATACGATTTCTTTGTCGGTATCGGGGATATCAATTCTAGTTTCCTTCCAAAGAAAAACGGGCAAATCACGGGTCCAACCAAGAAGCGAAAATCAATTGCAAAATTAGAAGCCCAGCAAGCAGGCCCAGTCGCTTCGGAAACTGAAGAAGATGTATTACTGGAAGTAGACTATAGTGAAAACAACACCCCTGCCACGACTACTCCACTCACGTCATCACCTGTGGAAAGAATCTTGGAACTTGGTGGTGGTGAAGATAATGCTAATTTGTTATTAGAGCAATCGATCTCGCGGAACCAGTCTATCGAGCAACAGCAGCACGACCGTCCATTGGCAAAATTGCAACATGATTTAGAAGCATTACATCAACAACATCATCACGAAGAAAACAATATCAATGAAGTAGAAGACGAGGAATCTGAAGATGAAAACTTATTATATGATGATGATAATGAATTGAACTCACTCAACAAAGTCCTTGCCAATATCCATGACGCATACTATAAACAAGCCAACTCTAGCAAACCCGATCTCACCGAAATCATACCGAGCTTGAAAAGCAAATGTCTTGAAGGAATTACTCTTTTGTTCTCAGGAATCATCCCGTTGGGAGTGCCACTTGACTCGGCTGATATCGTTATTTGGGCCAAGCAATTTGGTGTGAAAGTAGTCAATGAAGTATACCCCGAAGTTACCCATGTTATTTGCCGAGATATCACTCCGGAATCAGGACCTACTTTCAAAGCAAGAGCCGCTCATCACTTATATCCGGACACAATCAAGATCGTTAACCCCGATTGGTTATTTGCATGTTTAAGCACATGGAGCCGAGTGGATGAAACAGAATATTTACTCTCTACCACAAACGCAAAGACATGGCTAGTAAACAATAAAGATGTTGAAAAATACCAGAAGATGTTAGAAGAGAATCGAGAACGAGAATTGAATTTAATGGACATGTCAAGATTTGATGATATTGAATCATTTGAAGAGTACGATTTGGATGAAGCTAATCAAGAAGTTGATGATTTCTTGGCTGGGTTAAGTGAAGATGAGGATGACGGAGAAGGTTTCAACGATCAAGAGGAGGATGAAGAAAAAGCTGATTCCGAAGAACCGGAAGTTAACGAAAGTAATGGTAGTGGCCATGATACATTTATTCAAGAAGCATACAGCAAGAAAAGAGCCCTTGGAGATGATGAACCGACCCCAATCAAGAAGCTTAAACAGGATATCCTGCCGGAAGATGACCTTGAAGAATTAGAACAAGAATTAGAACAAGAATTACTTGAAGGATTTGACGATTTAGAAGAATAAGCTAAAATATCTATAGATATTTGTTTTGTATAATATGTATATTTAGTTTGTGATATTAGTTAATTAATATTTTTGTTACAATTGATTGGTTGCCTTACTATATAAAAAAAGCCTCCGCCCCTCCCCTATACCAATTAGAACGAACAGGTACTAATTTGTCAATGCAACCACATTAGCAACTTTTGCGACTCGGATATCACACAATTTTTGTTGGGATGTCACATTAGTGACTAAAAGCGCCTTGCGACAACAGTTATTGACAAATCCCACGTGCGTAAATACTCACAATAGTAGCATTATACCTCGTAGTCACAAAATTTACGACAATTACCAGATAACCACCACAAAATCAATCGGGGGGTGTCGCACGACAGGCTAAAAATAAATCACTTGAATAGGAATTTGACAAAGAGTTGACGAGCATACAAAAAAAAGAAAAAAGAAAAAGATGGCTGGTTGCAATTTTTATTTTTTTCGTCAAGGGGATGAAATTATATGGGGCAATGGATTTTTGCAATTGACTACAAGCCAGCGAGATTAATTAATGTCTAAATTGAGTAAGTTCATTGATCTCGTTTTTTGATTTTGTGGCAACTGACGATAATGACATGTGGATTTTGATTTTAATGATATTTTACCCCCTCATGATCTTCCGGGATGCTATTTATATCGAGAAATTCCCATATTCTTGATTTCTCAGAAATATTCTCAGTCTAAACTAACAACCATGTTATATAAAGTCTTTCGGATTATACTAATTTTCTTATCATTGGCAGTTACTTTATTGTCGATATTTGCCGTGATCGGATCATATGCCAATAAACCATATTTAACCGATGCGTATATAATCAAGTTTCAATTAACTAATTTTAATTTGAAACAAGTAATAAACGTTAATCAATTTGCTAAGCGAGAGGACTGGACTGCAACAACCACACCATCAGGTCAATGGGTGTATCCGACCCCTATGCCTACTCCAACTCCAGTGCCTGGTGTGACTACTCCTAATGGTTACTACACTTCTGTGCCTGCGGCCATTGGTGATTTACTTACAAGATTGACTCCAGCAGAATTGGGTATTGCTGATATTTATTCCATTGGTTTCTGGGGTTATTGTCGTGGTGCCTTGGTCGCTCCTCCTGCTAGATATTCCAGCAATGGTGCTCTTATCCAACAGAATCCAATAGTTAATTTCACTTGGTGTTCTGATCCAAGACCGGGTTTTTTCTTTGATCCCGTGAAAGTATTAAAGCAAGAAATGA
Source organism: Spathaspora passalidarum NRRL Y-27907 (assembly GCF_000223485.1). Taxonomy (NCBI): domain Eukaryota; kingdom Fungi; phylum Ascomycota; class Pichiomycetes; order Serinales; family Debaryomycetaceae; genus Spathaspora; species Spathaspora passalidarum. The sequence continues at coordinate 1,549,502 of NW_006767429.1, read as the reverse complement.
ACAGAGCTTTAGATGGGCAGATTGTTGATAGTGAATCGGCCGTACTCACGCAATTATCCACAGAATCCAAGAGTGAGATCAAAGTTCTTATTGATAACATTTCCTTAGATTACTTCAACTTACCAGGCGATTTAACAGCCGATCTCGGCCATTTTGAAAAATTAACACAAGCAGCATTTGGGTTAATTGTTTCTGTCATAGTGTTTGCATTTGTTGAAACAATTTTACTTATACTAGGATACTTTTTCAGTCCAAACAAATGTATTTTATCATTTTTGAATTTCTTATTTGAATTGATCATTGCTGTGTTGTTATTTTCCGGAACCACCATACTAACGGGTATTTACATGAGAGTAAGAAAAGTCACCAATGCATACATAGACACTTTTGGAATCAAAGCCACATTATCTATAAATATGTACGCATTTTTGTGGAGTGGGGTAGTTGCTGCTGTGCTTTTAGTGTTGTTTAATTTCTTGGGCCACTGTGTGGGATTATTTGGCTCTGGTCGCAGACATTATAGACTGGTTGGCAACCCTGAAGCTGCCTATGAGCACAACGAGGAACCAAAGGAAGAAGCCAAGGAAGAAACCAAGGAAGAAAAGAAGGAATCTAAGGAGGAAACTGACAGTGACAGTGACTAGTTATTTCCCTTTACCACAATGCATACATTTTAATTCAGTTCTTAATTATTTTATTGGATCGTTATATATATATATTTTAATTCATATTGTTAGCAGCAGACAACAGTTTCTTGTAGGTTGCCAGTACTGGTGATGCGCTCGAAAATTTCACACACAAAAAAAAAATCAATCTCAGTTGTAAACGAATAACTAGTATAGCACTACGGCCAATACACACCATGCTATGTCCAATATCAGGCGAGCCAGTCAAGGAACCGGTTCTCTCCCCCAAGAGCAAAACTATATTTGAAAAGAAAACCATTGTAAATTACATCTCCACAGCTGGAACCGACCCAATAACAAATGACCCTTTAACCATTGAAGAACTTATCCCCATAAACACCCAGACTAAAAACATTGTACCACCAGTTGCACCAAGAAATACATCAATCCCTGCGTTATTATCAACTTTCCAGAACGAATGGGATTCAATCGTTCTTGAATTGTTTACATTAAGAAAACAATTACAACTGGCAAGAGAAGAGTTGAGTGCGGCCTTGTATAGACAAGATGCTGCAGTAAGAGTAGCGGCCAAGGCAATCAAAGAAAGAGATGAAGCCAAGGAAGCACTCGAAAAGTTGGCAGTATCTCTAAGCGCCACCAATGGTGAAGAACAACCCCTGGTGCAAGATAAATTAGATTTGATTGCTAGCACTCGAGATGACCTTTTCAAACTTCATAAATCACGCAAGATTAAACTCAACTTTCCTGTTGATGCGATATTGAAGTTAAATTGGAAACTGGAGCTTATTGTAGGTGATACTATTGCCTGGGGTGTTGATAATGTAAACAAAACAATGGGATTTATTACCGATAAGGGGTTCGTTGAATATAAAATGGAAGCGGATAGGATACAAAAGGAATGGAATAAGAAGTACACAAATTTCTTTTATAAAAATGGAATAGTTATTCCTTGGAATGATCACTTGATTAAGTTTGATCATTATAGACAATTAGAATTTGAAGATACAATCGACCAAGTTATCTGTCATCCAACCTTAAACATTTATATTGTTTTAACCACCGAGCCATCGTTGATTGTATGTGATGACACAACCAAGATAACCAGCTATTCATTGAAAGATCATCTTAGTCTTGGAAAGATAAAACTGGCCATTCATGTTGATGGTGAAATTGTGGCTCTAGCATCAGAATCCAGTATTATCTTGATAAGTATAATCACTGGCAATAAATTAGCCTCATTACAAACAAATGCACCAGTCAAGAAATTAATGTTTGCCCTGAATGGGTATTGGTTATTTGCATTAACTGATACCGTTGAATTGTTTGATTTGAGAACAGCTAAAAGAATTAAACAGTTTGACCAAAAGGTAGATGATTTTGTTATAGATCCTTCGTCATCTGTGCTAGTTACTGTTGCTAATGAGAAGTTTTCTATTGCAAGATACTCGAAAAAGAAAAAGGAATGGCAATTTCAAGAATCAGAGGAGTACAATACTAAACATTCCATGACAAAGTTGGTATTAATAACTAGTGATGAAGATGCGGCAAAGGGAGAGTCAATTAGAATAATGACCATGGACGACAACCTCCGTGAAGGTAGTTGTTTCGTCTTAGATGTTAAGGAGGAAAGCTAATGTATTATTACAGTTAATAAAAAGTTTGATTCAATTAAATCTCAGTAGACCTTACCATGTAATCTATTTGATCCAGATATCCACATTTACCTCTTAGTTATAGGATCCTATCGATCGAAATTATCGAATTCAGGAATTTGGATTTCCTTGTATATTTAAGTTCATAAAATAGGATGAATCTTTTACAAACAACCTTGTAGAAAGCATGTAAATACGCAGAGATATATCTTCTTGCGTATAGAAGGTATTGAAGCCATAGATTTAAGTACGATCATAATACATACTGTTTATTAATCCAAGAACCACACAAATCTCCCGAGGTAAGATAGTGACAAATGATTAAATCGCGGACATTGTCCGGTAAATTTACAAAGTACTTAACCAATGGAGTTTTATCCACATAACCTATAAAAAAAAGCCAGACATTTGGATTATTATGTCATTGGGGAGACGAGGAAAGTACACCGTTAGAAACTTTGTTTCCAGGTATTATTATTGTCAACCATTATACAAATAAGAACTGTTTCAATTAGGTCGCAAAATCAACCTAATTTAATAGTCAGATGGAGATTTATCTTGATTCATTTAAGTCATTTGATTTTGAAAATTATTCATTTATTCAGCAGAAGTTGTATACCGATCAAGAACACGCTAAGCATATAACTTTAAATTCATTATTTCGCATTGCACACGCATAAGAATTCGTTACAGTATTTAAGCAAATCAATATAGGCATTCACAATATGATGGAATAGATATGATGTTTGAACTTTTAGTGAAATCTAGAAAACCGTTTATGTTTCCCCTTACCTCTAATTGAAACCTATCATGGCCAAGAGATGACAAGTTTAAACTTCAAATTCGATGCAACCTTACTTACGGTCTCTACTCATACAAATTGAATAAGAATAAATACAAACAATCTGATCTCGGATTTGGAATCGCAGATCGACATAGATTGAGCAGTAAATTTTGATATGTGATATTTGACAATGTTGCCAGAAATTATGCCATACTGCTGCAACATTAGTCCGAAGAAAAAAAAAACAGAAAATCATTGCCCCACGAGTCAGTTCTTCTCCTTTAATATACCAAGATGAACATAACCAACGAACATAAACAACAATTAGACACTTTAGTCGAGTCATGGATTTCAATTGATATAAACCCACAATCAAAACAAGAAATTCTTGAATTACAATCGCAGCAAAATTATGACGTATTATCCAAAAAGCTTTCTCATCGAATTGCTTTTGGCACAGCTGGATTAAGATCTTCCATGGAGTCAGGGTTTGCTCATATGAATGACGTTACCGTTTTACAAGCATCACAGGGATTGATTGAGTACTTAATTAGTGTATACAAAGAAGAAACTTCCATTGTGGTTGGATACGATCACCGTTACAATTCGCAGAGATTCGCTGAAATTTTAACTAGTGTGGCGGTTTCAAAAGGAGTCAAAGTGTATTATTTAGGTTCAGTTGAAAACTTGTCTAAACAAACTCTTGAATTGAGTGAAACATCGTACGATAACAATGATTTGGCAAGTGTGGGATACGTTCACACTCCATTGGTCCCATTTGCAATTGATTTTCTCAAAGCAAAAGGTGGAGTCATGATTACTGCTTCGCACAATCCCGCCAGAGATAATGGATACAAAGTATACTTCCTGAATGGATGTCAAATTATTCCTCCACAAGATCAGCATATTGCTGAGTCAATTGAAAGAAATTTGCAGCCTTGGGAAGGGGTATGGGATGTAGCTGGCAAAATTCTCTCTGGAAAGAAGCAAAATCTTATAGAACCAGTTAGAGAGTTAATTACGAAAGAGTACTTGGAAGGAATTAAACTGAAGTTGATCACTAATGACAAGCTCCTGTTTAACTTTGTATATACCCCAATGCATGGGGTTGGATTAGACATATTCCAACAATGTATTGACTTGTTCGCACATAGGGGAAAGTATGAAGTTGTGAAACAACAAGCAAAACCAGATCCTGAATTTCCCACTGTCAAATTCCCCAATCCTGAAGAAAAAGGTGCATTAGATTTATCCATCTCGCATGCTAAGAATTTAGGTTATAAGTTGGTTGTAGCTAATGATCCCGATGCAGATAGATTCACTGTGGCAATTGAAACCAAAACTGGCGTTTGGAAACAATTAACTGGAAATGAAATCGGGTTTTTGTTTGCCGTCTACTTCATTGAGGAAGTTGTACCTAAGGAATCTCTTAAGGATGTCTATTTAGTAAACTCCACCGTTTCTTCGCAAATTCTTGATGCCATGGCTGAAAACCAAGGGTTCCATTTTGCAGAAACATTAACTGGATTCAAATGGATTGGAAATAAAGCTATAGACCTTGAAAAGTCTGGATATAAAGTTCCATTTGGGTATGAAGAAGCCATTGGATTCATGTTTAATTTAGTGCACGATAAGGACGGTGTTTCTGCGGCAGTTATCTGGTTGCAATTATACGAAAAGTGGTTTGCTGATGGCAAACTTGATCCAGTAGAAAAGTTGGAACAGGGATATTCTAAATATGGTTGGTTTAAGGAGTATAACGGATATTATAGATTCCAAGATGGTGCATTACTCAACCAAATTTTTGAACTAATTAGAAAGTCATATACTGGACACTATCCTGAAACAATAGGTTCATTCAAAGTAGTTTCATGGAGGGATTTAACAATTGGGTATGATTCCACTTCGAAGGATAACATTCCGTTATTGCCGATTGACCCTACTTCACAAATGATTACTGCAGTTTTGAAACGAGGCTCTGGTGATGAATCAGTGAGATTTACATGCCGTGGATCTGGAACTGAACCAAAGTTAAAGCTTTATATTGAAGGGAAATCTAAAACTAGTGAAACAATTGCTCGAGAGATTGCCAAGGAGTGTTGGGAAACTCTAAGAGAAGAATGGTTTAAACCAGAAAAGTATGAATTGGAAGAGGTACATCCTTAGTACGTCGTACTGCGATTTTACTATTTTTAGATTTGAAATAACGATAGGAGTTAAAAATCGGAGTTAGCTTGGCACTCTGATTCGAATGCTTTAACTTTCGTAAATATTTCTTAAAAGTATCTTTATAGTAATGTACAGTGCATTGCTTCTCTAGGCCCTGTCTTGTGTAATCCGACTCGACCGCGGTGCATATGCTACGCCTCAAAAGGCCGCACCAAACAAAGTGCTGAAAATGCAAACACTAACAAACGCACAAAACCATGTTCACCAAAAAAAACACCCACTGAAAAAAAAAAATAAAAATAAAAAAAAACAGCACCAAAAATACACCACCACATTCCACCGTTGGACTCAGCCCATACAAAAAACGTTAACCTGGTATATCCGATATGACGCCTGATCTATATGGTAGCCAGAAGAAGTCGGATCTTCCTATGTACGTACAGAAAAAAAATTAACCAGTAGTTTTGTTGGATCATTTTACTAACCTGCATAGCTTCAATCGACTTACACCTAGGAAGCATAACCGGCGAATAATCATCAAACGAACATTTTATTCACTAATAGCCTTACTTTTCCTTTATACCATATACTCCCGATTTATTGCTGGCTCAGGAAGCAATCTTGCGCCTCCACAAGTGGCGAATGAACAACCAGTAACTCCACCCCCTGATCATGAACTATATAAAGTGACCAAAGACGGAGTATATAAACAAACCATTCTGGACTCTCCCGATGCTGATTTAAGCGATTTAATGCAGACTGAGGAATTATACAAGGAAAACATTGATATGTATGATTTAAACGACTATCAAGGATCCAAGGATGGAGGTAACAAAGGAGACGTTGTGCTATTCCTTATGCCATTGCGTAATGCTGAACACGTGTTGCCTATGGCTTTTTACAACCTTATGAACTTGACTTATGATCATTCCTTAATTGATATTGCATTTTTGGTTTCCGATTGTTCACCTAATGACCGTACTTTAGAAACAGTGTTTGAATATAGTGTGGCATTACAAAATGGAACTTTGGTAGATTTGTTGAAGAAGGAAGAAGAAGCTAAACATTCGGCTCAAGTTCGAGGAACTAATGATTTGTACCAACAATACATGGACCCAACATATATGGAAAGTGTACGCAAGGCATATAGTAACCCTGAACATCACCCACATTACCGGGCCCCATTCCGGTCAGTTTCCATTTTCAAGAAAGATTTTGGGCAAATTATAGGACAAGGGTTCAGTGATCGTCACGCAGTGAAAGTTCAAGGAATTAGAAGAAAATTGATGGGAAGAGCAAGAAACTGGTTAACTTCAAGTGCATTAAAGCCATACCATTCCTGGGTTTATTGGAGAGATGTCGATATTGAAACCTGTCCTGGAAATGTTATTGAAGAATTGATGTCCCATGATTACGATGTTATGGTTCCAAATGTTTGGCGTCCATTGCCTACCTTCTTGGGCAATGAACAACCATACGATTTAAATTCATGGATCGAATCCGATGCGGCATTAGATTTAGCCAAGACGTTACAAGAAGATGATGTTATTGTTGAAGGCTATGCTGAATATCCAACTTGGAGAGCCCATTTAGCGTACATTAGAGATCCTAATGGCAATCCTCGAGAAATAATAGATTTAGATGGGGTAGGAGGGGTTTCGATTTTAGCTAGAGCAAAGATTTTCCGACAAGGGGTCCATTTCCCAGCATTTACGTTTTTAAATCACGCGGAAACGGAAGCATTTGGTAAGATGGCCAAGAAAATGGGGTTCAGAGTAGGTGGCTTGCCTCATTATACTATTTGGCATATTTACGAACCGAGCGAAGATGATTTGAGTAAGATTGCAAAGATGGAACGGAAAAAGAGAAGAAGAAAGGGAAGATCGTAGTGAACCTTTTGTAAGTTATTGTATAATTCAAAAATAAACTTTTTAATAGAAACAAAGTGATTCTGCGCTTAGTTGTAAAAAATTTTATTTGTCAGTAGGAAGGCAGGGTTTGTAATCTATGTATTACCGTTTGATAATACTCAGAGATTGTTCACATCCATTTTATTCATCATAATAAAATTCAGCTATATTCGAAGATTGAACCTCGGAACATAAAGCTTCATATTTAATTTGAGGAAAAACACCTCCTAGCGTTTTTTCCCAAATAGAAACAAGGCAGATTCATTTGAACTAATTGTGCCCAAATTTTTTTTTAAAAATTTTTGCGGTTTGACAAATGGGCATCGAATCACGTGATTTATGATTTTTGCTAATACCTCGATGTAGACGAAGACACTAAGGAATTTTGGACTTTAAATGGATTATAAAGATCACCCTAGTGTATCTAAATGGAGAGTTTTGATTGATCAGGGTCAACAAAGGGAATGTTTGTCAAGATAGATCCGCTAGGATATAAATCTGATCACGTGAAAATCTTGAAATTTTCAAAATTTAAACATTTGCAGGATATACAGGGCTTAACTTGAACACATGTTCAACTCAAGTGTTAATGTACATATCTGTAAATTCATGGTATTGCATTGATGAACCCGCGAAATACTCGAATTGAAATGATCGAGTAATCTAAGACAGCCTGGTAACGGGTATCCTTGCTGGTGCTAAAAATAGCATTGTTCGGATTTAGCTTTTTTTTTTTGTTCCCGCGCGCGTTCAATAATAAAGTTAGGTATACGAGTACTTGCTTTCGCTGCAAGGTAACTTTCCAGAAATAGGTTAAACCAAACTATAATTCCTTCGTAATCACTAAAACCTGATAAAATGGAAATCAATAATACAATCGTCTATATCAAACATGAGACGAACCCATGCCCATTGTAAACTGTAGTCCAAGCAATACTTAGAACAATCGCCAAGAAGTTCTCGTCAAAACATTACCGAAGTGCAATACAATCAACACAATCAGCCTACCCAATTCAATCAAGACGCGTGTAGACATCTCCTTGTATGCACCTACCAGCCCATATGTGATGTCCAATTGTTCTATTTTTTAGTTTAATTGGCCAGGGGTATTGTCGGTGACTTCGACTAAATTTACCAAACTCGTGTTGTTATTCCCAAATAGGAAAATTAGCTGCACGATCATGTCACGTCGAGAAAAAGTTACCACAATACACATACAATTTTTCACGGTATCATTTGGGCTAAATACAACTATTATTATTATTATTATATTTGAATCGATCCGCTTAACTGGATTTACAGGAACCAATCTATTTCTCTTTTTTTTTTTGCATTCAACATTATACTGTCCTTTCACTTGTCCTTTGTCTGTTAGTATGAGGATAACTTGTATAGTGGCAGTTCTTGTCCATTTTTTCTTAATTACACATGCCCTTTTACCAGTGAAGGATTTCCGAGTCAAAGGCCTTGCCAACGAGATCCAAGGTGTCAAGTCAAGGGCAGTCGTGAATTCATGGTCGGAGCAAGTATTGTCATATTCTCCAGATGTTGTATTCACATCGCTTAACAATACACAAGTGTTATACACAGACGATACAAACTCGATCTATTACATATACCTTATCCTTGACGACGGGCATGGCTACAAGCAAAGATTCCCCTTGTTGTTGGACACAGGTAGTGCAGTCAGCTGGATCTACAACCAATCATGTACTTCCAACAGCTGTCAAAACAACAACGTCACCAAGTTTAACTACAATGGTAACTTAAAGTTGGGTTCTACATTTAGCATCACATATACTAATGACCAGGTTGATGGCACATACATATCCATTGCCGAAAACAATATTAACATGCAATTGGGGAGGGTCACTTCTGATTTCAAGGTACAAGACTTTAGTCTTGGATTAACTAGTGATTCACCTTCTATTTTCAACGGGTTTTCTGTTAGTGGGATTCTCGGAATTACCACCGATAGCAGTGACGAGAATATCGTCAGTCAAATGTACGATAGTGGGTTAATCAACAAAAAGGTGTTTGGATTATACTTGACTAATCCAGGACAAATTTATAGAGGTAATGTTCCTGCTAAGGAATTAGGAGGAGTGGTTTTGTTTGGACAAGATGTGGCAGACAACACCAAAAAATTTATCGGCAGTAATACTGTCAACTATGTTGACGTTGTTGATAATAACAACAACTATTGGCTAATCAACATCTCTGATACATCTGTTGTTAGCAGCCAAGGTGAGTCATCCAATGTCATTTCCGATTCAAGATTAACAATTATTGATTCAGGTACAACTGGTATTGTCTTCCCCTTTGATGATGCTGTTGCAATTCACAAACAATTATTCGGTGATACTGGATACCTTAATGATCAAAACGGGAACTTTGCTTTCCTTTGTAATTATACCAATGAGAATATTGTGTTTAATGTCGGTGGCACCAAGTTAAGCGTCAGTAGTTCAAATTTTAAGGGTCAAGCATACACTGACCCGCTGTTATTTGGGTACTGTGCTTCCAAGATTCAAGGATTGAACAATTATGGTCATTGGGTTCTTGGTCAAGCATTTCTCAAGTCATTTTATACTGTTTTTGATTTGGATGCAAATCAAATTGGATTTGGACAAGCAAGTTTGCAATCTTTTGGTATTGAATTTGGAAATGAATCCAGCAGTTCAGCACTGTCATCGGTATTGTCCACCACATGCGTGGAAACTTCTACTAAAAGTGTCCTCACTACAATCACCCATGTACACTCGAGTTCTTCAGCAGAATTTTCTTCGTCCCAACTTTCTACATCAGTAGTAAAGAACGAAAACAGATCTAATAAAACACACAACACTAATGGAACTAATCAAAATACCTTTTCATTTCTCGGGCTTCCTATAATCTTTTCATTATTAGCCTCAATCTTAATTTTATAGAATATTTATTTATATATATATATGTATATATCATCACAAGTCTATGTAATTACAGTCAACCATGAAAGTACCGAGTAAAATAATATAATTGGATAAATTGCCAACGTGACTCTACCAGGAAACACCCCTGAGCATTTCAAACTCATTATCCCGGCATAAATACTCCAAACATCCAATACAAACATTAAGCCTAATCTCACTAATTTCCATTTAATTAATAACGAACATAATAATTCACCAACGACAATAGGGAACATAGAATATCCAGCAGCACTAATTGCCGACATGAATGATATGGTGCCTCCCAATAACTGAACATTTAATCCGATAATTATAAAGAAAATCCACATGAACGAGAATGAACCGGTAAACACTTGATTAGTTTGATCTTTAGAAGCAGACACTCCTAAAGTCACAGCATAAGTCAAGGAAAAGATCAATGGTCCCCACAAATCCCATTCTAGGTTCTGTCCTAATAAATCACCACTAGATATGCCTGTAACGCCAACATCCTCTTCTTCTTCAGGAACCGATATCACTCGGTTATCCACAAGCAGCTGTGGAAGTTGAATACCGTTGGATGAAGCAAAGGTTACAAATCTGGATTGTTGTTGCTTGGCTAATTTGGACAACTGCATGGGCCAAACAACTATAGCTAATCGCTTAGCAATTTGAAGCAAGTCTCTCTTTAAAGTTTCTAAAATTGGTTCATCCAAGGTGTCACCTCCTGAATATTGACGTTCTCTGAATGTATTATTATCAGGTAATTGAACGTTAGTTCCTGCAAATGGAGCAAATGTGGATGATAAGTCGACTTTAGGTACGAAATTGAACGGTGAGAAGGTTGAGAACGGATTAGCACTTTCTGTGTTGCCTGTGCTGCCTGCATTTCCTGTGCTGCCAAAAGTATTGTTGTTGGCGCCGGTTTGTCTAGATTGTGGTGGTGTAGAATCTTCATCAGGAATGATGAATTCATCTACATCCGGAGTTATAGTGGTTGAATTCCATTGAGACATTATTGCTGTGGAGTCTGTCTACTTATTTACTGTAATGTACACAGTGTTTGATTTTTTATTCTCCTCAGAAATTTACTGCGCGAAAATTATCACCAAAACATTGTGAATTACTCTAAAAATTTATACACTATACAAATCTAAGCAAACACATTCCAACCAGGGTTACAAATTCTGTTGACACCTTCAACTTCAGCCAACTTGTTCAAGGTAGCAAAATCTTCATCGCTTAAAGTGAAAGTCTTTAAGTTGGAAATGATTCTTGCTTCGGTGACAGATTTAGGTAAAACAACAGTGTTTCTTTGGACAGCCCAAGAAATCAACACTTGTGCTGGTTCAACACCATTCTTTTCAGCAATTGAAACAATGGCTGGGTTCTTGATAATTGGAGAGTTGGAAGAACCCAATGGGGAGTAGGCTTCAATAATGATGTTCTTTTCCTTCAAGTAGTCGTACAATTCAGGTTGTGGTAAGAATGGGTGGGCTTCAATTTGGTTGACAGCAGGAACAATGGTGACTTCAGGATCACTTAAAAGTCTTTCCAATCTTTCCTTGTTGAAGTTGGAAACACCAATGGACTTGATCTTACCATTGCTTTCCTTATACAACTTTTGCAAAGCCTTGTAAGTGTCTACATAATCCCAGTCCTTGTAGTTTTCACCAGTGGCTGGATCAGTTGAAACTGGCCAATGGATCAAGTACAAGTCGACGTAGTCTAAACCCAATTTCTTTAAAGAGGTTTCCAAGGCTTCCTTGGCACGCTTGTGGTCAGTGTTCCACAATTTGGTGGTGACGTAAATTTCTTCTCTTGGAATACCAGAGTCCTTGATAGCTTCACCAACATATTCTTCGTTCTTGTAAATGGCAGCAGTATCAATGTGTCTGTAACCGTTCTTTAAAGCAGCCAAAGTAGCATTGTAAGCTTCATCACGGTCAGCAGCTTGCCAGGTACCTAAACCAACAAATGGGATCTTGGTACCGTCGTTTAAGGTGATAGTAGCAGTATTAGCCTTTAATTGAACTGGAGTGTTAGTCATTGTATATAGTGTATTTGTTTGAGATTGAAAAGATGATTTAAAAAATGAATTGAGCAATCTACTAGGGGGGGAGGGCTATTGGCACAGTTTATATAGCCCTGCCAACATGGCTTTTCAAGTCGAGCCACACAATCTCGCGGAGATTGACGTAACCATTACCAAATTTCGCAATAATTCCTCGATATTTTTCATTGTTATGTGAATTGAGGGGCGCTTGCAGAACACTCGAGAAAAATGAAATACTACTAGATTAGTAATCAGGTTAGAACAAACAATGGATTTCTCCCCCACCTTTCCTCCACCCTCCACCAAACGCAATTATAACTTCACAATTTTGTTTCGATTCTTAGATCCCTTACAACATTTAAATCATTACTATTGTATTTAAACTATTAGATAATTACATAGATTACTTCATAAGTCCAAACAAACCACGACCTCTTCTCTTATGTGTGGTACCAGTTGTAGATTCATTCTTGCTACTTCCCGAGCTAAGACTCACTTGTGAAGAAGCTCTCTCCAATTTATTAGATTCAACCGATAATTCATCTCCAGAACTAGTCTTTTCTCTACGATGAAGATGAAATAACCCATATTTCTTGTTAACTGATGTGGTAGCAGAAGTAGCAGCCGTTGCAGCAGATTTGATAGATGACGCAGAACTAGTTATCACTTCCTCTGCTTTTGTAGTTGGTACTCTTCCTAAAACACCAGTACCAACAGTATGAAACTTCTTCCGAATAGATTTGTCAAATGTCATTGGCACCTTATCCATGGAAACTAAATCGGAGGCCAGCTCATTCCTGGCTAATCTTTCCTTGGACTTACTAAATGGAGTTAATGAAGTTAAACCTCGTAAACTTGTATGTGATCCAGTTCGAGATATTGGATGAGCAGATCCCGTTGTACTGCCACCACCATTGCTTCTTTGAGAGTTTGTGGTATTCACGGAATTATTGGAAGACGATGGTACCATATCATGAAATCCAAAAGACGAACTTTCGGACCTAATCATAGCACTCGTTTCGCTGGGTGATTCGCTTGTTTCATGGGCGACAGTATGAGGATCAATTCCCGAAGACTTCCTGTTCTCGTATTTAACACTTTCGGTTCCGGTGGCACGTTTAAGTTTCAAGTCATCGTGATGTTTCTTGGATTCTACCAACTCTTCTAATTCTGATATCGCTCTTTCAATATCAGCTCTGGTTCTCTTCAAAATCCTAGTCATAGCACGTAAGTTGTACGCCCGCAACATTAATTTTAAATCGCTAACTATAGTTCCAGCCTCAAAAATCAAATCAATACTGTAATCAGAAGGAATTGGAGCATCAGGGGAAATTAATTCACCAAGAGCATAATTTGCATTCCGTTCAGCATAATCAGTATCTTTTGTACTAGTGCTTGCACCACGGCCTCTTTCATCTTCATCTTCAGCTTCAATTTCCTCTTCCGCTTGCTTGAGTTCCTGGAATAAGAAACTGTGTTTGTCGAATACGGATTTGGAACGTGGACCTATAGGGATTCCTGAATTGGCATAAGTGTCCAAATAACCCAATTCAATTTCTTGTTCTTCTTCGCTATTTGAATTCATTTCACGTTCGTCAGAAACATTAACTTCATCTTCTTCTTCAACATTAGTTGTAACTTTCTCAACAACATTTTCCATATTTTCTGGAGCACCTTCAAATGTATCGTCATGCCCGTCACTATCTTCATCGTTCCGTTCAAGAGTGTTATCATTCTCATCGCCACGAGATTTAGGCAGCAATTCCTGATCAGTCTCGACAACTTCCTTCGGCAGAAGTTCTTTACTAGATCTCTTCTTACTAAGCTTGGACATGGTTATTTTACTTACAGATTCTTCATCCATACCAGCAAACAACGAACTAGTGGATTTCTTTGAACTCTTCAGAGCAGCTCTAGTTTTCCTAGTTCTTGAAATCTTTTTTAAAAGTCCTATGTCCAAATATGCATCGTCCACAGTATCCATAAACCCTTCATATTCATCCAAGGGGAAACTGAAATTAGGGTCAGTTGGAGCACCCAATTGTTTCATCAAATCAAAATATTTTCGTTTTAATTTATTCCCTTCCCCAACAACATACGCTTCCTTTCTTCCAATGATACCAAATAATACTTCACTGATTAAGTCATACAAAAGTGGAACTCGATATTGCTTTGCAATTAAAAGATTGTCCAACACAGTTGGTGCTAATATCCACTTATTTCCAATTTGACCCGTATACAAATATTCACAAAATGCCTTGACGGTGATCGTAGGGAATGGGAAATATAATTTCCGAGGTATCAACAGCGGTTCCATTCTAAATGTGTTACTTTCAATATTGTCAAAATTCAACAATGCATTTTCAAACACATCTCCTTCCTGCTTGTCGATCTCTCCCTCTTTGGAATCTGATGGGGTGAATGGTGTTGGTGCTGAAATACTGCCGCTAGAGATTTGTGAACCTGTTCTTGACAGATCATCGTCACTGCTCTTGTATCCCTCGGCAATGCTACTATCTCTGGTGCCTTCCGAATTCATGGTGGAAAGTGAAGCTTTCTCAGTTCTGAGATCCAACGAATCCAGAGGTTTAGTCAATTCAGCAGGCTCACCTGCCATCAATACATCAATTGATCTTCTTCTATTGGTTGCAGCAGCTGATAATGTTCTTCCTGGACTGCGGAAATTAGAAAATGGCGAACCAAATAATTCTCCAGCTGAACTATTGACTGGATGATTAATACCGGGGGCTATCCCCCCCTGTCCTGACAATGATGCTCTGGGAGATGCAAATGGTGAATCTCTGGGAGATCTAGAAGTGGGTATATTCCTTAATACTGTTAATGTATGCAATAATGAAGCACGCGGTGAACCCAAATCTTGAGATCCTTTTCTAGATGAACTTCTAAATGATACTGGCGTGGCAGGTACTGGAGGTAATGATTCCGTAGGTAATGGTAGTTGTGGAGGGATATCTTGTAAATCAGATGGGAAAAGAGGATTAGTGTTAAAGTGTGAAGATGTCATTGAACTCCTGCGGAAATTTATTTGGTGAGGATCAACTGCAGAAGTGTTTGTTTTTAACGGTGGCCTGGGTGATGATGATGGTGACTCTGATTTGAAGAGAGGTTCTGCGCCTGGCTGTTCAGCTGGTTGAGGTGACGTTCTCAGTGAAGTTGGCAGATCTTGGAATGGTAACCTAAATTGTGGTGCATCCTTTGGTTGCTTCTTAGATGGTGCTGGTATTGAAAGGTACAATTTCACATTCTTATCGTCTTCCTTAGTTACAGATGATGAGGCTGATGATGGTATCGACAGCTGCTCCGATAATGTGGTCAAAGAACTAGGCGTATGAGTTGCTACTGTCTTTTCAGGTGGCAAATCTGATGAACTAACTGATGATCCACCAAGAGACATCTTAAACTTGTTAAAGGAACTGTTTGGAGAATTGCTTGTGGTGGTACCACTTGAATTGCTAGTCTTTGATCTTAATCTTTGTCCTTCATATAATCCCATGGCCTGCTGGGTTTCAAACTTGTCAACTGCTTGAACATATCCTTTTGATAATAACTGAACAAAATAACCGCCCCATCTTTCCATCAATACCACAAGACATACAGGTATTCTATCACCGTTGGAAGAAACAAGTTCAAAATCAGATACCATGTCTCCATATCTTTCAAACGCATTTCTCCCTAAGGTTATTGCTGCTGGTGGGAATACTGATCTGATAGTGGTAAAAGTCACCTTGGGTGCTGCATAATGGACATACTCTGTAAAACTAATTGCTGCAGGCGATTTATCGGTAGCTAATGTAGTAATTGAGTGTCTCCTTGTATGAAGCAAGTCATCTTCTTCATTTCCATCTGATGCTCCTTCACTACTACTTGTATCCGACAGGAACTCATCGTTATCAGTGGTTGTGGATGATTTACGACGGTACACTTTCGTTCCATCTTCTCGATGAAAATGACCACCCTCTAATTCTGAACTAGCCAAAATATTCGTGATTGGTAAACTAACAGTGACCATAATAGTAAAGTATCGTACACTACTTGTTGTTCTTGAAGTTAAATAATTTCCAAGCAAGACAACCTTGTGATGCGATTGCCAAACAAAACCTCCCCAGAAACGATGGCTACCATAATCATGATTACATACAACATTCAATCGAGACCATTTTCCGGTGGGCTTATTATATATGAAGATGGAAATATCAATCTCCCCTGGTAAAAATCCAGTAACAACTATGTTTTGTCCAAATAACCCTCCAGAGGGGTATCGTAAATTGAAGGGAGTAGTCAAGTTATTAACAATTTTCTTGCGATGTACCGGTAATGTTCTTCCTGATTTAATCAGTTTACCTAGTTTAAATGAGACTAATGAATTATGATGGTCCTCTTTAGTCGCGGAATATACGATAAGTGATTCTTCGTGTGTGGTGGATGTGTGGAGCGTCTTGGTTTTACCATCAATCTTTTGTTCCGATTCAACTTCTTCCACAAAACTAAGTATCATACCTGTGGTTGAATTAAGACTTAACAAATGGTCTTCATTGGCCTTGAAATTGTTTAAACCATGAGCTTCGTCCTTTTTTGGGTTTGATGTCGTGACTGATAATTGCAATGGCAGGGTACCAACATATCTCTTTTCAACTAAATCAAATAGTACATTGTCGTATATTTCTCTTCCTCGCTGGTCTCGTCCTCCACAAATAAATATACCAAAATGATCTCGTTTATTGACAAATGATAAACTCGAAATTGTGGCCATCTTATGGTTGTATCTAGGAGCTGGGATTGCTTTATCTCGGGAATAATCTACCCCGTCATGCAATAATGTCCATTTGTTTTTTTCGAGATTAAACTCCCACAAGTCATTAGTGGCACTCAAAAAAGATGCATCCCCGTTTGTGAAATCTGGTAGTACTAAACCTCCAAATAAGTAAATGCAATTGTTCAAGGCACACATTTGATGTAGTAATCTGGGACTTGGTCTTGATGGCGCTAGTGAATTATCAAAAGCGACTCTAGTCCAATGTCGTTCAATCAAATTCATATAGAACAATTCCCCCGAGAGGTATTTATCAATTGTCTTGAATCTTAAATTAGTTTCGTTTACTTTATTATGGAAAGTTCGATTGATCTCTTCCACGGTGTAATTTGATAATTCTAATGCAATAGTGAGTCCACCATAGGTGAATATGAATGAATTGTATAAAGTGGATGCGGAACCAGTCCGGACATTCAAATTTAATCTATCATCTTTCTCAGCAGGAGGTAGTTGTAACGGGTGGCAAGAACTTAACGTAGGGATTAACGAACCCATGTTGTATTATTTCAATGGGATGTATCAATTGAAGTGAAATATTGTATAAATGGAAAAATTGGTTATCTGGAAATTCCCTAAACAAGATATGTGGACTAGAATTAAAAGTAGGGTTCAACAAGTACGCACAAGACTTGTTGCACTAAATCAACAATCAAGGACTTAGATAAGACGACGGTTGTGATGACAATTATGGTATAAAATACGAAAAACCAGCCTTGTCTGGCTTCTTCTTCCTCTCTTTCAAATCCTTCTAAGAAAAAAAAAAGACCCAATCTGTGTAAATCTGTCTTTTTTTGTTGATATATTTAGAAATGACAGGTGGCTAATGCGTTCTGGCGATGTACGAAAGCTAAGATCTAGCTTTCTAGTGGTTGGAAAGTGGTGATTAGGATAAGGAAAGAAGGGGTGATTGTTGATTGAAAATGATGTTGTCAATTTGTTTCTGGTTGACCAGGTTAACCTTTTTGGTTGTAAAAATAATCTGAGGGTAAAAGTGTGGGTAGAAGCAAAAAAAAAATTCTTATGTTTAATTTTTCCCTTAGTGGATGAAAGGATGCCAGGGCGTGTACCTGAACCAATTTTGTGTTGTATGCCGCAAATGCCTGGGAGCGTTGAGCTATATTGGCCAAGAATTGCAATATACGCCAAGCGGTACTGCTATTCTTGGACTACTTGAATGAATGATCAGTTCGGATGAGTTACCGTTGTTATGTTTCTTTCAATGTACAATGATATAAGGTTAAACTAATCTTCGTACACTGTGAAAGTGAGATCTATTAAGATAACTTTCTCGTTGGTCAGTTGTTTTGCACCTGGTGACTGTGTTCATGTTATCAGTTGCTCGATCGTTTACTCTTCCTGCATTTAATAATTCTTGTTAGCTTTCGGTGTATTTTCCGAATAATTGGGATAATTTTCTACCAAATTAGTAAACTCCTTCGCTAACGTCAACGGTTCTAGACTGAAATAGTATAATTCCACAAGTATCTTTTTATTTGTAGTAAGCTGTATCTGAATTACTAAACAGCAAACTATGTTTGAAGCACTTAGCAAAGAAAACTTTAAAATTTGCACCCACCCTTACTAACAAGGTCACGTGCACGGTGTTTTTATTTTCGGAGGTAATTTCACTTCCCAATCCGGACGAGCCTTAGCTTACATGGTTTGGTTTCTGGTCCCCCCCTTTGTTTCTGACACCACCTGAAATTCGCTTGTCAATTTCACCGCAAGAATTCCAAACCTGACAAGCTTTTGCCCCAGAGCCGCCCCTTTTTCTAACTTGCTATCATTTTATTTTCTTTTTCCAACACAATTGTTCTCTTCCATTCCTTACTCACCCAACTCAATTGAACACTAGTTAGTCAATTGATTACCCAGTTATCTTTCAATTGATTGCACCATGTCCGAAAAAAAGTCCGAGGGTAATAGCATTTTAAAAACATTAACGTCCAGCTCGACATGGGTGTCACCATTTAGATCCAATGGTGAGACCGAAGGTGACAAGTCTGGCCCTAAGAAACAAAAGGTTTCCTTACTTCAACAATTCAAAGAGTCTAATAAGATTGATAAGATTAAGGTCCCCGAAAAGTTCACCAGACATCCAACATTAGAAGCTGAAAAGAGAGCTGCAAAGGAGGCTGAAAAAAAGGCAAAGGAAGAAGCCTTAGCCAAGGAAAAGGAAGCTAAGGAAGCTAAGGAAACTAAGGAAGCTAAGGAAGCCGAAGAAGCTACCGGAGATGCAGAAGCAGAAACTGAAGCCGAAGCTGAAGCAAAGACGGAGCCAATTGAAGGTGATCTTAAAGATAAAGAAGTAACTGCAGACATATCTAAGGATGCAGAAGATGAAGCCGACCTTGCCGAACAAGAAGAAGTTGAACCTGTTGCACCAGAAAAGCCAAAACATGATGCAACTCCGCTTGACAATACATCTTCGAAATATGACGATGAAGAACCAGTTCCAACTGATGCAAAGATTCCAGCTGATGTACCCGAAGAAATTGAGGAAGACAAAGAAGAAGAGCCAGTTGCTGCAGAAGAGGAAGAAATTGAATTAGTCACTCAACCAACAACTACCAAATCTACACCAGCTCCATCAGCAACCAAAGAAATCGAAGATAAGCTCAAGGAAAAGCCAATATTATTGAAGAAGTACCAAGATCTTAGTTTAGCAGCCACTTCTGCTGTCAATAAAGAAATTGACGATCCACATCGTGAAATTGATTTAGGTCTGGGTTTGAAAATGACCCAAGCTCAATTGATGGAGATTGCAGCTAAAAGAGTAGCTCCTGTTCTTGCAAATATCAATGAAGAAGTCAGCAAGACCAGACAAGAAGATGAAATTAAGCACCAACAAGACATCGATGCCAAAACCAAGAAGCACGAAGGTAAATTACAAGGTGAATTTCAGAAATACTTGGGTAAGCTTGGTAAAAAGAAGGATAAATTCAACACCGAGATTGAGGGCAAGCTTGCTAATTTGACGAGATCAATGAAGGAAGCTGATGATACAGCTGTTGCATTTGACAAGCAAACCAAGGACGAAATTGAAACCAGTAATAAAGAATATGAAGATCGTGAAACCAAGGCTGTAGAACAACATGAAACTGATAAGGAAAACTTGATCAAGAACCATGAAGAATTAGTCACCACCAAGAAGCAAGAACTTGAAGATGCCATTGCTGGTCACGAAACTACCACCCAAGAAATTGAAACCTTGCAAGAACAAAAGAACGACTATGATAACAAAAACTCTGAACTTTTGTCCAAGATTGAAGAATTGGAAGCTAAATTGAACGAAGAAACCGAAAAGTTGAATGACTTAAAGTCTAAGCATACCTTACATCAAGATGCTATTACTGCCAACTTATCACGTAAGGATGAACTTGACAAAAACATTGCTACCCTGAAGGAAAACTTAGACGAAAAGAAGAAAAAGCATGCTGGTCTCGTTGCTGAAATTGGTCTTCTCACCACTGCTATTGGTGCATATGGCGCCAAACTCGCTTCTTTACACTCAGATAAGGAACAGAGAGCAACTAGACTCGATGAAGCTAAGGACAAGTATAATTCTTGGCATGCTGAAAAACGTGACATGGCTGAACAAGTAGCTCGTGAACACGAAAGAAAGAGAATCGAAGCTGAAGAAGAGTACCAAACTAGAAAGCACCAAGAAGAGCTTGAAAGACAAAGACTCAAAGAAGAACGTGAACGTCAAGAACAAGAGGAAAAGGAAGAACAAGAACGTAAGCTTCAAAAGGAACGTGAAGAACGTGAACGTCTTGAAAAGGAACAAGCTGAATGGGAAGCCAAGGAGAAATTAGTTCAAGAACAACAAAAACGTGAAGAAGAGGAAAGAAGGAAGAACGACCCTGAAATTCAACTTGCTGCTGCTATCAAGAAGAGAGAAGAGGAACAAAAGAGATTAGAAGATGAAAGAGCTGAACAAGATCGTCTTTACCAGGAAAGATTAGACAAGGAAAAGTTGGAGCGCGAATCTTTGGAACGTGAAATTGCAGAATTACAAGAAGAACGTGCCAAGGCTGCTGAATTGGAAAGAAAGGAAGCTGAAGATGTTGCCCAGGCCAAGTTACTCCAAATTCAAAAATTAAAAGACGAACATGATGCCAAGCTTCTGTTGTATCAAAAACGTTTAGAATTTGAAAACTTGCAAAAACAAAGATTGTCGGAAGAAGTTGAAAACTTGAAAAAAATTAGAGCTCTTCGTGAAGAAAAACTTAGATTGGCAAATGAAACCGCCAAAGATCCAAAGGTGGAAGAAATTAAGAAGTTGATTCAAGATAGGGAATTGGAAGTTGAAAGATTAACCAAAAAGATTGAATTAGATCAACCAGCATTTGAAGCACAGCCTTTTTTAGGGATTAGCAATGAAGTTTCCGCCCCTGGAAACGGAGCCATTCCAAAGTCTAAAGACGTTGTAAATTCAAAAGAGTCAAATGAGAAGAAAAATATTGGAACTGGAGCAGTTGTTGGTGCTGCTGCAACTGGAGCAGCTGTAGCTAGCACTATTGGTGCTGTTGCGGCACAGGCAAACTCAGCTGCTGCTAACGTTGCAAAATCACCTTCTAAAGCTATCAATGGAAACACCAAGAGCAGTGCACCTCCTCCTCGTAAAGGAAGTCTTTCAGACAAATTGAAACTGTTTGGAAAGAAATTGACCGAAGCTTCACCAACCAAACCATCGAAGCAAGAACCAGTTAAGAAGAAAGAACCTGTACCAAAAAAACAAGTCGCCAAGTCACCTATTTCCTTACCTGCTGACAATGACGATGCATCATCATGGGAAATCCAGTCTGTTTATGAATTGGTTTCAGATAGTGAGTTTGAGTCACATAAGAATGATCCAAATTATTTTGAAGTTTCCGATGACGAGTTTGATCATCACAAGACATTGGAAAAAAACAAGAACCTTTTTGAAAGGATAGCAACATAGAGAAGAAAAGTTGATGATTTTTTTTTGTTTCATTCGTTATTTCACTCATTTTTTATAATTTTATATGTTTTATTGAATATACTTTATACTACAAATCAATCAAATGTAATCTTTTTACCAGTAGAAGGAACAATAGCAGCACTAGCTCTTTGAGCAGTTGCCAATGCCACAGAAGACTTTTGTCTCTTGTTGTTAGAGTCAGGTTGTCTTCTTTCTTTGAATACTCTCTTTCTTGGAGCTGGCTCTTCAGTTCTTGGACGACGTTCAACACGTTCTACAGGAACATGCTTTTCTTCGGGAACTTCGCCTTCTATAACTTCATCATTAGCACGGGCCCTCATATGTGGGTTCCTCTTTGATCTATCTTCACCATATTCTAATCTTAATTTTCTATTGATTAACATCTTTGCTAATTTGGATTTCAAGGCAGTTGTAGGTCCTTCTTCATCTTTGAAATCAATAAAGGCAAAACCCTTACACTTGCCAGTATCTTCAAATGTAGCCATTCTAATTCTGACTATATCACCACAATGTCTAAAGTGTTCTTGCAAGTTATCTTCGGTGGTATCAAACGATAAATTACCCACAAATAAAATTCTGCTTGGTGGATTCTTGGAAAGGGCACTTGTTGGACTAGCAGCTGGTCTACCTTCGAAGGAGTTGGCATTCTTGATTAATAATTTACGTCCGTTAAGTACGGATTCACTTAATGCAACTATTGAGTTGACATGAGCTAATGAAGGAACATCAACATAAGCGAACCCCTTGATTTTATTACCATCTTTCTTAGGAATATTAACTCTGGTGATATCTTCTTCTACGACCTTAGGTAACGACTCGTCCTCTAGCTGCGAAGTCTTCCCAACTATGAAACGGATAATATCTTCTCTGGATGTATCGAACGAAAGATTACCTATCCATACCCCAAATTCAGATTTGCTGGGCTTTTCTGGTTCAGCATCAGCAGCCTTAGGTATTGGGTGTTTCTTTGCAAGTTTATCCAAATCTAATTTACCTTTCTTTAAAAGACGCTGCTGTTTCTTGGATAAAGGAACAGAAGCAGTCAAATCAATCTCTATTTCATCGTCATTTGCTTCTTGTTCATCATCTTCTTGTTCATCTTCTTGTTCTTCTTCCGATTGCTCTACTTCATCAGTCTTTTTCAGTTTCTTGTTCTTCTTTTCTTGTTTTCTTAATTTCTTTTCTTTTTTCGATTCCTTCTTATTTTCAACTGGTTGAACTTCAACCGGGATATCTTCCAGACTTGAATTAGACATGGTATATATATTTGGTTCTATTACGTGGAATCAAGTAAGTATAAAATCCATCTCTAAACTTTTTTTCCTGCATCAAAAGTAAGCCATCGCTGCAAAAGAAGCAAAAAAAAAAATATAAATTGTATTTACAAAAACTGCAAAACTATACATTACGAACGTTCAATTATCATCAATCATCTCTACCCATAGCCATTTTCTCCATAATTCGCCAGCTTCCTGAATTATATTATCGATATAATTAACCTTATGGTTCTCTGCAGAGTCATTCAGAATCATTATACTGCTAGATATATCATTACGGTCATCATGAATAGGGTATGCCACTGGGGAATTGGATGAAGATGAAGAGGTAGAATTACCCTGCTGCTGTCCATTCTTCTTCTTCAGCTTATACTTGTATGCCTTTGATGGCAAACGAGATAAAAATTGTCTTATTTCATGTTGATCCAATTCAACCAAACTATTTTCTCTCGATTTTAATAATGCCAATGAAATGAAAATCAACGAGATGTGGGGGTCAAGTTTGGAAAATGGAATTGAAAGGGATGGCGCGACAGATGAAGCTGATGATGAAGTGGTTTTATGCGTAGAATCAGGAGAACCAGCCGCTTTAGTAACAACCGTTTGCGATAAAGTCAATTCTTCAATTAAATTTCGGAATGAATTTTGTCTAAGCACAGTTTTCTCTTCATCTTCTTGTTCTTTGAAATCAGTTTCCTCTTCATTGGTCAAGGACCAGAAAATATCGGGGCCTAATTTCTCCAAAGTGTTTCTATTTGGATAATTCAATTTTTCATAATAATAATTGAAGTCCTTTTTTGGATTCTGTAATCTCCATCCTAAAAGTAAATCCCAGATTCTACCCCGGTCATATCTGGACCAAACTTTGGACCCACAAAATTTAAGCCACCAAATAATCCATTCATCATCTGATGTGCCAAATTTCGTCAACACTTGCTCTTCTTGGAAAAATTGCGATAATTCGGGTAACAACTTTCGTAAACAATAAATGAAATACGAAACTCGCTCTTCAATTGTCCCACCAGTAATTGGCAAAGTTGTCTTATTTAACTTTGGCTGATCAGAATTATCTTCGTCACTATGGTCGTGTTTTCGTTCTTTGTTTGACTGGCTCTTTTTTAACATTGCAAGTTCTTGTCCGCGCTTCTTCTTGGAAGCAGGTTCAGGACAATGTAATAATACTAAAACCAACCGTTCGTAAACTTCATGGAATGACATATGGGAGATTCTCTCATCCTTGTAAATTAATTCCTCAAGATATTCTCTCAACTCAGGAATATTGTCTATATAATTTGAATAATCGTCTAATAAGTTAACTGTCAATAAATGGTTTGGGGAAGAATGATCTCTTCCCATTAATACCCACGGAGTTTTTGGAATTGGAGGGAACCATTCAGCTAAGTTAAGAGCTATCCAGGTTAAGGCTTCATCATATTTGATAATTTTCCCCCATTTTCGACTGAATTTTATAATTGAATGTTCTAAAGTAGATAGTATTTCATGCTCCAATTCAGATACCGTATATTTAGTATTGGAATACTTCAATCTTTGAATATATTTGGCCAAATCACGTCTCACTTGATGTTTTATGGCGTCATTTGTATCTGAAGATAATGCCGGCGCAGAAGCAGAATGGGAGCCCAGCTCAGTCGGCTTTTCTGCTTTAGTATTTTCCTTCGTATCATTGTTACTGTTATTAAGATTACGGTTTGCTTCTTTGATAATATCAGTATCTGGTTGGATGAAAGGGTTTAATACAAATGGATGATACTTTAATAAAATTGGCCATACCTTGAACCTAAGGAAAGGCGGTATTCCCTTTTGCCTAGCAATCAAGGCTAATCCATGATGGTTTTTGGTATTAAGATACTCCTTACACAAGTTAAAAATCTCCAAATTGTAATTGAATGATGGTTTACGATCTTCTTCCAGCTTTAATTTCTTTTCTTGCTTCTGTTTAAGGTATTTAGCATCTAGTATGGAACTTCCATCTTCACCATCATCATACTCTTCTTCGGTGGTGGTTATAGCTGATAAGACCGGCGATTCAGTCGGGGATGATGTTGATGACGATCTGTTTGAAGATTTACAACTTTCAGTCATCTTCTATGTTTATAATGTGGTGATGCCCAAGATGAAATTAACACTGTGATGAGTTTGTTACGTCCCCACTTTGCAATTTATGGTTATATAGCAATGTTTTGGGTATTCTTTAAGAACATAAATAACTCTAGGGGGTCCTAGTTTGTATTACACTTCAAACCAAGGTTTTAAATACGAAAAATGTGTGAAAGCCTAAGGATAATCGGATGAATCTGGGTTAATATCTAACGTAGTGTGACAGTACGAAAATCGAAAATCTAAACTTAAATTTCTCAGTCAAAAAAAAAAAAAAAAAAAAAAACCACACCACACTTTGCTGAGTGATTTTTCTGCTAGATGAGAAAATGAAAATTTTTTTTCTTCACCGATAATTTTTTTTTTCTTTGTATTGAGTCGACTTACTGACTGACACTGGATTGCTTTTTTATTTTTTATTTTCTTGAACAAATGATTCGGAAATGTCGTCGCTATTATGTTGTAGAATTGTCTGGATGCACACTGTAACGAGGATGCCAAATGTTTGATTTGTAATATAGGGGTAACTCTAAACCTTGAGCAAATCCAATTGATTCTAGGATTAGTTCCTGTAGTCAAAACACGGTCGAAATGAAACCCTCTTAGTATTTAACGCGTCAATTGGTGGAAAACGAAAAGCGATAAGGAAGTGGGGAACGGACTTTGAACTCCTAACAACTTTAAGTAAATAGACCGCCAACAATCAATAAATTCAATTCAACGTCTAATATAAGTAAAATGACACCCGCAAAAGCTGTTTGAATCCCACAATTGTGCTTTGGAATGTTTATTTTGTTTTGGTTGTAAAATTAGGGGGTGGTTGTAAAAAAAAAAAAAGACTCAGCTGAGGGATTTACTTCTGGTACTCTTAAACTGGGTCCAATTCTGTTTATATTAGCTTCGCAAATGCCTTTTTAGTTATATATGAAAACGATAGTGTAGAGTTATGTCTTGAAGAAAGGAGAAGAGAAATTGAAAGGGGAGTACTTCTATAAATATACAGAGGCAAAAATTTTAAGCACGAGCAATTTCTGTATAGGGGAATCAGAAAATAATGGATGTGAGGAGGTCAAAACAAAGGTGCAAATCAAGTGGGGGAGAACGACATTATCCATTTGACAGTGGCGTCGCTAATATCAACATACCTGTATATAAGACACCACCATAGTTACATAGTTACTGACTTTATCCGGTGTTGCCCTCACTACATGAAACTGCGAGTCATACACGGCTACTTACAGAACTTTATTTAGCACTAGATGCGTTAAATTGCACTACAACTGTCCAGGAATTTACATTACATCGAATAGCTCGATCAAGCCAGTAAAAGCAAGAATAATTAGAAACTATGACTGTAGAGCACTAAACTAAAAAAGATTTTCCAGCTTGATGGAAGATATTGATAAATTGTTGTTAAACACAACATCCCATTCTGTCTAGAATCGTGTAAAGTACTAGCGAATTAAGAAATTGTTACTAGCTAGACAAATCACCCCTCCCT
Source organism: Spathaspora passalidarum NRRL Y-27907 (assembly GCF_000223485.1). Classification (NCBI taxonomy): domain Eukaryota; kingdom Fungi; phylum Ascomycota; class Pichiomycetes; order Serinales; family Debaryomycetaceae; genus Spathaspora; species Spathaspora passalidarum. The sequence goes on along the minus strand of NW_006767429.1, from coordinate 1,522,658 downwards.
GGTCCATCAAAGTTAACTTCTATACCGATTTAGCTGATTCAGCATAGGCAACTATTCCCGAACGACCCTGATTCAGGCGGAAATTTCATTAGGTGTTTGGTGATATTGCAATGCTGGCAAAAATAAAATTGAAATTATCATGTGCAGGACAGACCCTTGTCGCAAACTTTAATTTCCGTCTCTCTATAACCGTTGCAAATTAAATTTTGCAAAAAGCTAAATCTAAACACACCTAAGCCGATGGTTCAGCCGGATGTTTTCTGATTATGTCATTTAGGCAAGTTCAAGAACAGTTTTCAAATATTAAATGCAGTGAAGGATCATGCCTCCCCCCCCACAAAAGAAACAGTGAAGTTTCGCAGGTGCTTAACCGATGATTCCGAACATTTGCAGTCCCGCAAAATAAACCAGCTTCGGGTTTTAAATTTTTTTTGACATTGTATTTATCAGCCGACTATTCCTTTTCGGTGATAACTCGCCTCCATAAAATTTAGTAAAACATTAGCAATGATGATATAAAAAGGAACCAATTGTTATGGTTTCATTTTTACCGCCGTCACTTTTTCTATTCCCGTTTTAATCTTCTCGCAGGGCTTCTAGTATTTACCCCACTATATTTCACCATTTATAAATCTGTTGATAACCTCAGGTGATATCGTTTAACTTTATTAAATATAATTATTCAAACAGATAGTCATGACACATATAATACAATCAATAAAGAACATCACGTCTTCAACCACAGATTCAAAGATTAAAGATGGTACGCATACCTTATTTTAGTTATTAGGTGAGATGGTTACTAACATTTGTATTAGCTACCAATATAGAGCCGTTGGGTCCATACAACCATGAACTAATAGAACTCGCACAGCTTACTTTCCACAAGAAAGATTTATCCGTTATAATATCAGGAGTAACTAAGCGTTTGAACCCATTAGTCAAGATAGCAAATGAGAAAAGCGGTCAACCTCAGCCCTCCACTATCGAATCCCAATCCATGAGAAGGTCAACTTCCTTAACACTACCATCCTTTCACTTAAAGCATGATAGTGTACCCTCTCGTTCCAACACTTTCGCTCTATTTTCTCGGAAGGACAAGTGCCATTATGATTTGGATGAAAAGACCAGCCTCAGTCTATTGAAAACATGTGCAGTTGTATTGTATCTCCTTCAGAATGGCTCACACAATTATGTTGATTGGATGCAAAGTAATTACCATACATATTTTATACCATTGAGGAAGTTATCCTACCCTCCCAAATATTATGAAACAATTCGGTATAAATTACGCAAGATAATCAATTTCATGGAATATCCTGAACAGTTGCAAGATAATAGAAATCATATCCATAAGTTGCGAACTGATATCATGACACCTGGAGTTAAGAGAACCTCCTTGGATATCGACTTATTACACGTTCAACAACAGCAATCACCATTACGAGAGAGAAGATATTCACTCGATCGGGAGTACACTTTAGCATCACCTCCACCAGGTCCATTTGGATTCACTTCTCTTCCCGGTACAGTAAACGAAGTCTCGATGGCACCTCGAAGTTCACTACACGAACCAGGAAAGAGGCGTTCTTCTCATTCGCGTATGCAGCCAGAGCATCCGTCCTCACCTCCTAGAACGCCCAACCCACGTCGATTATCTTCAATGTTCTAGAAACGATTTTCACATGTTACAAAAGAAAAAAACAGCTTTCATACACTTACTTCCCTACAACATTGCATGTATATTTTTATTTATAAGGTCAATTGGTTCATGCTACGTCATGCAAGGGTCATTATCAGAGAAACACGCAATTTTTCTCGGATATTATTGTTATACGCCTGGTTAGAAACGGCTTATTATTTATTTTGTTAGTTTATTATTTTTAATTATTTATTTTCTCGGGAACTCATCATGAATTTCAACGCGCTATCCTCTTAATGGATTGAACATGTGTGTGCTAGCAGGTAGTATCAGTACAATAGAACGTGTTGATACTACCTAGATAACCAGCTAGAAGGTAACCAAGGTGTTACATACAACCCCTACATTTAAAGCCATTATTTTTGCAAAATTTTCAATTAATGTCGCAAAAGTTGTGATTAGTCATGCATTTCTGGGGAGGTAATTTTGTATTCCTTCCATTGCATTTTGTGTTTACACTAATTAATACTAAGAAATGCATGGAAGGCTAAACGCATAACGAAATTATGTGGTCAGTATAACCGCCTATCTGCGCTATTTTCTCAATTAGGAAACGTTCCCAAACTAAAGTATAATGAGATCAGGTAACCACATTCTTCTCGTTGCATCGTTGCGATGGTTGTCGTAAATGTTACCAGGTAATTTAAATAATTTTGAATTTCTTTTTTTTGCTTGTGTTCCAATTACAAAGAACACTAGATTATTTTTTGTATTGTTCCCACTTATCGCTGGAATATTCTGACAAATCCGACTAGGAAAAAATAGGGGTTAAGTGTGTGTGGCAAGCGTCACCAGGTTTTTTTTTGAGACATTTTCATATTCTTCGTCACATTTCCAGTGATTTCTATTGTATAGCCTCACCTTCCTTTTTTGTACATATTTTCGGTTGGGCCTGTAAATTCCGCACACACACAAACTATAAAAGGGATAAGAAATCGCCACTGAAATTCTGGATTTCTCGTTTCTCCTTTTCTTCTTTTCTACAACAACATTAATCAAACAAATAAATTATATATACTACAATGCAAATTTTCGTCAAGACTTTAACCGGTAAGACCATTACCTTGGAAGTTGAATCTTCTGACACTATTGACAATGTCAAGTCTAAGATTCAAGACAAGGAAGGTATTCCACCAGATCAACAAAGATTGATTTTCGCTGGTAAACAATTAGAAGACGGTAGAACCTTATCTGATTACAACATTCAAAAGGAATCCACTTTACACTTAGTCTTAAGATTGAGAGGTGGTATGCAAATTTTCGTCAAGACCTTGACCGGTAAGACCATCACCTTGGAAGTTGAATCTTCAGACACCATTGACAATGTCAAGTCTAAGATCCAAGACAAGGAAGGTATTCCACCAGATCAACAAAGATTGATTTTCGCTGGTAAACAATTAGAAGACGGTAGAACCTTATCTGATTACAACATTCAAAAAGAATCCACTTTACACTTAGTCTTAAGATTGAGAGGTGGTATGCAAATTTTCGTCAAGACCTTGACCGGTAAGACCATCACCTTGGAAGTTGAATCTTCAGACACCATTGACAATGTCAAGTCCAAGATCCAAGACAAGGAAGGTATTCCACCAGATCAACAAAGATTGATCTTTGCCGGTAAACAATTAGAAGACGGTAGAACCTTATCTGATTACAATATTCAAAAAGAATCCACTTTACACTTAGTCTTAAGATTGAGAGGTGGTCAATAAACTATATAGTTGAATTTAAATAGCTAATTGAATATTCACTGGTGATTAAATATATTGACTTGTAGTTAATCCTATATTCTAAACATCTATTTAGGCTAGAGCATTTCGGAGCTCAGTTAACACTATACTGGATGGTTCGTTCTTAGCAAATTCCTCGAGCGATTCTTTGATGACCTTTGCATCGTCAATAGTTAAGTATTTAATCAACGCATATGACAACTTAATGAATTGAATCTTAACATTTTCAATTGATTCTGGTAATAAGCTTTGTAACTTGAGGTAGTTCCATGTTCTCAATAGAAACTCCACTTGATTAGGTTTAAGTTTGGTATCTTTAAGAATATCAATAATGGCAATGTAGATTTCAGAAGTTTGTACCTTGGACCTCCACGTATTTGCAATGATTTTCGATTGAAAAATTTCTTTGATTTGATTGAAGACAAATGTAAACAAGGAGTCATTTACCGGAATATAGAATGCTTCAGTAAGGTTTTGCAAGAGATGTAACCTGCTTTCTTCAAGGTTAATATTTTCCTTAACAGTAATGGGTTCAACTTCATCCATTTCTACATCACTGTCATCATCCAGTTGGTAATATCCGTCACTGAGAACCTTACCCATGATCTGAATGTACAAATCAACAACTTCTTCATTGTGGAATTCATGGATATACTTTCCCACACTTAAAACCACATGTTTCTGATACTCTTTGTTTCTTCTCTTGACTTCAATAGTCACGGTTTTTTCAATAGCTTGATGGACGTCTTCATGCTGAGAAATATATGACTTGGATAAGATTGCAAATGATACCAATGCATCAAAGATTAACTCCTTACCTTCCCATGATTTCCCTTTATTTGCTTCAAGTAAAACCAGCAATATATCATGAATTAATGGTTCTGAAAATTCATTAAGATTGTCAATAGATTTAGATACGTCACTTAATGTTCTTGCTAGCGTTTTTCTCACTTCAAATTTGTTACTTTGAATGTACTTTTTAATCAAGTCAACAATTTCAGCAAGATAAAGCTTTATGGCTGATTTACCTCCTGAATGCTCGATCCACACTCTATCGAAATTTTCCCTTACTTGTTCAACAGCATCAAATTTACCAATATATGCTAAGGGAAGGAATGCTGAAGATACTAAATCGAACTTATCACCAGCATACTTAGAAACTGAGTCCGCCGCAACTGAGGAAATGGAACGGAATCGGTCATCTTCAGATTCGAAATACATCTTCTTGATCATTTCAGAATATTTGAGTATAGAGTTTGTTGATGCAATTCGACACAAGTAACCAGAAGAACCCGCATAACTTGAAGCAATAGTATCATTACGATCCTTAATTTGTGCCAGAGAAACTGCAAGTAATTTGTCTCCATATGGTTTAATAACTTGATAATGATTCATAATTAATGAAACAATCACACGAGATCCACATACTTTTGATGGAAGCCCCACACTTTTCTTAATTGCAGATTCTAAACGGATTATAAATTCTGGAAGATTGGAATCATCAAGTTGGGAAAGAAGTGTCTCGGTGACTTCCATCAAGGGGGATTTCCCAATACTTGTCAAACGACTGGCATCAATTGCATTGTTGTCAATATTATACTTAGAAGCATTTAAAGCCAAGTAATTGATAACCTCTGGTTCCAAACTAGAAAACAACAAGATAAAATTTTCAATTAATTCAGGAACATATGATTTAATTGCCTTGTTATTGGATTTGCACAACTTCAGAAGAATTTCCAATGAGAAATTCCTAACATCGGCAGAATCACTTAATACCCCTTTGTTCCCCAAGAAAAATGGAATTAAAATAGACAAAATCCCAGAAATCTTTTCCGTTTTCAATTTATAGCTAGAGGATTCAAGTAATCTTGTTAATTCTGTGGTTAACACTTTTGTCAATTTAGTTGCCTCCTTACGAACACTTTCTTTGATATCATCCATAACTCTAAAACTCATTGTCCAAATATCATCCAATTTAGTTTCATAATCTTCGACTTCAACCATGGTTAACAAATCATTCAATGCAGCAGTACCTGCTTGTCTAACTCTCCATTCTTTTCTACCCATACTCTTTAATACCTCAGCTAGAATAGGGTCCAAATTAGCAGTTACCGCTTTAGATGTATCCTTAATTAACGAGTTCCAAATATCATTCATTGACTTAGCTACACCTTCATTTGGGTCATACCTATATCTAAACAATTTAGGAATCAATCTGTTGGACATAGAAGAATCTTTGGCTAATAAACTATCAAGTGATGTTTGTGAAAGAATAGATTCTAATCCATAAGCAATCCCCTTTCTAGATGTCCACAAACTTGAAGATTTTGCAAGTGACATGAATTTATAAACTAAAGTAGGGTCACCAACTTCTTGAGCTAAGTTCAACACATCTTTGTAAGTGGAGATTGAACCATCATCTGTTTTTAATACGTCAGGTTCGAATAATTGTGTATCGGATTCAACTGTTCCTGCTGTAATCTTTACTGAATCAGTAGTTGAAGTAAATGATTTCAATAATGATTTAACTAAAGTATCCTTTAACTCCACATCACCTAGTTCATAAACCAAACCAAGACCTCTAGATGCCGATTCTTGAATCAATTCATCACGATCAGCGAGGAACTTCATAAATGCCACATGAATTTCTCCAGCACGACTAGTGATAGCTTCCAACTTACTACAGTGTTGAACCAAAGATAATAACCACACACAACCGGCTCTTCTTAATGCTGGTTTAGTGTTCTTACAAGCCCCAAGAACAGAGTCCAAGATAATGCCAGCCCTAGAAGTATCTCTAGGAATATATTTCACAATCTCGCCCGGGATATCCAATTGTTTGCTCAAGACCAGCGAGTCCCATCCAGCAGCTGCAATAGTCAACAGCTCAGCAGATGTGAATATATACTCAATTTGCTTAGAAATATGGGTATCATAAATCAGTTGTTCGTCTTCAGATAATCCTTCGATAGCGTCTCTATTGTTTGCAAGTATCAAGTATCCAAGTGTTAATACTGACTTTTCGTCAATCTTTTTCACTTTCAATTTAATTATGTTTTTAAATGTAGTAACATAATTGGATAGACCTTGATTTTGAATAGGTCCAAGAACTCCAAACATGGATAGTTGGGAAATAGAGTCTAAAGCAGAATAATAGGCCGATCCCTGCTCCTGAAGCATCTTTTCAAGAATATCCAAATGAGAAACTAATGTGGTTTCATCAATAATATTCACACGATCACGTAAGTATAATCGAGAGATAATATAACTAACAGCAAGAATGTTTGTTTTGTTATTCAAACCCAAGTCAACCACAAGCTCTTTGATCGATGAATTCACATTTGAAGGATGTGTTGCGATTATGCCTATAGCTTTACAAATCTGCGATATTGTGATTTCATCATGTACTTTATCCAATAATGCCACAAGTTCAGCAACTCGAGGAATCAAAAATTCAACAATTGGTGAGGACGAAAATGAAATAATTCGAGAAAGAATAGTTCCATATGTCGTATCTGTTGGCACAGTATGTGTAGATTGACCAATCAATGCATCAATACAAAGATTCAATAATTGAACAATTGGTTCGTGGATAGATATGTTCTCCATGTGTTGAGTTACTAAATTACGTACCTTGTCATTAACTTCAATAGCCTTGTCCAATCTAACCGCCCAATCCTGATCGGGAATTATAACAGTTTCATTACCTTTAATGCTTTCCATGACTAAAGCTTGTTGAGCAAACAAAATTGCAGTTGGTAATGATTTGAAGATACTGCTATTTTGAACTGATTTTGCTTTGTCAATCTCTTCAGTAAGAACATTCATAAATGCTCCGAATGACGGAAATATAACGCTAGTTTCTTGACCAAGCAAATATGATGTGGATTTAAAACCAGTAGTATAATTAACTTGACGAATATTAAACCAATAAGGATGAATTCCATTCTGAGCTTCTTCAATGGTCTCTGGAGCATTTTCCCTAGATGAACCCAAGATCGACAAAAATCTTGTTTCTGAATCTTCAAAAGGGAATGCTGAATTTATATGCTTGATGGCGATATATCTGCATGCACTGATATTAACATTATCGGCTGAAGCTGTTAAATATTTGGCTGCTAATCGCTTCAATAAATACTTGTTTTCCTGTGACAACTTCGATAAATGCATCGATAATCCAGATAATGCATCTTGAATGGAAACTCTTAACTCTGGTTGATCACCTTCTAAAGATCCATACAAGAATTCAATGAACGACCAATCTATAATTTGAGGATATGATTTCAAGATATTTCCCAAGGTTTCATATTTCAATTGACGATCCTTGATACGTTGAGCAAAGTTAACTTTCCCTTGGAGTTCCATACTTGGCCATCCTTCTGAAATAATATCATTTCGTAATTCACCTACCATTTGTAAGTTAAACTGTTCCAATTCTTGGTTGACATTATCGGATTGACCTAACCAACTAATGAAAGTTATTGCCAACTGACGAATTCTTGGATTATCAGAATGCAATGCAGTTTTAGAAATTACTGATATTTCTGGGTGCAATCTAATCCGCGTGCTTTTGATTAATACTCGCAAAATCTTGTATTGTAAGTTGGAATCAACAGCTGGGATACCTGGTTGGCCCAAGAATAATAACACCAAATGATCAATCAACGACACATTTCCATATATAGTTACATCATCCAATTCAATATTCAATCTTTTGAATAATCCTTCTGCTGATTCGTTAATACTTGAAGAAGGGTCGGCGGAAGCAACAAGTAATGGTAATGCCAATTGGTCGTTCTGAAATCCCGCTTTCAAGAATTCAAGTAAGTTTCGTTTTGTAGTGAATATCTCTTCTCTTGTTTTGTATGTAACTCCAGCATTGGATGTAAAGAATGAATTATCCTGCAAGCTTAAACCAGGGGTTGCTTTGTTGTTGGAATCGGGTAATAATAACAAAAACTTGGCAATTGTAAACGAAAGATACTTTTCAACTTCAGCATTCTTGTCAAATCCTAAGGTGGTACGCATAGCGTCATATTCGTCTGTACCTTTAAATGGAGCTTTCCAAGATGTTAACAACTTTGAAAAAATACTAAACATTCTTGCTCTAATGGCATCAGAATACAAATGAATATTGTCAATGATATCAGGAACCAATTTTATTCTTTGTTCATCTGTTATTCTATCAATTCCTCTAAATATGAATAATGTAGAATAAAGCTGCACTGAACCAGCATCAACACCAGGGCCCACTCTTGGAGATTTAACCTGTTGAACGAGGGCATCTATAGGTAAAGTAATTGATCTAGCGGCAGTTATTCTAGGAATCAAATGTTGTACAATCTTAAGCACTGCTTGTCTTACTTGGACATGAGGACTGGACAACTTTAATAATATGGGACAAAGGTATAAACTTAACGAATGTTGGAATTGCTCATCTGTTGAGGCTAAAGCAATTCGTAATTCTGCCTTGTTGACCAAGGACAATTCAGCTTCAGCCATATTCTGTGGTGTTGCAAGTTTAAGTTTGGTTGTAAAAATATTGTAGTCTCAATATACTTTTAATTTTTCCAGTGGCGGTGGCGGTTGGGGAAGCGAAATCGCAGGACTTGATAAATCACCAGTTGCAACCAGAATGGCAAAATCTGGTTCGATCTACGATTCAAGTTAGCTATTGGAATTTACAAAGATTATGGCATACACCTTGTATATGTTAGAATTTTCAATATATGTATTCTATTAACTATGTATTTTTATATTCTCTTAAAATAACAGGAACAGAACTTGGAGGTAAGGAACCTAATTCAGTAATTACTTTATCAATATATTCAGGGGGAGTCAAATCATACAAGATGTTCAATATATTCAAACTCTTCATTTCCTTCCAATTCTTTAATGGTTCTGATTCATCTTCATTAGATTCCTCAGTAGGAGTTTGTGTTCCTTTCTTGGTGTTTTGTTGTTTATTAGGCTTGTTCTGTTCTTCTTGTTGTTTTATGAATTGTTCCAATGCAAATGACTTCTTTTGTGGTGGTTTCTTTGAATCTATATTACGAATTAAATCATCAGCATCAGCTAATTCATTAGTAGTAACTGAATCTAATTGTACTTTATCTGAAAATTTGATTGATTCACAACATGTCAATACTGGAATGTTTCTTGTATGACACATCATAGCAACCAAAGCAGTACCTACTCTTGAGTAAAGACGACCATTGGATAACATGGCATGAGCACCTAAAAATACCACATCAACATCTCTTAAAAGTGTAGAGGCTAAAGAATTGAGTAAAACATAGTGCACGCTGATATGGTTCTTGGTAATAGGTTCACGCATTCTGAATTTTGCACTATTGATTGATTCCAAGTCATTAATATCGTCATCAGGTAAAAAAGTGTTTACTAAATTCTTCAACAACTTTTTACCTTCAAACAATGGTCTGGAATCAACAATAATCAAATTAAACCTTTTACCTTGTTCGAGAACGCAATATTGGAACAACTCTTCCAATACTTGCGAATGTCCATAGGTCAAAACTGTGCATCCATCCACGATATGCTTAGAAGCAATGTCGACAATCAATTTATCTGAATATTCAATCTTTTCCTTGACAAAATCATCAATTTTCAGACATAGTATTTCTTTAGCTTGAGCTTCGGTAGTGTCTATAGATATATTAGAAATCTCTTGCTTCAACCACCTAATGGCATTCCCCATAGACACAGATAATGGTCTACCCAGCTTCAAATATTCAATTTGGTGAGACAAATGTCCAGTTAAATGTCTGGTTAAAGTAGTATTTGCAGGAGTAACATAATCTTCAATAACTTTCTTAAAAACAATCAACATATTCTTGGCTCTGGAGGTTGAACCAACAACTTTATAATTTGAATATTTCAAAGTTAATGAAAGAATAGCAGGATGAACAATGTGGGATATTGAAGGACTTGAAGCATTACGTTGTTCTCTGGTTTCTAAATGTCCGAACAAATGTGGAACTTTTCTAACATCAGGTTTAAGTAAAGTCTGATCTAATTGTTTTTTCAAGTTGGTGGCAGTTGCAGTTTGTTGTTTCTTCTTTTCAATCTTTTGTTCTGCCATTTTTTGTTGTTGTTCAGGAGTAATACCTATGGCGGTCTTTTGCGCTGCTCTTTTAGCTGCCTTTTCCTTCTTCTTCAATTCCTTGAGTTCCTTATTAGAAAGTTGCTTAGATTCAGCAGGTGCAGAGTTACCTGCAGTTGTGGTAACTGCTGGAACGGCAGCAGTCTTGGCTTCTTCTGACATGTTGTTGTCTGTGCTGGTTGACCTAGATTCAAGTATTGCTTGTCAAATGAAGTTTAAAAAAAATTTACCATATTGACTAATTTGGGTCGTGCACCTAGATCAATATTTACAAGTTGTCATTATAGCTGACAATAATATCAATTGTGCTACAGGATCTTTCCTTTCTACGTAAATTTGACTCGATTTCAATTAAAACCTTAGTGGTCAAAGTTAATGTTCGGAATAGATAGCACCTTCAGAACAAAGACTCTAGATAAAGGATCAATAACGTATTGTTGTATGCTACACCACAAAAGGGAGATTTTGGTTAATACTTGAAACGTCTTTTCCCAGCTTTATAAAAGGTAAATACAAACATTAAACTGTATGTTTTCGTAATTTTGGTTTGCCATTGTCTCGAGGAATTACTTCACTTGCCAGTAGGAACGTAAAATGAGCATAGTATTATATGGAATCACAAATCAAAAGTGTTGCAAAAAAAAAAAATAGAAACAAAACTATTTTGATAACCATTAACTTTTTTAATAAGAATCAATATAGGTAGACAGATGAATCTCCATGAAACAAATCAAATTTGTATTCTTAGCAAATTTAAACGTAACAGTGAATGTACAACACATGTTTTTGTTGAATGTATTCAATGACCGTCAATTAATCGGCAATTAAATCTGAATATACCCACCTAGTCTGAATTTCTATCCTTTCCTATTATTCTGCCAAACAATCAAAACTGGGGTTTCTTTTATTCATTACGAACATCCTCCCCCTACTCCTCCTTCTCTATACGAAACTCGGACTATTTATGCAAATACAGCATATTCCCAACAATCAATCCGTGACTCATTACGCTTTTATTTTAGTAGGGAGTCTACTCTGGGGTAGGTAAAAAAAACATCACTATTTCTCAGGATTTCAATCAACCATTACAAACAGTTCTGTTATTTGCATCTCCGCAATGGTACTTCTAATATGGTGGAAATAAGAACAACAGATTGAAGTTGTCTGAATATTATAGACTAAACCTGATGTGAACTTGTAAAGAATTGATTCACTTTATTGTTTTAATCCCTTTTTATCACGGTGCCATTTCTGTTGTATAGTATAGATCAAATACCTAAACAGCTATTAAGTTTATTTTACTTATTAAATTAATTATATAATTATGTACTCTCACTCAATTCTCCAAAAACTCCCCTCTTTTTAGTAGTATCATACAATCTAACAATCTTTTCTTGATCTTGTCCTTCAACTTGCGAGAAGGCAAAACCTCTCTGTTTTTTAATTCTTTGAACTTGTCTAACTTTTCTAATCGCTCTTTGGAATTCTTCCATTCTTGGTCTTTGATCTTGAATATCGTACTTTTGAATTTCTTGAACATAATGATAGGTCTCAGGTGAATAACGTCTCTTATAAAACTTCCATGCGAAATCTCTTAATAAACACAACACAGCAACTCCAAATATCATTGACCAGAAAGTAATAGATGGATAAGTGGCTCTTAATACCCCACGTAATTCCTGCGATACTTTAGTCATTGGTGCCACGGTGGAATAAATAGGGAACCATAATAACCAGAAAATAAATGAACCGGGAATTGCAATTAACGTAAATTTTGTCCACAATGAAACAATTAATGCTGCTTTACCCAATGCAGTCAATGTACACGTTGTATACACTGCAGTACCCCAAGACCAATTATCGGCAGTCAACCCTGTAGATAACACATTCATATATCTATAAATCAAAAACGAACACAAAAATATCACAGCACTGTGATAGAATCCATTGGTAATCCAACTCCAAAATACTGCAACATTAAAGAATTTCCTTTGTTGACCTAATTGGTATAATTGAGGATATTTATCTAACAATCTTGCATTAACAAATTGATCAAATACACCAAGGACAAATGGTGGTAAAACAGTAAAGAAGACATTATAGAATGTCAATGACCAAGATTCCATGATAGATTGACCTGAAAACGCATTTGTGAACACAAACCAAAATTGTGTCATATATAAGGTAATATTCTTGTAGAATGAGTATAAGATTGCATTGGAAATACGTTGATATGACCATGTTCCGTGAACTAATAATAATTTCTTCAAGTACTTGAATTGACCAATGGAAATATCGGCACTTCTTGCTGCTTGCATACCTTCCATTCCGCTGATACCAACACCAACATGGGCTGCTTGGATCATCGAAACATCGTTGGCACCATCACCAATCGCCAATAATAATGATTTCTTCTTTTTCCGTTTAACCATTTTGACCACTAATGCCTTTTGTAATGGTGATACACGACAGCAAACAACAGCTTTACATCTGCTTCCTAATTCAATAAACAAATCCTCTAAATCTGATTCTAAAGCGAAGCCAAGTGAATGACCATCAATGATTAACGCAAGGGTAGATTCAAATGAACCGTCTTCGTTATCAAATTGATGATCTTGTATAGCAGTTAATTTTTCTTGTAAATTCATTCTGGTACCATCTTTGGTTTCTTCGTTAATGATTAACAAATTCATATCTTCACTGAGCAATTTACACGACATACCAATATTAATAGCAGTTTCTTGTCTGTCACCAGTCAAGACCCAAATTTTAATACCAGCATTTTGTAATGTGTGAATAGTTTCAGGAACTCCATCTTGTAACTTATCTTCAATTGCAGTTGCACCAAGCAAGAATAAGTTAGTTTCAATTAACTCGGCTGCAGCATCCAATTTGTCGGATCTATCATCTAAACTTGTAGATGCTTCATAATAAGTGGCTGACCAACTTTCATATTCTTCTTCAGAAATGATTCTCAGAGCAATACATAATGTACGTAACCCTTCGGCTGCAAAATCTTCTAAATGTCTAATAGTGGAATTGACAAATGGTTGTGGTTCGTCCTCCAGTAACCTTTCCAAAATAACCGTATCCGCACCTTTACAGAACAATCTAATAACACCATCAGGACATCTGAAAATTGCAGACATTCTCTTTCTTGTAGAATTAAATTCACAAATATTAAGCAATTCATATTCCGATTGCATCGTAGTCAAGGTATTTTCAATCGTAACATATCTTGGTTTACGAATGATGAATTTGTACCCTAAATCAGCAGCACCTTGAACTAAAGCACCTTCATCAGGAGAAGCAGCTTGATATTTAATTTTATCACTTTCGGTAATTTCAGGAATGACGGTATGACAAGTACTTAAAAGTGTTAAAAACTCGTTGATTATTGCTGATTGTTGAGTGTTTGTGTTTTTCAAATCTTGATGCAATTCATTGAATGTGTGGAAACCAATTTCAATTCCACCTTCAACAATTTGTGGATACCCATCTTCTGGGATTTCTTCAATATAACATTTTCCTCCAATAGACACAGCTTTAAATTCCATAACGTTTCTAGTTAATGTTCCCGTTTTATCACTGAAAATATAGTTAATTTGACCCAATTCTTCAACCAAAGACGATGTTCTAACCCCTGTTGGAGTATCAGTTTCTTCATAGTACATGTCCAAATCACTACCAATCATGAATGCCTGGTAATATTTAATTAATTCCACAGTAACAAACAATGAAATAGGAACCAAATTTGAGTATAAAATCCAAAAGGTTAAAATATCCTGGAAGAATAACTTGGCAGTGGAGGTTCCTTCCATATACAAATAGCCCAAACTACTATTATCAACTCTTGTCTTAATCACATTTCCAATGGTAGAAATCAAAGAAAGGGTAATCAACACACAGAAAAGAGCAATGATTTGTAAATTAATAATTCGTTCAACATCAGTACGTTTAATAGGTGTAGCAGTGGCATTACGCATTAATTTTGTTTCATGTCCAGTAAAAATAACAACCCCATGAATCCATTGAGTGTTTCTCAAGGTAGCACCACGTAATAGCAATTGCTCGGGTGTAAATGGGATATCCCTAACAGATCCATTTCTAAAATTACGTAAATTACCTTCATAAGTGTATAATGAACTGTTTGGTTGTTCTGAAACGATTTCCGCATCATGTAAATCAGAAAGCAAATCTCGAGGGTTGACTAAATATGCTGTTTCTGTTTTAGCTTGTTTGATCTTTAAGTTAGTTTCACCATCTAAATTAGCAGTTTCAATGTAACATAACCCTTCTGGTTCAGACGAACTTAATAATAATAAATCTGCTGGGAATGGTTCTTCGTTATTGACTTTCACAACATCCCCCACCTGAACTTTAATCCACTTTTTCCATACAAATGATCCAGACTCAGCATCAAGAACCTGAACTTTGGTATTGTTTAATTGTTTATCTGCATTTGCTCTTTTAATATCTTCCATAATTTCCTTAATTGCTGAAACCAACAACACAACAATTAATGTCCCTATAGTTGTAAATCTATTGGTAGGTGACACATGTGGAACTTGTTGAATAATACTTGTAAATAAAAAGAACAAATTAGCATATTTACTGAATTGTTCAAATAAGAACTTGGGCAAGAAAGTTGCAAAGTTATATTTTGTAGTTGAGATATAATTCCCATAGTATCCATAAGGTGCATTTAATCCATGATCCATAATATGAATCTCACGAGGCGTTGACGGATACTTTGAATCAGACAGGGTTCCTGGTTTCCCTGTTACCTTTGACCTGATTTTCCGGAAAATATGTCGAATATCGAAATCTCGCGGCGTGTCAGTTACATTGTTATTCATTTCAACATACTCACCACGTCTACCAAAATTAAACCCGGGAACTGGTGACTGCTGAGAAGTTTCATGATTATTCAGCCAAGGTGCATGCTGAGTTCTGGTAGTAGTGTATGTCTGCTGGTGGTGGTTGGCATATTCTGCGTCATCGTCTTCATCGTCGGATAAAACAAACTGATCAGCAAAAGGGTCTGCTCTTTGGGCTGAAGGGTATGCAGTAGAGGCACCAATTTCGAAATCATCAGCATATGGGTTAGATGCATGATCTAAATCTATATCTATCAATTGAGACAGCTGTTGTTGATGATGTGTTGCAGAAGTATCAGAGAAAGGATTAGCTGGTGGTGAATTTGACAGACGATAGTTATTTGACATGGTGGGGCGAGGTTTTTCGTCAGTATAATATGCTTGTGATCTTGTCCTAGATATCAGTAGAACTGATTAATGAAATACTTGAATGAATTGAGTGTATTTTTTGAAGTATTAAGCCTGATTTAGCTGGTGCACGTTGTAAGTGGTGATCTGGTTGATCAATATGTACACAGCCAACAAACACTTACAGAAACTAAGAAAAAAAAAAATAGATACACGCTTGCGACTTACACTTGCGACATTGATTTCACTTTTCGACATGGTCGATCTTTGCGACAATAAATTTCCTGCAACGGAGCCTGCTAGCGGATTCCTGAAAAAAAAGAAAGAAAAAGGATAGGATCTTGAAAATTGAGTCATCTTGTGTTCCTCTTATTGATTATTAAACTATAACTATGTCAGCAGAGTCCATTGCCAAGGCAGCTAATCTTGCCTTCTCCTCACTCAAGACCCTCAGCAACACCCAAAGATCAACAGCATTACAAAAGATCCATGATGCTCTTGCCGCACATAAGGATCAAGTGTTAGAAGCTAATAAATTAGATATGGATGCAGCAATTGAACACAAGTTCTCTAGCTCGCTTATTAAAAGATTAGACTTGTCACTGCCAGGTAAATATGATGGTATGTTGCAAGGTATTCTTGATGTTGCAAACTTAGAAGATCCGGTGGGTAAAATCACCTTGGCCAAGAAAATAGATGAGGGCTTAAACTTGTATAGAGTTACTGCACCAATTGGTGTCTTGTTAATCATCTTTGAATCCCGTCCTGAAGTTATTGCTAATATTACTGCTTTGGCTATCAAGTCTGGTAATTCTGCTATTTTGAAAGGTGGTAAGGAATCTTATCAAACTTTCAAAATCATGAGTGATATTGTTAATGAAACTTTGGCTAAAGATACTGACGTTCCTAAGGATGCCATTCAATTGATTCAAAGTAGGGAAGACGTTGCTGACTTATTGAGTCAAGATAAGTATATCGATTTGGTTATTCCAAGAGGATCTAACGCATTAGTTAGAAACATCAAATCAAACACCAAGATCCCAGTCTTGGGACATGCTGATGGTATCTGCTCAATTTACGTTGATGAAAACTTTGACATAGTGAAAGCCAAGAGAATTGTGGTTGATGCAAAGACTAACTACCCAGCTGGATGTAATGCCGTTGAACAATTGTTATTTAATAAGAATATTCCAGTTGAACAAATTAATGAAATTTTGCAAACTTTGATTGCTGCAAAAGTAACTATTCATGTTACTGAACAAGTAAAGCAAATCTTAACCATTGGCGAATCTGAATATATTAAAGATGCCGAGGAAGACGCTTTCGACAAGGAATGGCTTTCTCTTGACATTTCAGTTGACCTAATTGACAATGTTAGTGCCGCAATCGCCCACATAAATTTGCATTCTTCTAAACATACTGATTGTATTATTACTGAAGATAAAGCCAAGGCAAATTTGTTCTTACATGGAGTTGACTCTGCTGGTATCTACTGGAATGCATCTACAAGATTTGCCGATGGGTTCAGATATGGTTTCGGAACTGAAGTAGGTATAAGTACCAATAAGATCCATGCTAGAGGTCCAGTTGGGTTAGAAGGTTTAATGAGTTATCAATATCATTTGAAGGGTGATGGACATATTGCTAGTGAATATGTCGGTGCTGGAGGTAGAAAGCATTTTATTCATGAAGATATTAAACTTTAGTTTTATATTTTATAAGTACATATTAATTTTTAGCGTATTACTGCTTTTACAAACTCATCGTAGTCTTCTGGGGGATAGCTTGGGAAATAGGCAATAATATTATCAACGTATTGAAACTGGTTGTCGTACGGTGGAGCACTTGATTCAGGAATCAACTTTAACTCAGCCCACTGCTTCAAGCTAAAGAAATCAGTCAACGTTTTTATCCAAGTCATTCTTGCATCTATACTAACCAAATCGTCATTTTCTAACACCTTTTCACGCAATCTACTTCTAATCAACCCTAAGTTTTCAATTGCTTGATTAAAATCAACATCCTGTAACTCTTTGGCTATGTTATCCTTAATTAAACGGGACAATCTTGGTGATTTTCCATTCGTGCTTATCATTATTTGTAAATTGTCTTGGTTTATCATGGATCCAAAGTAAAAGTCACATAAATTTGGCTTGTCTGCAATATTCACAGGCAAACGAAGTAGTTTAGATTGATAGTATATCTTTGTTGATAATTCATAATCGTCAATGCAACAACACACAATCGCAAAAGTTTCATTGTATACCAGATGACTGATTTTTTCGTAATCTTCTTTAGTAATTAAATCGATATCTTTAGATATAGATATATTTTCATAAAGGGTTAAGTCGTTGGAATGGTAATTCCTTGCAATTAAACTGAATAGTTTACCTTGGTGGTTCAATTTAGTGATTTCAGGATGGATTTTGGAATCTCCTGTGACTACTGTGACCTTAGCCTGGGCTCGGATTAAATGTTCAATACGTGAAAGAGCGACATCACCGGCCCCAATGACCAAACAATGCTTATTACGTACTTGCCATGCAAGGAGTAACGAACGTGTTTGTGGGATTTGCTGTGATTGTGACTCTTTAGGGTGTCTCAATTGGGGTATTCTCAGGTGTCTAGCGATTTCATGCGACATGGCTGATATCTGGTGTAAGGGATAAAAGTCAGATCGGTGTTTGAATTAAAGTTTGGATCTTTTTTTTTGGTTGTAAAAAAGGGTTCTGAGACGATGGCGTAGTATGAGAATGTAAAGCGAAACATCTCCCAATGTTTGCTCTTTTGCCTTATTCAATTGACATTATCAGGTAGGTATATCTATACTTTGCGTAAAGTGTTATGTTCCAATTGGTTGACTGGATGATATTGTGCAGGGGGGGGGTATATTCCGCACCAAACCTGATTCTAAAGTGTTGCCAAAATACCTTATGGAAAAGAAAGAAATTAACGTGTTTGTTTCGAAAAATATACCAAAAGAAACCAACAAGTTGTATCAGTATCTAATTTGGCGAAATTTCTGTCTACTGACACCAGATTATAGAACTAAACCATACAATATAGGGGTAAGTCTATACCATTTTTAGTTAATTGCACAAAGATCTTCATTGGTATACATGGCAACCAACGAATGAGTTCTCGGCGTTTTAAAACTCACCATTTTAGATTCCTCGACTACTATCGTCCAATCCAATCAAATTCAAATTCAAATTCAATCTAATCCAATGTAACAATGAACAACTTAGTGCCTGAGTTATCATCTAATATTAATGAGGTTATCTTAATTGGAATATATCACGTGATACCGCTATCAGTTATTTTTTTGCTAATTTTAGTTTTTGTGTTCATAACTGATAGGGAAAAATTTTTCTTCTCACTAAAGCAACGTTTCCCACCACAGCCAGGAAAATTTTTTTTGTATTGCGGCACTCGCGGTGGTGGTGAGTGGTGAGGTCAACGACAACGAAAACACAAAAAATTTTGAGTGGGCCCTAGAAAATTATGTTAGTATAGAAACAAAGAGAATAAACTCAACACAATAATAAAAAGCACATCCCACACACGTTTTACAACACAGTCATAAATTTGGAAACCTGGTTTACACTACACATATACATATCGGTTCTGAAAGTTCCATTCTTTAATAAGACTACTGTTTTGTCGCGTTTTAATCTTGTCAATTTGAGCACAAGACCCAATTACTCCACACTTTTTTGGTTACCCACGTCCGCCTCAATTCTAATTCCCCCACCATGGCTACTCCAATCTCTTCTACCCCAACTGCAACATCGTCCTTTTCCAAAAGAGAACGCCGTCAGTCAATGGCTGAACGTAGACCTTCTACTTCATATACACCAGCAGTCATTCCTCATTTGGCTGGTTTAGAAACTCCTCAAGAAATGTCACCATTAAAATTGGAAGAATGTGATGTTGTCATTATCGGTACTGGATTATCTCAAAGTATCCTTGCAGCTGCTTTGGCATGGCAGGGTACTCAAGTTTTACATATTGATAACAATCATTATTACGGAGATTCTTCCTCGTGTTTAACAATTGACCAATTGAAGAAATGGTGTGTTGATGTTAATCAAGGAAAGTTTAATCACTTTAAAGATGCACAAATCTATATTCCTGGTGGTAAGAGATCCAACAAGTATACCCTGAGAGACTATGGTATTGATTTAACTCCGAAAATTATGTTTTGTCAATCAGATTTATTAAGCTTGTTGATTCAATCTCGAGTTTATAGATATTTGGAATTTCAAAGCTTGGCTAATTTCCATGTATTTGAAAACGATGATTTTAAACAGAAAATTACCAACTCAACTTCCAAGCATGATATTTTCACTGATAAGACCTTAAGTTTAATCACAAAGAGAAATTTAATGAAGTTTTTGAAATTTATATTAATTGAAGAAGAACACGTTAGAAGAGCATTGGTTAAACAATATTCGAATCGTCCAATCCATGAATTCTTGACTCAGGAATTTAAATTAGAAGAATCTCAAATCAATGAATTAGTTTATTCCATTGGTTTATGTAATAAGCAAGAAACTACAACTAAAGAAGCAGTCATCAGAATTAGAAGATTCCTTTCTTCATTTGATTGTTATGGTAAATTTCCATGTATGACTTCTAAATTTGGTGGTCCAGGTGAGATCCTGCAAGGTTTCTGCCGAAGTGCAGCAGTTGCAGGTACAACATATAAATTATCTACGACAATGACTGATTTTGATCCAGTATCGAAGACCGCGCATTTCAGTGATGGTTCAAACATAAAAGTTAATGAAAAGATTATAATTTCACCTACACAAATCCCCAAGTTTCTAGTTCCAAGTTATCAAAAATTGACTGAAAGTTTACCTTCATATTATATCACTCGTTTAATTACAGTAGTTAAACGTGATTGTAAGGAATGGATGGACCCACCACAACTGGCATCTGCTGCGATTGTGGTATTCCCGCCACATTCTCTTCCAACAGATAATGAAAGTGCAGTACAAGTTATAATTCAAAATGGAGATTCAGGAGTGTGTCCTGAAGGTCAATCTATATGGTATAGTCATACATGTGAGCAAGATCTTGCCCGGGCTAAACGAGACTTGGAATGTGCATTTGAAAAAATGGAAATGGCTTTATTAAGAGGAAGTGCAGCTGTTGCTGCTACTTCTTCTGCTGCTCCTGTTAATACTAGAGGAAGTCCAGCACCTGGCACCATTCCTGATGTGTTAGACGACATTGATTTATTCTCTGCTGGAACAACACCCATGGCTGATTCATTCAAATTAGGTAGTTCCTTGGCTAATTTTATGCCTAAGGAAAAGGTGGAAATTGTTTGTAAAGTAGGATATGTTCAACAAACCTACATTAATCCTGATTTATCGAATGTTTTCAAAGCTAATCCTAACAATAGTATAACTTGTAAAAAGGTACCTACTGGTGTTGATGATGAAGATATGATTATTTTTGGTAATATGCCATCCAGTGAGTTAAGTTATGATGGAATCATTACCAATGTCAAACAAATATATGCAAGAGTTACCGGAACAGATGATGATTTCTTTGATGTTGATTTCGAGGATGATGATGAAGAAATGCAAGACCATCAACAACCTCAACAACCTCAAGTCAACCAACTGGGGCAAGTACTTGGTGGAATTGTAGGTGGTGGTAGAATGGATGAAGATGCAATTGATGAAGATGTCATTGAGGATGATAGTGATGATGATCATAAGCCATTTGGTGTGGATCAAATGGAGTTGTAATCGGTGCTTGTTTACCTTGTTTTAATTCTTGTAACTGTATCCGGCGCGCTGCCATATTTATTCTTTTGTTCATAGTAAAGTTTAATAATAAATATAGATTATTTTTGTTAAATTGACCTAGTATTATTTGTGTAATGGTTAGTTCACTTCAATGATAGTTGATAAATATTTAGAGCGCTTGTATAATGTTTGCCATACCTTCTGATCTCTAATAATAGGATATAATTTGAGCAATAACTCCAGGTCGATGATCGTTGATACTAGCTCTTATTTAATACTTTTTTCAATTATTTTACCAAAATCATAAAGAACGTATATACAATTAAAGGAAGGACACAAGCTAATATATTATATCAAAAACCGAAACAGTTTATAATGCGCTAATAGCCTGAATACAACAAATTCTACCAGTTTCTCTGAACATTAAGTTGTGGTACATACTTTTCGCAGCCATTTAACATGTATCACGTGCAAGATATCAATAGGGCAGCAGCCCTAAATGGCTTTCTCTGAAAAAAAAATTTTTTTGTCTTGTGGATGCGATTCGCACCAGGCAGGTCAGAATGAAAAATATCCAGTACCAACCAATGTTTCTTTTCTTTCCTTTTAGAAAGTACTGAGCAGTAATCAAATTTACCTGTCGAAGAAGTCTATACAAATCAAAAATGTCTGACGTTGAACAAGAACAAATTGTCGAAGAAGTTGCCGTTGAACAAGAATCCGGTTCCATTTCTATCGAAGATGCCTTAAAGGTTGTCTTAAGAACTTCCTTAGTTCACGATGGTTTAGCTCGTGGTTTAAGAGAAGCTTCTAAGGCTTTATCTAAGAGAGAAGCTCAATTATGTGTCTTATGTGACTCTGTTACTGAAGAATCCATCATTAAGTTGGTTGAAGCTTTATGTAACGAACCAGAAGAAAAGATCCCATTGATCAAGGTTTCCGATGCCAAGTTATTGGGTGAATGGGCCGGTTTATGTCAATTAGACAGAGAAGGTAACGCCAGAAAGGTTGTTGGTGCTTCTTGTGTTGTTGTTAAGAACTGGGGTGCTGATTCTGAAGAAAGAAACATCTTATTGGAACACTTTTCTCAACAATAAATGATTTAGATGAATAGGTATGAATGATGATTCATACTATTTATAATCATTATTGAGCACGCAATAGTGAATTTGTATTTGTATATCAATTTATAATTTTTAATCAAACGGTTTACTATGGGAATCTTTTTGAAGTGTATTTTATGATTTATGTTTATTACCAAGTGGGGGAGTTGCAAGAAGGAAGGCCCCCCTCGGTGTTTTTAAGATTAATCTAGCCAAAGCATAAGTGATATACAGGCAATCTCTCTTCTTTATTTTGATGCAAGAATATATTACCCCTAGATGTGCAAATTCAGTTGATCTGGTGGTATCAAATGCAATGTAACTTTGTACGATATATATAGATAATACTATATTATAAATCTAAGTTACATTCAGAAATGGTCTATCATTGAAATAGCATATTAAACGGCTATCAGCTACCTGGTTATATGTTTCATTGATTCTACATAATAAACATCAAGTCAGTTTTAAAAATTAACTAGCTTGCAAAAATCATTCATATGTCTATCCCTGATGCGACTGCAAGAAAATTGTTTCCAACAACATTTGCACTTAAATGGTTTAGTTCTAAAATGACCTAGAATATGTTCTCTAACTACGGAAGGTGATGAATACTTTTCTCTGCCACAACTTAAATAAATACATTTATAGCTTTTATTGTTGTCTGGGCCTTTCCAATACCGTTCCACTTCTGCTTGCGGAAGAAACGCTCCCATATTATCTCTACATAAATGAGCTTTAATATGTCTTTGTTCATTGGAACAAAATCATAAATCGGCTTCTGTAGTCATCGCATGTACATGTAAACATTTTGACACCATCTGATCCCTTTATATGTTAATTTATTTCATCTATGGGTGGCTGTTTCTTTGGTTTAATGATTTTGCAGCATCTACAAAAGAAAAAAAATCAGAAAATTAACTAGAAAAGGTATCAACAATTGAACAACAAATAGAGCATTTCCTAATATAATTCAGGTGACCTGCACTGAATTTAATTGATTTAAAGCAATCATGAAGGACATATAGTGAAGTCCAATATTCAAAAATTTGCTCTGGAATTGGTGTTCTGTCAAGTGACTTATCAATAGACACAATTGCTGGATTTCTGGCCATTACTATTTTCAACCATTGAACAAGTTCTTCCTTGATTGGATCCTATAAGGGGATATCATCATCCTTTCTCCCTATGAGATTACCTTGTGGAGACTTTAGACAAAATAGTCTAAGGCTCGTGTACTTCTCTAAAACAAGGTTGTCGCAACAAATGACATTTCTATTCTGTTGTTGGAACGAAAGTGACCTCGCATGGTACATTTCTTTTGTCTGTGAGTTTGTGAAGTACATGTCTAGAAATGCCCAAAGGAACTACAATTGTATTACTGAATATACCAATTAAGAAATCATGAAAGTATAAGTACTGCTCCGTAAGTGATATGCATTTTGGAGCTTCTGGAGTGGTACATTGGTTGCCTTCCGCGCCTTGGTTTGTACCACTATTGCACAACTCCGGTACACCCAGACCTATTAGCACTGAATTGGCTGTATTGTTCTTTATAACCATATTATATGAAACTCCATTCAAGTAGCTGCTATCAGCCACGTCTGATACTACAGTTTTCATATAAGGAAGCCTGGTGTGACGCGAATTATTTTTAGTTGTGGAAAAACAACTGAACCAACTCTGGTTGCAAGTATAATAAAAGAGATATGCAAAGCTCAATTAACCTAGTCCTAATACCTCCTGGTTAAAAGTTTCTATGTAATGTGATTCAATCCTATGCTTTACGATCGCATACAAATCTACACCATTATCCTCATATATATTCGGAACGCCTATCACACACAAATCAAGATATGAGAATCTTGTTGTAATGGGGTGCGCGCGCATAACAAAAAAAAAGTATAAACAAACACTAGACACAAACAACTAAAGCAAGTACTAGGCCATACAATACCTAATGGAAGATCGAACACTTAGAAGGGAGGCAAGAGTAAGAGGACTGGGTCAACGAAGTATTCGCTCTTCAGTTACTTTGAAGATAAACTCTCCCAAAGGAGGAAGGATGTTACAACAGTTGCAATCAGCATTTGTGAAACCAGACGATTTGAACTTACCACGAACAAGGAGGCGATCTACTTTGAGCAATAACACTTCTTTAGATCTTGCTGAAGCTAGAATTGAAATTGATCATAATAGACTTGATCCAAGTATAGAAGAACATGAAGAAGAACTAGAGGACGAACAGGAAGATGATGATTATAAAGTGGAAGATGAGGACGATGAAGAAGAAGAGGAAGAAGCAGTATCAATGCGTCACTTTAAACCAGCAACTGGAACCAAATCCAGTTCACTCCTTAAAACCCTACCTATTGGTGGATTGCTTTCGAAGTTATCAAGGTCTCAAGAAAGAGTCACCAATGATATAGAGCAAGCCCGGAAAAAGGTCAATTCACGACAGAAACAATTTAATGTTGATAAGGTAAAAGATGATTCCAGAAAGAAAACAAGAGATGCAGGTTCTAAACGAACAAGGAAAAGAGTAGAGGAAGAGGAACATTCAGCTCCAAAGAAAAGAAAGCAAATTATTAGTGGACGCCAAGCCACTGTTCAAACACGTAATTTGAGAAGACGTAGTAAACTGAACAATGAATATGAAGAAGAACCACTTATAGAAACGTCATCACAATCTCTAGTTCCAATAGGTACCATGACATCGAGAAGTGTTCGTTCTCAGCGAACTATAAATCCAGTTAGTTCAAATTCAGAAACTTCTGAATCAGAAGATGACACCCATGACCGAAACTATCTGGATACGGATGCTTCCTCTCCACCTGCACCCACACCGACTGGTAAACCCGTCCCTTTATCCCAAACCAAACATTCGCGTACCCAGAAACCACTTACTGTCGATTTTCAACGACTTGAAGATTCCAAGAGGCGGCTTGCCCCTAATAAACGATTTCGAGTGCATACAATTGACGTATTGCGTCATTTGTTCAAGCTTCATGAACCTCGACCCACTTCTGAAGCATTGGACGAAGATATGTTACATAGTGGATTTAAAAGAGTGGCGATGTTGCATTTGGATAAAATGCGAGATTTATACGCTGTTGTTGATGATCTTTCATTGGAGATTGCCAATGTCCAACGAAAAAAGAACCAATATCGTCAGATGATTTTGGATTTGAAAAAAGAACATACTAATGTTGGAAATGAGATGAATAGGTTGAGGATTGGAGCAAGAAAGACTATAGAGGAAGCTGAAGAAGTAAATCTTATTCACAGTCAATTAAGTACATTGAAGCAAGCAGAAACTGATCCTGGTGATTCAATATCGTGCGATTCTGAAGTAAATTTAACATTGAATCGATTATCCCGTGTAGTTAATCCAGAGATGGGGATACTTCCTAAATTAAAATGTGTTAGCAACAAGCTTACGAAGATGAATGAAAAATTATAGTTAATAGATGTGATATTTTATTAAATAACAAGCATGATACATATGAGTATATAGATCTGTCTTAAATCCTTGCTGGAAGAATTTCTTGGATGCAACCTTCTATTCACCTCCTGTAATGGCCCATTTAATTTTCATTGACAAGGGCCATGATCATTCTATACAAGTAAAAGAAGAACATCAACAAATGGAATCCTAATTTAAGGAAACTTTCCTTCTTATGCTTAGACAAAGTTCTAAAGATTTCAGTAGCATCCAACAAGTGGTTCTTACCGATAAACTTGTTGACATTATAAGCCAATAATGGCAAGTTTAAGACAAATGGGAACCAGTAACCATTAACCAAGAATAAAATGGAAATGAATGCATGTAAACCAGCTTCTGGAATGAACCAAGGGTTTAATTTGTTACATAATTCAATTGGATTAATGTAGTCGCATTCCAAATCGGAATACATGATGGTGAAAAACACTTGAGAGAACAAGTTTACTGCATTGACCACAACGGCAAGTATGAATAACCTGGATACATGTTAGTACATTTGTTTAGGAATTTGGCATATTTTGAAGCTCACTCCAACTTCCTTATCGATGGACCTTCATCGACAGTGTGTATCAAGGAATCTCAGAACTTGCAAATCAATTCCAGTAAATAAACGTGAGTAGTACAAAGAGTAATACATACCAACTTTCTCCATTCATTGTTTCTGTTGATTATGTGATGATTACGACAAATGAAATGATCTGGTGCCTGATTTTATTTATTGCCGTTCGCTTCATTAAAGTTATCCTTCGTTCCGTTGAAAAAAAAAAAAGATTTTTTTTTTGTTGTGACTTGTGTGAAAGTATCTTTATGATTTCCTAATTTGGAAATACCCTCCAAGTGATACCATCATTGCTTATCAACTATGATTTGCTGTATACGAGCACATTAACAATTTAATTATTGCAAAACCCAATATTACACCAGATGTAATCTTCTCACAAATGATACAGAAATTTGATTGAATAGAAAGGAGATTGATGATTGAAGAATAGTTACTATACTTTTGCGGCAAAATAAATAAACTTGTATTCTAAGCTCTAAAGACATAAAAGGCATACATATATATATTTCTATCATTATTCCTTACCCTTTAATTGCTTCCTTCTAGCAAACTCAACCATTGCACTTTTAAGCAATTCGCCCCTCTTCGGTTCCGTCAAAGGACCCCCATCCAATTTACTCATCCCTGGGAACATCCCGACGCAAAACATCTCGTACTCTGCACGTCGTCTAACAACTATATTAGTCTGGTTCTTTATCAAGAACTCTTCATCTCTTCTTACAAAATCACTAGTTTTCTTAATTGTTTCATAATGCACAAGGAATCCATCAATATCCTCAACATTCTCAATTTGAATTGGCGCATCGAGCTCATCAGGACTGATCACATAAGGATAAATATCATGTGTAAGCGGGTTCATTCTGAGATCTAATGAGATTAAACTGCTTCTAGATTTGCGGAGACTGTTGTACAATGTGCAAACTAGAGAATCTGAAATCAGTGGCTTTCGTGGGAGTTCATTTCCGACTAGATATAACTTTCTTAATTTGAGACTAGCAAGGTGGGAAATATCATTTAATTTGTTAAAGTTCAAGTTTAAGTCAATAACACTGGGGAATAATGTTGCGAAAGTGCTGGGAATAACTTCGAGACCAAGGGCAGAAAGTGTTAACTTGGTGACTGCACCCAATGGAGTTGGTTGAAATATAGGACTGTTGAAATAATACCCATTCCCAGATAAATCAAGATTAGAAACACGAGGAGTCGATGCGACAATAGTGGATAATACGTTTGGACTTTGTGACTTGGCTGAAATATCCTCGATATTATGTAAATTCTTTAGACTACTAATATGTTCCAATTGATTCCCATCAATTCTCAACGTTCTCAAATCAAATAGTTTGTCAATATCAATCGCTTTCAAATTGTTGAATTTCAACCCCAACTTCTTTAAGCTGTAGTTAGGACGAGCAGCTACAAAATTTGTAAGCTGGTTATCGTTCGCAAGTAACACATTTAAATCTGTAACCTCTTCCCATCCAACAAGACTAGTTATTTGATTATCGGAAATATTCAATACTTGTAAATTGGGCCAATAAAATTGACTGAAGTCCAATTTCCCACTAAGCTTGTTTCCTGATACGTCTAAAATAGTTAGTTTCACCAATTCTTGCAATCCATCTAGACTAACAATGGAATTATTAGCTAGGTGCAACTCGCTCAAATGAATATTACGGCTGAGATTATTCAATCGAACAAGTGAATTTTGAGAAAGGTCAACCATCAGCAAATCAGATAAATCGCGAAATGAAGTTATATCACTAATGTTATTATTCAGTAAATCCAAGTCCAAAATTCGAGAAGGGATTCCACTCAAGTACTGTATCTGATTATTTGAAATATCAAGACGTTGTAAACCAGGAAGAAACTGGTCTAAATCCTTCGTGTTTTCCAAGTCAAAATGACTTAAAGTAATTTGCTTAATCCGTTCCCAATGTTCTTCACCTTCCAAAACTTCGTTAATAATCGAAATCAACTGCTTGTGGGATTGGGTAAACGTCATGTCCTCCAATTGTGACATACGAGTGACATCATAGCTTGCGTTCTGGGATGATTTAGCATTGGATAAATCAGCATTTGGAAGATGAAATGAAACTTCTAGTTTGTTTGTCGATCTTTTCTTCTTTGTTGGTGTTTTTTTGGACATATGCTTCTTAATGGGCGAGCTATGAAGTTGAGATGATATTTCAGGCTGGGAGGTTAAATTTTGGGTAGCAGTCAAATCATCAATAGAATCCAAAGTATAATGAACACTATTCTTCTTTTCTTGCCATTTCATAGTCTTTTCATCAAAAATCATATTGCCGTACTCCTTAGGTAAATTTCTGTCAGGTACCACATGTCCCTTTATCACTTGACTCTTGGAATGCTTAGGTGATGGTTCCAAATGGAGTTGAGATATATTCTTCCACTTTGGTATTACAAGACCATTGTCATCATCATTATCATCGGATACAATAGAAACTTCATGATGTTGCGGTTGGTGTTGTGATTGTTGGGTTGGCTGAAGTTGCAGAGGCTGCAATTTGGTCATATTTTCTATTCTTTGCTTCAATGCAGCATTCTCTGCTTCCAAATTCATGTAGTGCACAGAAGGAGCATTATTAAATCCATGATTATTAACTTGAATTCTATGTGGACTACTTAATCTCTGTGTTCTCTCGGTAATAGTTCCATTATCATCATAATCTTCATCAAAAGTATACTGTGAATCATTTTCAAATTGAGTACTGTTTGACCTAGTACTTTCTTGGGTATACAAGTCAACATCTTCATGTACAGTTTCTCCTAGTTCATCTGGAACTCTTTCATGTTCGTCGTCTTCTTTGCTATTAAACCCACTCGAAAATGATGAGTATTCGTTAATCTCTTCTTCAATATTTCTGACATTATTAGTAAGTGGAGTTGATGTAGCTGTAGTATGCAGTTTACCCTGACCAATATTATAACTACTGGCCCTATATCCTTTTTTAAGATTCAGGAAAACATTATTGGCATTCTGCATATATTGTGCTTCATTATAGTGACCATCTTTTGTAAAATCCTTAATATTAGGTGGTATATTGTGTTGTTCCAGGTTCGGACGGACCGACTCAATATTTAGTGCTGGTGGAGGTACCGCCTCTACAGTATGCGGCCTATTTTCTTGTACGTTCTTTGAATCTCCCGACGTTGGTGTATTAACATTTGATTTATTTGAGAGATTTTCCAACAAGCCATGAAGAGCCTTTTTGGTGAATGTGTCATAGTTTTTTCTAAATAACTTCAACGGCGATTGTTCCACATGTTCTTGTTGTTGTTGTTGCTGCTGCTCAGGAATCATTTGCCTACTCAAAGTGGCAATGGGAGTGGATAATGTTGACGAGTGTGTTGACTTGGCAGTGGTGGTGGTGGTGGTAACTGGTTGCTTTTGGCCCGTCGAATCTATTGATTGGAAAATGTTGGCAAAATTATTTTGGTGCTGTTTGTTGATATACTCTTCGGCAGCACGTTTCCATTCTGCAGTCTCATGGGTGTCGATTTTAGAATTATGAATCATAGTGGTAGCAAAACTAGGCTGTTTGAGAAGGATTGGCTGGCTCTTTGTTATTCTCACTGATGAATTAAATTCATTCGAATTTACCGAAGGTATTGGATCCAGGTTCAGGGTTGATAATGGAGTTGGTTGCATATGGGAAGTTTCCGAGATCCATCTGTCCCCTAATACCGAGGGCATCCAATCTGCTGTTCCAGTCGATTTATGCTGATCTTCCTCTTCTTCCTCTAAAATCTCAGCTCCTATTTTAGTTTTGGTTTTGGCGTTAGGATGTGATTTATATTTGAAGGTGTTAGGAATGGAAGGAGGAGGTGATTTTGTTGTGGTTGGCCCATATTCGCCTGGTGGAAGAAATAATGAACTTTTGTCGTTGGCAGAGAAGTCTTGGTTAAGGTGATATCTCAATTTGGCTTGGTAGGCTGATTTCTTGATAGGGCTATGTCTAGGGGATGATTGTTCTAAAATTGAGAGATCTTGAGAGGATTCAGGTAACAGTTGTTCCTCTTCTGGTTGTAAGTTGATATCTTTCAATGTGAATGTAGATTGGGACAGTGAAGTAACTGCTGCACGATCTGCTGTTACTACAGGAGGTGGTGATGGTGGTTTTTCAGATAAAGTGGGTATTGTTGAATAATGAGAAGAAGAAGGAACTTGTAGAAGTGGTTGTGGAGGAGACAATTGTTGGCGACTAAGTTCATGATCTTCATCAATGGGTCTTAAATTGGATATTGAGGCTGCCTTTTTGGGCTTAGGCAACATAGAATTAGTATTGATTGGTTCTGGAACATTTGATTGTTGAATGAACTTCTTTTCATTCATTATTGTATTAACATTGTCGTCCAGTGATGGTGGTTGATTCTCTTGATCCAGATCCAATTTTAATGGATCTCCATTGACAACAGTAGACAACGGTGTGTTGTTACGTAGTGTGCTAGTCATAGATATTGCGTAGTACTTATCTGTCCGTATGAGACGTAAATTGTTTGTGGTAGAAGTTAACTAGTTGTTTTTGATTTGTATTTGGGTGTGAAATCTATTTGTTTACATTTCAAATTAAGCGCTATACAAATGAAAAAAAAAAAAAATAACAAAAAATAGCTTACATGCAAACTGCAATTAGTCATGTGACTTGAATGGAATGGGGGTTATTTTGCAGGTTATGTTAAAGTGCTGTAGCCCCTAAAAAATAGAAGAAATTTAGAGTTTGTGTATGATACGGGAAATACGGGGCTACAAAACCGGCAGAATTGGACGATTTAGCAAGGAGGCAAACGTCATGTTGATTGGTTATCAGTCAATTCAATAATGTTGCATACTCTTAAGTTGCTTGCCTTGTTTTCTGTCATGGTTAGCTAGACCATCTCTTTATTTTTTAAAAAAATTGTTTAATTCTATTGTGAAAAATATCAATTGTTCTCCCTGAATACAAACGATCGGAGGCTTTAGATAACTGAATTCCCTCCTCACCCCCATCGTAATGAAATTGTTCCTTATATACCGGCTCTTAAAAGTTTTGTTCTCAGCGCCATTCTGGTTTGTTCTGTTTATTTGATTGAGAGGCGGATTTCCCCAAACCTCAAATTTTACAGCCTTTGTTTCTCCCTAATATTAAAATTCACTCCCTCCACGAAAAATTTCAAACAGTGACATTCCCCTAATTAATTCTTAATTTTTCAAATTGCACTGCTAAGGAATTTTGAACATCATTTATCTTTTTAACTTGCTACAGTGACTATATAAAGAGTTCAACTTTGTACATCTTCCTGTTTTTGGCACTGTGCACTACCGATATCATCACATCATCTATTTTTAAAGTCAAGAAATAGACCCAAAGATATAACTATTCTTTGCAACACCATCTTAAGTCTTTGCACTTATCCCTTGATATTGTTTTTTTTGTTTTAATTCGTTTGTGTTTTTTCATGTTTGGTTTTGCTTTAGCTGTTGTCTACTTGATTTAAATATAATACCTTTGTTTTAGTTCAGTTAGTTCACTCCTTTTCCACCAACATTATGGCATCGTATATCCCTGGAAGCACACCACCTCCTGGGGCTCCACAACAACAATCTCCGCATTCTTTCCATCACCAACCTACGGCATCTTCCGGATCTAACTCGTCATCGAATACAGTAGGGACAGCCACTACTACCACTTCATCTACCGCACCGGATCAATCTACGTCAACTCCGACCACTGTCCCTAAAATAACTATTAACCCCAATGCCACTACTTCAAATACTGCATCCCATCAGCACCAACAAGAGCAGGAAATGCTTTCCAGTTTCACTGTTCCCAATCCTCCAGTTTCTACACAGCAACTGTCTGCGGTCGTTGCTGCTGATAACAATACTGATAGTGATTATGAAAGACCCCGTACTTTATGGATGGGTGACTTAGATCCATGGTTAGACGAGCAGGGGATCACTGACTTGTGGTGGAATATCCTTCATAAACGAGTTGTGGTTAAGATTATCAAGCCTAAATCGTCAATTTCCAATCTTGACCCTAATTATCAAGGGTTAACCAATTCAGGATATTGTTTTGTTGAATTTGAAACTTTTGAAGATGCACAACAAGCACTCAGTTTAAATGGTCAATTATTACCCGATATAGCCATGCCTAGTCAGCAACATTTCCCTAATAATCCTGATAATCAAAAGAAGTATTTCCGGTTGAATTGGGCTAGTGGTGCTACTTTAACAGCTCCAATTATTCAAACTCCAGAATATTCATTATTTGTAGGTGACTTATCAGCATCGACTACTGAAGCTCATTTATTGGCATTTTTCCAAAAGAGTTTCCCCAACTCGATCAAGACAGTGAGAGTAATGACTGATCCAATCAGTGGGAAATCCAGATGCTTTGGATTTGTTAGATTTACCGATGAGCTGGAAAGACAAAGGGCATTGGTTGAGATGAATGGTGTTTGGTTTGCAGGAAGACCATTGCGAGTTGCATTGGCTACCCCTAGAACGAATCCTAGAAACAAGTACGGTGGTGCTGGTCCTGGTTCTGGTCCTGGTGGTGTAGTTCCTGGCGGAAATATGACGCCTCAACCTGACTTTGCCATGACTCTCTCAGTTCAAGGAGGTGCCAATGAAACTTTCCCTCCTCAAGAAATGATGTTTATCCCACCACCTCCTCCTCCTCCGCCTGGCTCTGGTCAATTGCCTGGTCAACCGATCTATCCTCCAAATTATTATACCCAAGCACAATCTCAACAACAGCTGCAACTGCAACAGCCACTGCATCAACAATTACAACAACAATATGATTTCCCTCAACAGGATATTGACGTTAATCTTGACATGATGATGAAATCACCTCTAGCTCCCATGCATCACCAATTGGCCCAGCCATATGCTGATCCAACAAATACTACGGTTTTTGTGGGAGGATTACTGAGTGAAGTTAGCGAACCTACTCTTTTCACCCTTTTCAAACCATTTGGTATTATTCAACAGGTGAAGATCCCACCAGGGAAAAACTGTGGATTTGTAAAATATACTACTCGTGAAGAAGCTGAAGAGGCAATTGCAGCTATGCAGGGTTTTATCATTGGTGGTAATCGAGTGAGGTTAAGTTGGGGCAGAGTATCACCCACAAATAAAAAGTATCAATTACAACAACAGCAACAGCAACAACAGCATCAACACCTTCAACAATCCCAAGTTCAGCAACAAGCACAAGCTCAGGCTCAACAACAACAGATGCAAGCTGCTGCTGCGTTTTCAATGGGTATCGATCCGGGGCTTATGGGATACCCACCCGTTCCTGGCCCAGTACCACCTGGTCCTCCTCCCCCTCCAGGAACAATTCCTGGATCAGGACAAGTTCCTCCTCCTCCTCCGGGTGCCACTATGGGAATGATGTTTCAGGAAAGCTCTAGTGGGGAATACGAGTCGCGACTGAATATGTCTCCTCCGTTCTTCATTCCCATGCATGGACCTCCGGGACATGGTCCAGTAGGACATATGGGTCCTCCTGGCGTTGGTGTGGGTGTAGGTGTTCCTGTTGGTGTACCTCCACTTGAATTTATGTCCTCGCAACCAGATGATTTAATTCGGGCTATGAAGGATGCTAATTTGGATGAGGACAAAAATGAAGAGCAACAAGAAGGTGATCTGAATAACGAGCAAGATAAGAAGGAGGAACATCAAGGAAATGATGAGGAGAAGTCTGGTGATTCAGACGAGAAGAAACTGGACGAAGAGAAGAAGCAATAGTTTATGTTTTTTATGTTTAGTATTTATATATTTGTCGTCTTTTAAGTGTTATTATTGTCTTTATATAATGTTATTTGTGTATAAAATGGATATAACCGGAGTAATCTATTGTTTTTAATATC
Source organism: Spathaspora passalidarum NRRL Y-27907 (assembly GCF_000223485.1). NCBI lineage: Eukaryota > Fungi > Ascomycota > Pichiomycetes > Serinales > Debaryomycetaceae > Spathaspora > Spathaspora passalidarum. The sequence goes on along the minus strand of NW_006767429.1, from coordinate 1,488,053 downwards.
AAATAAAATCACATTTACTAAAACATATATAACAGATATACATTTATCAACCTATAACATAACAAAAAAAAAATTAGAAAGACAAAGAAGAGAAAACGATTGAGACACAAAAATGATATACCGCTAGCAACATATCATACAAGGAAAACACAACTAAGAACGTTCACCTCTTAATCTTCTTGCTAACTGGATATCCTTCTTTTGAATAGTAACTCTCTTGGCATGGATAGCACACAAGTTAGTATCTTCAAATAAACTAACCAAATAAGCTTCAACCGCTTCTTGTAAAGCACCAATAGCACTACTTTGGAATCTTAAATCACTCTTGAAATCTTGAGCGATTTCTCTGACCAATCTTTGGAAAGGTAACTTTCTAATCAATAATTCGGTAGACTTTTGAAATCTTCTAATTTCTCTCAAAGCAACGGTACCTGGCTTATATCTGTGTGGTTTCTTGACACCACCTGATACTGGAGCTGATTTACGTGCAGCTTTGGAGGCAAGTTGTTTACGTGGAGCCTTACCACCAGTTGATTTTCTTGCTGTTTGTTTAGTTCTGGCCATTATAACTTAATGTTGAATAGTATAAAAGAGAATTAAAAGATAGTACAAATTTTTGTAAAAAGAAAAAGGGGAAGGCAAAAAAAAGGTGGGAATTGTGGAAAGTTTTAAAGAAAAAAGCAATGCAAGGGGGGTGTGTGATTACCGACGGGAGAGGAGATTATCGGGGAATTAAACTGAGGGAAGCGCTTGTCTCAGGGTCAGGACTCTCAGAGATCACATGATTAGGATTGCCATAGTTAAATTCAAGGAAATTGGGTGGTCACCATATCATTCTTTTTTTCGGGTGCACTGATAATTCCACGTTTTATTGAGCGCAGGAAAAAAAATGCGCAGACAAGCAAAATTTATTTTTATTTTTTCTTGTTCGTTTAGCCAATCTGGGAAACGTCATTGATTGCCTAATTAGGAAGGGTAAGTGGAAAATTGATATTTGGGATTTATTATTTAATTTGTAATTGATAGTAAGTTATATATATATATCTAACTTGGCTAAATAATCTGGTAACTTCATGATACTTACAAGAGTAGCTCTGTATAGAGTAGTTTTAACTTTTCAGTTTTTATTTTAAAAGAATATAAACTGTGTAAAGTTATGGCAAAATTTAGTCAAAATATATTCAAATTATTAACAAAGTGCAAATGGTTACCCAAAAAACAATATATATAATATACAACACACCAATTACTTATTGCAAATACAATTATTACATATTATTGCAGTTAATATAAAAAAGGGTCTATAATTGGCTATATTACATAGCTCCAATATCTTATTTCGAGTCCCGAGAACGGAACATCAATACAATATTTTTAAAAAATTGAATTTAATTACCTCGAACGCATAATGATGTATAACAAGAAATGTATATGCATAGCTACGACAGAATTTCCAAGAACTACAAGAATCCATATACTATATATGGATTCCATATGGTAGCGCCCAAATATTTGCATACTTCTAAAGTTCAGTTTACATAAACGTTTACATTATAGTGTAAATCGAAAGAAATAACAATTACGTCATGTAAATGCAAAAATAAATCAAATTAATATATAACTAATATACACTGGTTAGTTTCTGTACCATAATCTTGTGATTCTTGTGCTCATCATCTTCTTTTGTAATTGGAAAACACCATACATCAAAGCTTCTGCAGTTGGAGGACAACCTGGAACGTAAATATCAACAGGAACAACACGATCACAACCTCTGACAACGGAATATGAATAATGGTAATAACCACCACCGTTGGCACAAGAACCCATAGAAATAACCCATCTTGGTTCTGGCATTTGATCATAAACTTGTCTTAAAGCTGGTGCCATCTTATTGGTTAAAGTACCGGCGACAATCATAATATCTGATTGACGAGGAGATGCTCTGAAAATAATACCCAATCTATCTTGATCGTATCTAGAAGCAGAGACATGCATCATTTCCACGGCACAACATGCTAACCCGAAAGTAACTGGCCAGAAAGAAGATTTACGAGCCCAGTTGGCAATCATATCAAGGGAAGTAAGGGCATAATCCACAGCATTCGAAGCTGTCTTTTCTGACATGAGGGGGATGTTGGTTGGAAGTTGTTGTGGTGTGAGATGTTTTGAAGCAATGGTACGATGAGCAATTATAGGAGCAGCACGAATGATATTACGGCTGAGGCCATGACTAAGGCCAACTGGAATTGATCTAGTTAAGGAGTGCATGGTCTATATTGGTGATGTAAGTCGGTTTTTATCCACTAGTTGTACTGTTTGCTACTATTTGTTTTTTCATTAAGAGTTTTTTTTTTTCTTAGGATCAGCAAAATTTTATTGATGGTGATTGGCCGCGACAATGTCGCGGGTGGGGGGAGGGGGAGACATAATTACATAAAAAGTGTATGATGACAGTAGTATATTGGATTGCATAAAGATAGCAATTCTTCGGCTAATAACTATACCAATGCCAACCTTACAGTTAAAATAAGGTAATCTAATCGTACATATTAAACTTTATTACACATCCTGTGTACTTTTTTATTGAATAATTTCATCCAAATAAGCCTTTATCCTTTCTAGAACCTCATGCTTAACTTCACCAGGAACCAATTCAGTAGCCTTTGGTTTAACAAAACTATATAACAGATCGAAGTTTATTTGAGGATTATCTTTAAGTTCAGTATTTGCTATTTGTGACACTTTGTCAAACCAACCTGATTCATATAACTGCAATTTCAACTGTTTATTTATAGTATCATAATGACCAGATGTTATTAAGTGATCTTGTATTTTCGACTTTATGGTGTCTAGTTCTGATTGGTTCATGGTATATTGTCTATAAATTTGTACGTATAATGCGGAGGAAATCTTAACCTACTGAATCACAAGTTGCTCAGTCATCAGTTTTTTTTTGTTTGTTTGCTTCCCACTCTCAAAGGTTGAACACAAAGATATCCTTGTAATATATATGTATAGATTCCAAACAATACTCAGAGCTATGTCTACTAAACCATCACCACATCTCGCCAAAATTACTTCAGTAACTCCATTATCTAATGGTAAGTGGATTCAAACCAGAAAAATTGACTATGTTGATCCTCTGGGAACTCCCCGTGTTTGGGAAATGGCAGTCCGCACGACCAGATCAACAACCACTGCAATTGATGCTGTATCAATTGTATCTGTTTTACATAACCATTCTGGACCTAAAGAAATTGTATTGGTTAAACAATTTCGCCCACCTACTGAGCAAGTAGTGATTGAACTTCCTGCGGGGTTAATTGACGAAAATGAAACTATAGAGACAACTGCGGTTAGAGAACTAATTGAAGAAACTGGCTATCATGGGAAGTTTATAAGATCCAGTCCAATCATGCATAGCGATCCTGGATTGACCAATGCTAATATGGTATTGGCTTATGTAGATGTTGACTTAAATGACGAAAGAAACAAATCACCTAAGCCACAGTTGGAACAAGGCGAGTTTATTGAAACTTTCACCTTACCTTTAGAAGGGTTAATCCACAAGTTAGACCAAATGATCAAGAATGACAAGGTTACCGTCGATGCGAGATTGTACCATTTAGCCCAAGGATTGCAATTAGCAACTGAATTGTAATTGTTAGATTTTCTTTTGTAGCAAAATACATAAGACAAAATTATACAAAAAAAAAAAGAAAATAATATACTGATTTTGGTTATAAGTTTTTAAGCTTACTTTTAACCACCCAAATAACATGTCAGAAGACACCTGCAGTTTCTGCCTTGGAACCGATACGGATATTCCGACGTTTGGAACCTTGCAAGATGCTCAAGATTTTGTACATCCATGTAATACTTGTTCCTTAGTAACCCATAGAAAATGCTTACTTGATTGGTTTAATTCAATTCCCGTTGACGAGTTAATGATTGTTCTTGGTAGAAGACACCATAGTGATAACGGCCTGAATCTGAGTCTCATAAATGAAATTGGTGTTGCTACTCCTTCTGTCGATCAAAATCTGTCATTTCAATTTAGATTCTATACACAATTACCGCGGTGGTTAAATAGTAGCAATATAGAGGAAATCGAGATAACAACCGAAGCGTCAACAGCGCCTTCAACAGCAATCACAGATGAAATTCCCGGTGGGTTTCCTGCATTAGATGAAGATAATGACTCGGTGGCTTCAACTCCTACTCCTACTAGTACGGCTACATCATCCCCACCACAACCAATTTTAAATTCTTCGTTGCCACTTTCAGATATGGTGTTTATAATTGTTCCGTGTCCCCAATGCAAACAACAAATAATATTCTCCATGCGTCGATCCAAATTCATAAGTTTTCAAAACTCTGCTAGAGTCTTTGTTACCCGGGTTGTAAACTATGGTGGAATTTTCCTTATAATCACATCGGCAATAACTGGAGTCTTGTCAATGGGATACATTGGGTTAACTACGTGTGGATTAAAGATTATGGATTGGATGGTACCTGGAACAGCGTTGGTACAAATGTTAACTAAAACCACGCCAAAGAAACTGACCCTGAATTATATAAGTTCTTCCTTGAAGCAATTACTTTTTGGGGAACAATCCCACCAGCTGTATGCGATTGATAATTTAGAAACTGCATTGGTTCATGGATTGATTGACCCTTTCAAGTTTGCCCGGATACCTACTATTCCGTTGGTGTTATATCGTATGAGAAGCAGTTCAATTCTTGAATGTTTCTGGGGTAAGGATAGATGGAATACAATCTATGAGGAAATAATGATCCTCGGATATTTTTCAAATCTTGGTGATAATGAATTACTCAAAGGCATTTTCCATAACTTAGCCCAAAATTTAAAACATCCAACTAAACCAATATCGTTATTGTCGGGAATAAACTTGTTTAAAATTAGTAACTTGATTTCCATGATTATTCCAGTGCGCTGGGCATACGATGTACTATACCGATTAACTATCAACAGAATGTATTTTGATCTTGCCTTGAAGGCACAACCACGACAAATTGCCAATCATTTACCCCCACAAGAAATGGAAGAACTTGAAAGAATATACTCTGATATAAACCAGTTAAAGGGACAGATCCATAAACTGACGTCTCCATCATTCATCAATTCTTCACCGTTGCTTTCTCTGATTTATAAAAAGTTTCAATTAATGAAATCCAAGAACTATCTCCAACTCAGGTTAATGTCCCACTATTATAAAACTATTGCTTGTTTACGATATGATTATTCAAACACTTTCACTAACTATAGCACGACTACAAAAGCAATAACTACAATCTTATGGCCATACGTTGCGTCTAAAGTAGGGAAATTTATTATGAAATTACTTGTAAAGAATCAATCTGATCGGAATCTTGTTCTTGTTAATATGGCTAGTATGATTATTGTTGCTGTTTTTAAAGAAGTATTTAATGTATGGTTGAGTAAAATCAAGTCAAACCAACGGAGTCAAATTAAAACTGTAACTATTGAAGAGGTAGATGTAATTACTGACGTGGAAGATGACTAACTTCATCGCAAACATAGTTATCTAGATTTATTTATTAATGTCATAATGTTTACTATACTTGCTGTAAGCTACACATTCAATTACAAGTAAAATACATAATAATTTTAGTACATACATTATACAAAAAAACATTGTCTCTTTTATACAAAAAAATATTAATCATCATCGTAATTTTCATCTTCTTCAACAGCACGCATTGGAGGTTCAACTGTACTGCTCTTTACTGGTTCTTCTACTTCTTCTTCATTCTTTGATGACTCTTTAACAGGTTCTTCGGATTGGGCTTTTCCAGTTACATTAGCAGAAAATAGTGGCACTGTTGTAGCTGATCCATCTTTTTCTGTACTAACACCGTTTGATTTCACTTCAGGGGTTGATTCTTTAACTTCTGGTTTAACCGGTTCAGCAGGGGCAGCTGCAACTTCAGGCTCTGGGGCTGAGACCGAGGCTGGCTCAACAGCAGGAATAGGAGCTGGTGTAGGTTGTTCTTGTTGCGGTGGATCGACTTTAACTTCTTCTTTAGCAACGACAGGGGTTTCTTCTACTGGCGCAGGTTCTGGTGCTGTTGGAGCGGCAGAAGTAGTAGTAGCAGCAGCAGGTGCGGGTGTTTCAGCAGCTTCAGCCTGTGCAACGGCATTCATTAATGAACTCAATGAATTTCCAGGGTTACCACGTTTTACAACACGATCATCATTCTTGTCTTCTAAATCATGTTTTGTTCCTGCGACAGGAGCAGTAGGTGTAACTTCTTTACTTGGATCTTGTGGAGTGGCTTCCACAGTTGATTCTGGAGAGGTTTTCCTAATTACTGGAACTGGTTGTTGTTGTTGTTGTTGTTGTTGTTGTTGTTGTTGTTGTTGTTGTTGTTGTTGTTGTTGTACAGCAGCAGTTGATGGAACAGGAGCAGAGGCTTGTACTGGAGGAGGAGCTTGTGCTGGGACAGCAACTTGTTGTTGTTGTTGTTGCTGCTGTTGTTGCTGTTGTTGAGGTGCGATTGGAACCACAGTTACTGGGGTTACTGCGGCAGCTGGTTGTCCTGGTTTATTAATGGCCAACTGCAGAAGTTGTGGTGGGGTCAGTTGTTGTGGTTGTTGGGAAACTTGTTGTTGTTGCTGTTGTTGTTGTGGAGGTGGAGGGGGTGGTAATTGTTGACTTGAAGCCATCAAGTGAGGAGGCTGTGGTTGTTGAGCTTGTTGTTGAACTTGAACTGGGATTTGTTGTCCGGGTTGTTGTGGTTGTCCCGGTTGGCCTGGTTGACCTGATTGTTGTTGACCAGTTTGTTCAAGAACCATTCCTTGAGGTAATCTTGGTTGTTGACTAACTGGAGGAGGTTGTGGAGGATGAGTATTTCCTTCCTGTTGATATTTTATCAATTGATCTAATCTGGCTTTAATATGAGGATTTCCTGGATCTAATCTTTCAGCTTGTCTGTATGCATCCAAGGCATCACTGATTTGATTATTACAGGTTTCATATAATGTACCTAAATCATACCAAACTTCACTGATATAAGGATTCAATCTAATTGCTCTAGTATAAGCATCTAAAGCATCCCTATACTGGGAAATTTGATAGTAGAGCACCCCAATGGAACACCAAAAGGTTGGATTTCTTGAATCTCTATTGACAGCTTGTTGGAAGGCTTCATATGCTGCATTGAAATCACCACGAATCATATGGACACGCCCAAGGTAATACCAAGAATGGGCATCATTTTGATCAATTTCTAAAGATTTGGTCAAGTACTTGAGGGCAATATTCAAATCTTGTTGAAGTGGTTGTCCTTGACCTGAAGTGTTTGGAGTGGAAGGATTTGATTCCGCTTGAGAATATAAACAACCCAATTGTTGTAAGACTTTTGCATGTTGAGGGTTGACCTGTAACACCTTTTCATAAGCTTCCTTGGCACCATTCCAATCCTTTTGTTGTTCTAAAACAGATCCAATTTGGAACCAAACATCAGGTTGTGTTAATGGATGAGGTGGAGTTGACAAGATATATTGGAAACACTCTAATGCTGATTGCAATTTACCTTGGTGTTTGTAAATAATTCCCAATCTAAAGTAGATTTCATTTGATTTGTCAAAATGAGGGTCCAATTCTAATACTCTTACAAATGCTTCTTCAGCGTATTCTAAACTTCCATAACGATCATACAAGATCCCAATTCCATGCCAAAGCTTAGGAACATTAGGATTTTCCAAATAGTATAATGCCCTTTGATACGCGGCGTAGGCACGTTGTAAGTCATCAAGCATCAAGTAACAATGACCCAATAAACCCCAGGTATCACCGTTTTCTGGATTAAAGTTAAGAGCTTGTTCATACAATTCAGCAGCCTTAAAGAAAACATCCTTGGAACGGTAGATGTTACCTAATTTGATCAAGATTTCTGGGTTATTAGGTGCGTGTCGAAGGGCAGAATCATAGGATGTCAAGGCGCGATCGACATCACCTAATGATTCAGCAAGCAGACCAATGGCTAACCAGGTTGCTGCAGTAGTTTCTTCAAGAACATTTTGTGTGGCACTGCCATTTCCAGTGGTTTGATTACTGTTAGCAACCGCTGATGCACCTGGTAAACCGCCGTTCAATGGGGGAGGTGGTGGCGGAGGTTGTTGTTGTTTCCCCACTGGTTGTATTTGCGCAGGGTGATTCGTAGTATACATAATGATTCACCTAAAGTTTTGAATTGATTCAAGCCGTGTGTGATAGTACTAACCGTCTAGATGAAGTTATTTCTGATATGTGTTTTTTTGGACTTTTGGGGTTGTCTTTTGTTGTCCATGAAAATAAAGAAAAAAAAAAAGACTTGAAAAAAAGAAAAAGCGAAAAAAAGGATTCTAAAAAAAAATAACATCGATTATTTTTTTAATCTTTTAAGTTTCCGGTGGAACTGACACAAAAGGGGAAAAATATAAGCCTAAGCAAAAAAAAAAAAAACAACTGGAATTAACGTAAAAATGGGAATAAACAGTATGCTAGACTAAGCCCTTTGACTAGGGCAAACCATTGTCAAAATTAGCTCAATGGAATTAACAATTACACCCCCTAGACTTGTGCATACTGTTCGAGCTAGTTCCCCGTTCCGGAATGTCCCATCCTACCCGAGACAATCAAAAATGAAACATAGTCCATCAATTGATAGCACACACCTTCGCCCAAGAAAAAAAAAAATAGAAATTGTTAGTTGGCTGGCTAACACGGGGTGTAAACGAAGAAAAAAAAATCCAAGAAGGCTCAACAAAAAAAAAAAATATCGGACAAATAACAATTAAAGGTAATGACTATATTTCAATTCTATACGTAGCGGTGGATGTTGGTTGTTAAGCCTGTCGATAAAGATGGTTGGAAATACCAACAGTGTCGAGATGGCGTGGTTTCTTTGTTCGAGATTCGTCTATATCGATTACGTCAACTCACTTCTAGTGGTTGTTCGTTCAAACTGTGACACACGCATCTGAAAAGGGGGGGTGTAAAATAAGCATTCCTTTGTGTTTTAGTGCCTTTTTTTTTTTGTTTGTTATTAGTGGAGCAAAAAAAAAAAAAACAAACTAGTGGTGACAAATGATTTGTCCAGTGGGCAAGGTACGTTAATTACCGGCTAAGCTTGTAAGGAGGCACGGCAACGGATTTATATTAACGAACAGGATATATATATATGCAGGATTTCTTCTATTATTGCAAATCTACGAGATATTTGGGTCCCATGCAAAACTAAGAATTGGTAAACATTTTCTCTAGGAACTTACAACGAAATATGGTAGCTCCGGCTACATTTGTAACTACGATGTAATATAATTATTGTTCATGCCATATATAAACAGGATTTACAAATTCGACTTTCTATTTGTTTGACTTTTAAACCCACTATTAAATCCTAATAATTCATTAATATCTTTAGTCCAATCATTTTTACCTTTGGCGATACACATTATTCCATTTACTGGCTGTTGTTTGTCATGATCGCATTTGATTTGTTCTTCCAGCCTGACATGTAATTCATCACCTGGTCTTAAATCAGGCTGGGGTATTCCGTCAATTGTTAACTCAATTGATTGATTTCTATTGTTATTTTTTGATAATCGGATCTTAATGTCGGAAGAATTTGGGAGAATCAATGGACGGAATGAAAGAGATCTAGGACAAATCGGTGTAAGCAAGATACAAGGAACTAACGGGTGAGTAATTGAACCACCGGCAGAAAGTGAATATGCTGTTGAACCAGTAGGAGTCGCAAATACCAACCCATCAGCCACTGTTGTGGTAAAGAACTCATCATCAATAAAGATATCCACGGCAGTAAGATTTGGTAAATTACCTCGGTGTAAGGAAATGTCATTCATAGCATGAATCATTTCAATTGGTTCTTCGTTCTCACAGTCTGGCGTAACACAATGTTCACGATGCACATGACATTCAAGACGATTTCTATGTAATGCTTTACTTCGATTTTCATATACCATTTTAAAAGTATCTTGACAATGTTTAAAATCAAATGGCAATAAGAACCCAAGGGTCCCCATAGCAAACAGCAACACTGGAGGAACAATTGAATTCAGAAATATACTAACCCCACGTAAAATTGTCCCATCTCCACCTAATGTAACCATTAAATCAGTCTTGTCAACAATTTCCAGCTTTGTACCAGTATATATTATATGTCGAATACTGGGATCAAATAGCTTTGTAATTGTGCTTGTTTCGTGCACTAATTCATCTGCAACATCTTCACTAACTATAACATTCACTGCAGGGTACTGCTGGTGTAGATGGTTTATCAATTCAATCATCGCCTCCCGGACGGTAGTATCCCACGGCTTCTTAACAAGGAATACATTCTGAGGTGGCGCTGATCTCCATATGATATGGTATAGCCTACCTTGAGTTGACTTGATATATTCGGGTAGTTTTGCTTGTGGGAGGTCACCACATGACTTGACTAAAACAAGTGGCCTGTTGCTATTGTTGTTACTGCTACTATTAGATAACGTCAGGGATACGGCAGAGTGACTCATCAGCAAACAACGAACTAAATTCTGTGTTGGTCCTAAAAGTAAAGGTTGTCTAGGTAGGAAAGCACGTAACATCATACGTTTTAAATATGTGTAATTTGTAGGGTAGGTCGTATAAAAGGGTTTGGATATCACCACCACACTACAGTGAAATGACTAACTAAGCAAAAAATGTTTATGTGCAGGGGGGAAAAATGGGGCTGATGAGAAAATATAGAATTATACATCACGTGATACTTTTATATACTGTTACACATTACACTACTTTCTACTCACTGTTCAACTTCTCAATCTCATTCATCTCTTCGTCTGTCAACTTTGAAGTACCATTGGTGGTCTCATCTATATTCTTTTCCCCCTTATCTTTGTCATCTTCTTCATAAAATTCATTGTCTGGTTGAATTTGGGCATCTCGAGCTAATTCAGATCCACCTTTTGTGTCCATTGCTTCTTTAGTGTCTTCTTCAACATCACCTAATTCTTCTGCATCATTAGGAACAACATTCATTTGAACACTTGGTGCGTGTTTTGTATTCTCCAAATTTGAAATGATATTGGTTAATATCTTATCCAAAAACTCTGGCGAATTTGAATTATACATATTAGAAGGTCTAACATCTAACTTATAATCCGGAGCATAGTATTCATAGTATTCATTGTATGGTAATTCTGAAGGCAATACGACGTTATTCAACAATCCAGATTCGAATGCCCAAGTTCTAGCAACATTTCTCATAGTATAACCACCTCCACCAAGAACCATCATAGGGATATTAAACGATTTAACAAAATTAATACAATTAGCATGTCCCGACATTGATAAATTAAAACATCCTAATCTGTCTCCACTCAAGGAATCACCACCACATTGTAAAACTATAGCTGAAGGTTGGTACCATTCAACAATCTTGGTGATTAATGGTTCAAAGATAGATTTATAGGTAGCGTCATCAATCCCATCTCGAAGTGGAACATTAACACTATGATACTTCCCTTTACCAACTCCGATATCTCTTAATTCTCCAGTACCAGGGAAAAATTCTCCATATTTATGGAATGAACATGACATAACTCTATCAGTTGTATAAAATGCTTCTTCAACACCGTCACCATGATGGACATCTATATCAATATATAATACTCGAGGATGATATCTCAACAATTCAATTATTCCAAGAACAATATCATTTAAATAGCAAAACCCACTAGCTTCGGATTTCTTAGCATGATGTAATCCACCAGCATAATTTATAGCAATGTCACATTTGCCTCGGTTTAACCTAGCTGCACCTTCCATACTCCCACCTCCACTAATCCCACAATATTCAAACAATCCGTCGAAAACAGGACAATCATCACCGACATTAAACTTAATCTGCTCCTTAGCAAATAATTCTAAATTATCAGGAGAAACCCTCGATATAAAATCAATATATTCATCTGTATGAAATTGACACATTTCCTGCTTGGTAGCTGGTTTAGCTCGGTAGATTTCCATCTTCTTATATAACCCATAGTTCATAATCAAAGAATGTGCCATTCTAATACGATGGGGCTTCATAGGATGACCGGCTCCATAGGCGTAATTCCCAATATCGGCATCATAGAAATATGCAATACGTTTTTTCTGGGTTGGATCAACTTTTAATTCGTCAAATGGAAGTTGAACGTACATGTTTGTTGTGTGTAGTTTGTTGATGTTGCTGATTGTGTTGGAGGAGTTTTGGTTTTTTTTATTTTTTCACCTTGACAAACTCGGCCAAATTTGGAGGCGCCGTGGCACGTGATTGGAACTACTCCGTTTTCTTTCGCAATCCCAGATATTTTTTTTTTGCAACAAGTTACATAACCATAATTCAGAAACAACAGATGATCTTAGATATCGTTCGTGGCATGTGAGTATTGGGAAATACAAGTATTTATGACCAGGCATGTTATTTAAAAGACCAATAAAAAAGACAAACACTTAGAAGGAAAAATATATAAATTAACCACGGAAGTTTTTGCCACAACCCTTTTTCTTGATCCTTATCAATCAAACTCTGGTCGTCGATACTTACATCTAATAACTCCGAACCGTACCTAGGAAAACACTGAAAAGATATAGAAATCAATTTAAGAGCTTAGTTCACATTGATTATCAAGCCAATTATCATTAATCATTAATCGCCTCTGTAAAAACGAAATATCCTCAGAATAGTGACTAAATATTATGTCACGGGAATCAAAAGCAAAACACTTTCCAATGGCTGTGATCTACATTTCTTCCATAGGTTAGCAATCTTCTTTCGAATTACTTCAATCAGATCCTTATTTTCTGGGAGTCTTAGTACAAGCAGTATTAGAGTTCTATAGTTATTACATTGGAAATAAGTTTTCGTCAGTTCCCCAAAAATAGCTTGTGAATTATGAAATATAGCTTTCAAGGAATCCCTTACCATATCTTCAACACCAAAATCAGTTCAAATAAAGATATCAGACTTTGCAGACTGGAATAGCAACACATCTGAAAGGAGCAGCTTGTTTGATTCTTTTCCTAGGTAATAATAACCAGAGATCAATAGTTATCTTCTTTGTAAAATCTAGCGTGGTGTTTTCGGGAAGTGTGATGAAAAATAAGTCATTCAACAATTTGGTTTGCATCAAAGACGGAGTTTCAACTAAACTTACCATTTGATAACTGCTTAAAGAATCCAATCTTGACATAATTGAAATTTTTTTGAATTGGTCAAGCTCAGATACAGCCTAAAGGGATAAGTTTTCAGGACACTTTATAGTATTATGGGCCATTTCTGTTTGTTCTTTAATTGACTTGGAAACTGAAAAGCAGGATTCCTAGGGTGCATTCATTTTAAAATCTCATTTATAATATCGTAAACCTTTTGAATAGTGGAAATTAATATTGAAAACCTAAAGTGATAATGGCTTAGAATATATAACATGAAGAAGGGTAGTTTTATATCAAAGAGAGAATTACATGCTGGATCTAGTTAAGAAGGCACTTTCATAACAATTGTCTAAATCGTATACAGGAGATCTGAACTGTTGTGCTCTCAGAAGATAAATATTCCACTTTAGTAAATTTAGAATTAATACTTCCTGGGGCTAGTGGGGGAATACAAGCTTGCTTAACTAATTAATTTGAAAATAAGGGCAAGAAGAGCATTATACCCAAGAACATGCCCGGACAGATCACATAGTTAAAACATTGCGATAGCACACATAAAAGGTATCACGTTCTTAAATGTTTGCAGCCTCCCTTCTACAAGTAATTAAGAATGTACTCTTTTTATAATATAGTATTTAGTTAAGAATGGTTACAGATCAATCTAGAATTACCTAAAAAATACCTGCTATACATATACACTAGAACTACTCTTGTTGTCTTTCCCTTCTTAATCTGTGCTTATAATCTTGTAATTGTTGATTCAATTGGTGTTGTAATTCGGCATTTTCACACCATTTAGAATAAATCTCCTGATTAACTTTAAAATTAATTCCATTTTTATCAAAAGCATGAATTGATTTAATATTAATATTAATTGGTAAAATCCAAGTTTTCCAATCTGGTCCCATAACCAGCTTCCAATTTTCCCAAGCACCCAAATCATAAATATTACTGTTTTGTACTTTATTCGTAAACTCGTAGTTGTACCCCCTGTCGGAGCTCCCCCATCGTTGCAGTTGAAATTCAATTGTAGTTAAATTCTTAAAGATAAGGTATACCAGAAACGCAGCAAACATACTCACTGCTACCGAAAATGCAAATGATAACACACAAAGAATTACCAAATTCAACGATAAAAACTCATGGTGGAATCTTTCACCCCACAAGAACCCATAAACCACGAGAAATGAAGTTACAAACACAAACGTACTATATATGGCAACATATATCAAGAACTGTACGAAAAATTTATGATTGAAAAACCCAATACAGGTTGAAAACCAAGGGCAATAATGGTCCATTTTTAATATACATCGTCCTGATGAAGAACAATGATGGGTTCTGTCTGGTTTCCAACATTGGCATTTATCACAATAATGGTACCCTTGATTCCCGTTTATTTGTGCTGTATGTACGGTCATGATATGCTTTGGGGGTGGTTGTTGTTGAGGTTGCTGTTGTGATGAAGGGTTTTCAGTATATGGGTTCTCATGCAATGGTTGGTTGAATTTTAATTCAGGATAATCTAATGGTGAACCTGGTCCAATCATTATTATCCGGTAGTATGTTACGATACATAGGATATATAGTATGGATGTTGTCGTATTTATTATTATGGACGTGGTTGAAGATTCAATATACTTTGGCAGTACAATAAATATAATGACAAGGGTTGACCATGTCAACGTGAGTGTACAGAATAACTTGGGAAATAAACCTGCTAGATAACAACAGAATGATTCGAACGATTGTAGGCCACTAGAGACTGTCATTGCTAACTGAGTAAAGAATTGTTACTCGAGTAATTTTAGGTCTTACAATTTTTTCTTCTGTTGTCTCAAATTTGTGTCTCGCTTATCGTGGAGTCGCGAATTCCTGCTGTCTCAGTATCCCGATTGCTGTTCGTAGGATATAGTTGAAGGTTTCTATTGATACTTTTTACAACACTTTTTTTTTTTGATTTATCTTCTATAAATATCTATTTAAATATTTTTACTCCATTTTCTTCTGCACACTCACCTTCTTTCCGTTAAATTTGATCATGGATTCATACCCAATTCCTCCAAATACCAACAACACACCAATCCATTGGGTTACATTTAATGTATGACCAAACAATATCACAGAAAGAATCATACTTAACATTTTTCTAGTTACAGTTGCCGTTATCAACACAATCGAATCAAACTTTTCCAAGATTATAAACACAAAAATCTGTCCAATTGCACCACACAACGAAAACGATATAATATCCACCACTAATTCATGATGCTTGTGAATAAACAATGTTGCTTCTTTGACTTCGTCAAATTGGAAGATCAAAGTGTATGACAAACTAATAATAAACACAAACAAATTAAGTAAGCACATCAATTTTGCCCCTGTGAGTCTCACCTTGAACTTCTGTTTAAATAACTGATCTTGTGTCAGATTAGTTAATCCGTCCAACAACATTGATCCAAAAAGTAATGACATCCCATATAATGAGTTTCCGTCATTAATACTGGTTTTTTTTGCTCCATGGGATATTGTGAATGCAATGACTCCAAGAGTAATAAGTACGGCAACCAAGTATTTATACCATGGAAATTTGGTTCTATAAAACACAAAATGAATAAACATTACTGGAATTAACTTTGAAGATTTGGCCAAAAGATAGGCAACATAATCCAAGTGATTTAACGATTTGTAACCTAAGGGAGACGCCAAACTGGATGTTATCGAAATAATCACCAACGACTTAAATATACTCATACTTGACTCATAATCATTCTTAAAGAAAACATCAAATGGTGAACTATTATTCGCAAATATAGTATATATAAATCCCACTAGGGAGGCACATAATGCTTGAATTATATTAATTATTAAAGGTGACTGGAAGTACTCTTGCTTATCACCATATGGTTTCGTATTTATTCTTTCCTGGAGAATGGACCATGTAAGAAAAGTACCATAAAGTCCCAATACACACGTTATTAATGTTATTACTCGTCCACGTTGCTTCATATTTTTGTTTGGTTGTAGTTTAGTGTCTGTGGGTTTGACTATTGTCAGGGTCATTTTGCTATGTATTAATATGCAACTGTTTAAACGCTTTGGTATGACAGAATCATTCCATGTTTTCTACAGTTTCTTTTTTTATTTTTTTTTTCCAGCATTAATTTTCTGCACCGCAGATATTGAACACGTCTTCGTTATATTTTTTATTACGTCACAATATGTGTCACTATATGCACACTACTATTCCACTATACGCTCTAACTACGACCAAATATTCCCCCAAAGAACCCACCGCGCTTCTTTTCTGGTTGTGTTTGGTCAGATTTTTGCTGTGGCAATTCGCTAGTACTAGGATTTATAGCTAATAAGTCACCTTTCTTCAAATCATAAGAAATGTAATTGAATCCAATATCAAACAACACTGGTTTAGACAAGATTGGTTGGATTTTACCTTGTAAATTAATAATATCATCAAGTTCGCTTGTAGCTGGGAATTTGTTTATGTTTTCAACAACATATTTCGAAGATATTCTTCTTGAGTTCGAAAATTGGGCACTGATATGGGATTGTAAGGTTTTAGTTTGTAATTCTTGTTTCAATTGGGCAATCTCTTCATTTGTACTTATATTGAATGGGAAATCAACCTTGTAAAACTGCTCCTCAGAAGTCAAGTTCTCATTGATGTGATTATAAATTGATAATGCTTCTTTGAACAATTCACGGTATTGATAGGTTTCAGCGAGAACAACATTCTTTCTGGTATCAAACAACTTTTCCAAATTTTCTAAAGAATAACTCAAATCTTCATCATTGAAAACACCAGGAAGCTCTTTAATTTCACCCACAATTTGAATGATACTGTTATATAATCTAACCACATCACGGTTCTTCTCAATACTTTTGTTTGATTGTAATTTATCAATCAATAATAAATCTCGTTTCAATCTAGTGAATAACAAATTATAATTTATAAATGTCAAGAAGATAGCTCTATGTTGAACTTGTTCAAAATCATCATCTTGCTGATTCTTTTCTGTATCTAATTTATGTAATTCCAAAACATCAGTCCAACCGGTAATAACAGTATCGAATTGATTAGGGTCAATGAATCCAGCCCAGTCCTTGTTCTCGGTCAATTTCATAATTTTGAATGCAATTTCATCATTGTAAATTTGGGCTTGATGATTTCTCCAGTTAATTTCCTTAATCAAAGTAACAGAAGACAGAATATCGGATACAAATTCCGGATCTTTAGATTCAATTAACTTAATAACATTAGTCAATACTGGTACCTTCTCTTCATGACAATATTTCCTGGAAATTGTCTTTAAGTCACTGACTAATTCAATATCAGCCTGAGAGATTGCCAAATTTAAAGAAGGATCAACCAAATTATCAATTAATTCATTGATCAAGGTCTTGCTGAATTGCTTTTCTTCACTTTCATCTTGACCATATTGAACATATAAGTAATCCAAAGCACATTTTGCGATTGAAAATGTGTTCAATGCCTTGTCCCATTGTTTCTTGATAATATTCAATTGTCCTTGAATCAATGCAGTATAAACATACAATTCAATAACCTTGACAAAATCTTCATCATTACTACTCAATTCCAACACTTTATGAGCATGTTGTAAAGCTCTTTTCACTTTTGAAACCATTAAGGTCTTATACTTACCTGCTTTTTCATTCTCATTGCTACTGATATCCAACAAACTCTTAATTTCAAGAGCATACAAAATATCACGTTCAGCTGTCAACAAAGAAACTAACCCAAAGTTATCATCATTTTTATAATCATCTTGACTAATTTTAGTGATCTTCTCCTTAGTCTTGTAGTTCTTGGTATCACGAGTGATTAACCCTAATTCATGACGTAACTTATACAATCTTCTATTAACTCTCTTTCTTTGTTTGCGGAAATCTTCAGATGTCACTAAGTAGGCACTCATACGAGCACCAATGGTGGTGTTCAATGGACTCTCCATTGCTAACTTGGTTTGGTGGTATGAATTTGAAGGTAAATTTGGTTGTCGAAAACAAAAAAAAAAAAATACACTGGAAAATTTTTGGTCAGACAGAAAAATTGTGCGTGTGCACGACCTTGGTGCTACCAACTTTGTTCTTTCGATGTTATAACATTGGTTGTGAATACATTAGTTATAAATAAATACAAGAATTATTATTGCATTAGTTATACTTTAACTATTTAACTAGGATCTTGCAAAAAATTATGGAGTTTGTTCATATTCCTGTCGAGACATGTTTCCTCAAACCGATTTAGAGTCTTGAGTGTAGTATAAAACTTCTATCTAAGATATAACCACGAAGATGTTCCTACAACCTATCGGAAATTAGACGAGTAATATACCAGAGGTGTTATACTAGGTTTGTTTAGTTTTCCGGAGACAATTTACAGTGTTCAATAAGTTATTCCGGTCTGAGTGAGGTTAATCTGATTGATCTGTTTTTAGTTACTCCAGAAAAGTGTATATTTGGTTATAGATATTGAAATATAATCAATAAATGCCTTTCTCCTAATGTAGATTTTCTATTTTGCTCAAATATGATTATTTCAAGTAAACTGGCTCATTGTTTGCTATTTAATGTTAAAAATTTGGATTCTTACTTAATTATTCGAGCAATTATTGTTGAATTTTTCTCAAAACTTTGCCCCACACAATATACTTCATTTGATGCTGGACGATAACAATTTCTGTAGTATAAGTATCTAATGGCAATCATGAAGGCTGTAAGATCTATAGATACATAGAAGTACCCCATCTAAGTCCCTAAGACGACTTTGAAAATTTTAACTTTATTCACAATTGGTTGAAAAATTTAAACCTCGAGTTGCAACAAGTTCTCCTGGTAGCTTAGTTGGTTTAAAGCGCGAGACTGTAATGAGTACCTCAAAGTAATCTTGAGATCGGGTGTTCGACTCACCCCCGGGAGATATATTTATTTTTATTGTTTTTTTGACAAGTTTCCAGTATGATCAGCATGTATTCTTGTTCTTTCACTTTTTGCAATTGTATTTAAAGTTGCTGAAGATAGATTACTATATTAGGAAAGTGGGGTGATGGAATTTGAAATTTTGTTTTTTCTGCTGGTTCGTTCGTTGGTTGCAAAAAAAAAAAAAAATAATTTAAATATTAAAATGTTCATGAATATTAAAATGCGAGAAAATGCTATATAATGTCACTAAAAGACATCACTAAAATAAATAAATAAATGCGAATAAATGCTAAAAATTGAATATAATTAACCCACCAGCCCAACCGCAACAAAGGGCAACAATAACAAATACACTCCATGATATAATTTGATGTTTATGAGGAATCGGAGTATACCTATAAAACATCAAATTAACACTAATTAAACTGAAAATCAAACTTAACGCAATTCCTAAAATAAGTATAATCATTAACCCGATATTATTGACAATCAAGAAATGATGGTCTTGATTGGAATTATCGAATATCAGATAGATTATACCCAACTGTATACCAGACAAAAACAAAGCAATTAAATTCAACAGGAAATAAATATATGATAGCGTTTGATCATATTCTAATTGATACTTGATTTGGAAATCATTTCTATGGAAATATGATGGTGGCTCTTCATTTATTGAATCATAAGGTGAATGATAACTATTATGATAACAAGCAAGTAACTTTGTATAAGGATCAAGATATTGTTCTTCTTCATTATGATAGAAAAATGGATTCTCAGCTTGTTTAAATCTGATTTGCTTCTTCTTCTTTTCAATCTTCTTGAAAAGTCTATTCTTGAAATTAAGCAAAGTGTCAATGAATGCATTCAAGGAAGAATCTCTTGCCGGTTCTGGAATTTCAAAATAAATTCCATAATCTTCATCATCTTCATCACCAGTAAGGAGTGTTTCATCATTGAATCGTAACAATTCATTTGGAGATATACTTAACTCTTCTCCGTTTGCTTGACCTGGTTCATCAAATATGGAATTATGGACACTTGAACCAAATGAATTCTTTTGGTTATCATCTGGTGATGGTGTTGGTGTGTTTAATGACTTGATAGACATCTTGTGTTCAATGATTCTCCTTGATTTTTGTTTGATCAAATCATTTTCTTGACTCAATTGGTTATTCAAACTTTCAATATTTTCATAATTTTTCAATAAATTGATTTCAAGTAAGTTTGTGTAATGGTTGTTAACATATTTGCCATCAGGGATAACGTTATAATAACATGATAATTGATATTGGTAAAAGTTTAACCCTTTAAATAAAGTTAAACTATTATTGGTTAATATCGATTGGATCTTCTTCGGTAAATTTCTCATACAACTTGACGAATATTTATTACGAATCACTTGATCTTTGATATTGATTTTTGTTTCAATTGAATCTTCAAAGTTTAATAATTTGATATCATTGGAGTATACAGCAAGATGATTATGTGGGAATGGGTCTAGATCATTGTGATTTTCAGGAAATGTCAAATCATTGACGTATTTTTGGTTATTAGTAGTTGAAATTTCTGAATCCAAAGTAATCAAATAGTGATTATCTGGATAACCACTAGCCAAGGAATGGTCATCACCATCTTCAGAATTTTCTTCCCCTGGTTCTTCGTCTTCGTTGATAATATATCTTGATCTTTTACTGAATAACTTCAATTTAGGTACCAAGTTATGAGAGGTTATATGATCAATGGTTTTCTTAGTTAAATGATTGACTTGATGAGTTTGAAAATATTCAATCAATCTGTTCTTGTATTCCTCATTTTCTCTGTCATTCAAATGATGAATGAAGAGTTGAACAATATCATTTGGTAAATAACAATATGAATATTTCCTTAAACCACCAATATGTGCAATTATTAAGGAATTTTCTTGAGAATTGGAAGATATAATCACTGAAGGTTCAACGAATATATCTTCTTCTTCCTCACTCATCAAATAAGTATATGATATTAAATCAGTAGATGATAAGTTTTTCAAATTTAAATAGATGCTGAAGTTTAATATCAAATCATTCATGGTATTTGAATCTTGAGGTATTAATGCATGGGATTGGAAGTTTTTCTTTAAATATACCGACAAATCAAAGTTTGACTCCAAGGTTAAGTTATCATGTTGGTGTGGTTGTAATTGTGGTGGTTTTTGATGTGGTAGACTCTTTGAAAATATAGAATTTTGGTAATAAGTGTCTGATAATAATGTGGATGATATACTAAACATGGACGTTTTCCTTGCTAGACCGACCGAATTACCTTCAACTAAACTATTCAATCGTTTACGTTCATTCTTGATTTGGTTGATACTATTGGTAATTTTCATTGTTAAAGGAGACAAATCAAAATTAATTAACGAATTTGGATTCTTAACCAAATAACTCTTTAATTCAAGGATAAACTTTAAACTTTGATTCTTGACTGGATAGTATTTAAGTAATTTCTTGAAGATCTTCTTGATGGCAATTTTTTGAATAACAACGAATTTTGACAAGTTTTTCAATACTATGGAAATTTCAATAATTTGGTAGAAAATTTCATCCACTTCAACAAGACAATTTCGTAAATCATCATCTGTTTGATGACAAGATTTAACAATCTTTTGGAGACACAACTCATAATAGTCGAATTTTCGTATTAATTCTCCATATTTGGTCTGAATGAATAAGTTTATATAGTCAAAATTGTCCACGAATGATTGATGCAACAGATCCAAGTTGGTTGATTTAGTCTGAGTAATTTCTCTAATTTGATATTTTAAATCATTATAGTCTATATTATAGCTTTTCCATTCTGGAATTGATAAGTGTTGTAAATTATTACCAAATTTCATTTGATAATGCCTTTATAATGCTCTTTTGAATTTTTTTTGTTGTACACAGCCTTTTTTTTTAATTTTGTGCAAAATGTTTTGTGATAAGTCACGTCCTTGTGTTGTATTTATATGGACGTATCCAGACTTTTGATGAAAAGATAAAGCCGAACAGTGGAGAACTAATAAGGTGGATATGAAAAGGGATGAAAGTGCCTTTTGCCAAGGCGTTTATCTAAAAAAAATGCAGTGGTAATTTCAAGTGAATCTATCAAATAACCCCTTTTGCTGATATGCTACTATGTTGCAGAGGACTAGTTTATAATAACAGCGGAATTTATATGTATAACACCCTGAAGCAGGATTGAAATGTTTACAGTTGAAAGACGCTGTCGTTGAGGTTTGGAGAACGTTGGATGTAAAAAACTTGTCAATGAACAAAGTAGAGGGGATCCCTGTCTTTTTAAATTA
Source organism: Spathaspora passalidarum NRRL Y-27907 (assembly GCF_000223485.1). Taxonomy (NCBI): domain Eukaryota; kingdom Fungi; phylum Ascomycota; class Pichiomycetes; order Serinales; family Debaryomycetaceae; genus Spathaspora; species Spathaspora passalidarum. The sequence continues at coordinate 1,465,526 of NW_006767429.1, read as the reverse complement.
ACGACATTAATTCTTTTTTTTTGTGTCGAGTTTTGTGATTATTTTCCAATGCGGCGACATACAAAATATAAAATTTTTGTCGCATGTCCAAGTCTCACACTCTGCCTTACTCCTTTTGGTAGATCCTGCACTACCTGTATATAAAATAATAATGTAAACAATGTAACAATTCATCTTTATGTAATATAATAATTCGTAAACAAAGATAAAGAATAATATTTTAATTATTTATTTATCTAGTTAATTATTAAAAGGATTCAAATATCTTCCCACGTGGTCGCCTATTATATGTTGAAGCACCAGCCATAAAAAAAAGGGATCAAAAGGGATGAGCTAATTTTCCATAGCGAGATGCTACAATGTCGTAACAAGAAATACTATCTTCATAGTTTAACTCTAAAGACTGTTGGATATCTTAAAGTTCGATTTCTTTCTTTTTTTTTCTTATGCATGCTTGGCATTTATTTTAGTCGTTTTACTGTGACCAAGAAATTCGCTAGTCCTTATCAGCATTATTTGTCACATGTCACATATTTGTAATTTCTTTTTTTTTTTTTTGCCTTCTGTTTTCTGGTATTACGACATCACGGAACTGGGCTATGAAAACAGGAACGATCTAATTGTTTGGTTGTCTTTGTCACAAAATTTTTTTTGAAGTAGTCAATTGAAATTTTTCTGACACAGAATTGAGAAAAGCCAATTTCATAAATTATTTTTTATGCATTAACCAACCTCAAACCAAAACTAATTCTAATAGCCCCTCTCAAAAAATCACTTCCGAACGCCCAGTCTATGTCGATCCGAACCAGCCAACCAACCACGGATGAGGTTAGAATCTGACTGAGAGCCATGGTTTTTGGAAAGTTCTTGGAAATTGATACAGAGAGGTCCTGCATCTGAATTTACTTAAGCACAAGAGATGTTACATTTTAACTAAGATTTTTTCTTAGATCTTAGGAATTCGGGCTAGACCCTGATTTGCAAGCCACAGTATTAGTCTGCTTTAAGAACATTGACGTCTCGCCTCTTTTCTAGCAGTCCTAATCGCCCATCTGAGGAAAAAATAAACATGTATCGATACTTTTTTTTTTTGATGCCTTCCCTCCCCGCCACCCTTTCTCAAATCTAGACTTTTCATGTCACACTTTCGCGACATATATAATAATCATGACACAGATAAATCATACGAATAACTAAAAGGGGGAAAAGGAAATATTTACATTTCAAGTTATGTCGTGACATAAATTTCCCGTTTATCCCTGAGGATTCACGTCCCGCCTCATTGCATACCTCATCGCATCCCTTATCGTCATTCGCCCTTACTACATGTGTCATTTCTTTTTTATGTCTTTAAAATATTTTGAGACATTTTATTTTCTAGCGAGTTTTCAATTAAGAATTATTTTTCGTATGCTCGCCTTGGAAACTCTTCCCTTTTAAGCAATTGTGCTTCCAGAAAAATGCAAGATAAATCTGGTTGTTTATTGCAAGAATTAATCTACTAAAAAACTCAAGATCGGTCCAGGATAAATCAAATGCCGAGACTGAATCATGCCATAAAAGGAGACAGTGCTGGATCAACTCCTAATGTAAACAAAAGAGAAAGGGGGTGAAGTGGTGCATTTACTATGCTACCTATTTTTAGTAATAACTTGAAGCAAGCTCATCCTTGTCAATTTAACTCTTCTTGCATTTCCGAAATATGTCCGACTTCTAACTAATCCAATAAGGTAGCATTTAGGAGGGTGGGGGGCTTGAAATTCTGACTTCCTTTAGACAAAATCGCACACGACCAAAGGAAAGTTTATTGTAGTGATTGTTACAAATTTTTCAATCATTCGTGTGACATATTACCTGAAACGTGGGCCCCCCTCTCCTATTTGTGTTACTTTTAAAATTAAAAAGAATAAATTATTTTTGCGAAGCCATAATACAATTTTTACGAAGCATCGCTACCATATATTGAAAAACTTCTCCCGAGATTGTTTATTGAATATAGAATAATTTACACGACTCGCTAATCGTCTAAATAACCTTTTTCTGGGCATACTCAGATATTTCAACTAGAATAGTACCTTGAAAGATTAGTATTTAAACTAAATGATGTAGTCAATAAAATGTCCATGCTGGTCAAGTGCCCGGGGAATTTGATTACGTTTGTTTAATAACAAAGGGTACTTAACAATATAATCATTATACGCAGGGGAACAATATGGGCTGAAACAGTATTTTCTATTGATTTTTTTTTTTACATACGAGCTTTTGCCCTATTTGGAGCGAAATGCTATAAACAAGGAAGGAGCAAGTTTTGTGAATATGCCTGTTTTCTTACAAGTCCTCTTATAGATGGCAGGATAACAATAACTTGCGATGTTTCTTTAACTTAGGAGCACATTACTGGCAATAAAATCCGTTACCAGCGGGTTACTCTCCCCAATGTAAACAAATATGTCTTTTTAGAGTTCGCATAAAAGAAATGAGTTTGGATGCAGTTTCCCCGCCTTATGACACTTAAGAAAACAATGCTCAGAACTAAACTTGAGGCTATTGTAGACATCCTCAACTGAATTAAATATAGATTACGAAAGGTCTAAGCAGGCACTTGGTAAAAAGGATCTAAAGTTAACTTGGAACTTATTCGTTGCATATTAGTGCATACGTTTTGGTTACTGGGTTGAGATACGTAACACGAAATGAAATTGAAACTCTACCTGATACTGCATGAAAAGAAGGTTCTTTAGAATCTCTAGTTTTTGAGTTGTACGTTAAGCCACATTTTGGGACTCAAGAAAATACACGGAGAAAGATGTTTTCCAGAAGAAATTTCTATTGGGTAAATGACACCTATGGCAAACAGCACATTGTTATTACGGGTTACTAAATATATAGCTTTATATTTGAAAAAAAAAAGTTATCCCAACCTGTATTCCCCACTGCTCTGCACCAAAAGTTTCTCAAAATGTCCTTCTAATTACGTATATTTAATTATATGGTTGTTGTCTGATGGTATATTTCTTCTCTGGTAAATAGTTTAAGAATTGGGGTATTTTTACTTTTAACTCCGTTGAACTTACTTGTTAACAGCATAGTTACTCTATCAAGGTTTTATTTAGTGAAAATATAAATTTAGTAAAGCATACTATCATTGATGTTGCAGAGCTAAATGATTATTTAGAATCTTGTTATTCGCATCTAGTTGGAAAATGTCCCTGGATTATCTGATGAAAAATGCTGTCATAGTGTCATACCTACTGGTAGTGTCTTTGGTTTAGTACTGTACATAGACAAAACAGAAAGCATTCAGAAACCCCTTTGTAGCTCAGGGCTGTATGATTTTTTTTTGCCCCAGTAGAAGGCAAATTTTTGCACTGTACAACATAAAAGAAGACTGTATATTACATGTATTTAATGGCTTAGAAGACATTGTTGAGAAAGTCTTGTGACACAAAATAGTTTTCGAGTTCGAGGTTTCTAATATCTGTTTAAATAATTGTATGTTCTAATTAGACATTTCCAAGCTTAAACAACAAGCAAGAATATTATTGGAGTATATGTTATACAAGAATGAACCCTCAAAAGAAGCAAATTTTCTTGTGATACTTCCCCACCCCGCATTTTTTTGTGTTAAGTCAGTTGACATTTAACAACATTTAGCTGCCAAGAAAATAAACGATCTGTTTACCAAAACTTTATTGGCGAAAAAATTCAATTTTTCTAGTTTTTTGTTCAATGTTCTCGTTTTATTCTTATAAGTAGATTGGTATAATACCATATTTTTTTGTTCACATTTATAATTGCACTAGACCAGTTTGCTACAAGAACAGAAATCTAACAAATGTCAGAAAATTCTTCCAAACAAGGAGCTGAAGATACTTCAGACAACAATATACCTAAAGAAAAGTCTACAGACGACAAAGAAAAAGCTCCAAAGGTGTTGATCAAATTTTTGAATAATGATGGAACCGTAGATCTAGGTCCATATAAACCAATGATAAAAACTGACGTGCCTCCCAAAAAAGTCAAAATTACTTCCCTCCCTGATAATATTCTCCAGATGGTTTTAAGTCTCCTCAATCAAGTTGACGTAGTTAATGTCAGTCGTGTAAACAAGAAGCTTAATAAACTTGCCACCTCAAAATTGTATAAATCAATCTTTGTTTATTTACCAGAAGATCGAGCACTCGATCCACCCAGACGAGTTTGCAAGAGTACACAACTAGAATTCCAAAAGAACTTCACTGTTGTTAATGGATTTAAAGAATTCTTTATGATTGTAGCTGAGCCTGAAAAATTAAAATTAACCGAGCGCGTTGTTCTAGTCATTGAACAACCAAATTTCTATTCAAACTTGTGTTATTCCTATCTTGTCACCACTTGCCCTTGGATACTTATTGATGTTGAACTGGGTAGCCCTAAGATGCTTCAACAGCAGCTCGCGAGACTTGATGTTATTAATCAACTTCAATTATACAATGACTTGAGATTCAGTTACTCCATGGAAGATAACTATTCAATTGAGCGATTGTACATTGAAGGTGTTGAAAGGTTATACTCAGACCCGTTGGCCATCATTCCCCATTTGAAAGCATTAACCACCCTTTGTATATTTGATGTTACAACCATAAATATCCTTAAAGTATTCAGGAGGAGGAACATTACTAATTTAAAACTCAAGAGGTTATCATTGCAAGTTTGTAAAATTCCGATCAGGGAGTTGGGTGAAATTTTCGATTTGAGAGAGATCGTCTATTTTGAACTTGTTTTCTTTAAAAATGTTCGACCTTATTCAGATTTGAAATGGCTTGCTTCAAATATGCCCAAACTCAGAGATATTAAAATTGTTTGGTGGAATGCATCTTTTGAAAAAATTATGGAACAACTTGCAGGACATAGGATAGTAAACGTCCGATTACATTCCTTACAACCAAAAAAAGAAGGTGATATTCAGCGTTGCGAACTGACAATGCCTAACCTTATCAAGGGCCATGAAAGATCATTGACCCATTTCAGTTTGTACTCTGGTATGGAAGAAATCACTGGAATTTGGGATCGTCATAAATGGTATACTAGAAAAGATCCATCTGATAATTCAAAGGTGAATACACACATAAAGATCTTCTCGAGAAGAAAGTTCTTTTTAAAGATGGATGCATATGGGCAACAACAAATCGTTATAGCAGGTTAACCAACTATAACAAAATTTTGCTTTAATATTTATAATTGTGTTATATCTTGTACTTTTCTGTCTCAAAGTTTCTCAAAATTTTATTATATATTCTAGTATTCAATTGTATAGATAGTAACTGATGGATCGTTCATTCCTTCATATGCAAAGAATTATTTTCATTTTGAAATCTCCAGAGGCTTGGCTGCAAAAAAAAAAAAAAGTAAAACTAGTTTTGTTATGGTTACCAGAATAGTCTAAATAATTGATACAATAATTTGCTTAATAATACGAGACATAAGAAAATTTGGAACTTTGATTAATAATTCTATTTCAATTGAACATGTTAAGACGTATTAAATACAAAGGTAGAATAGCAGTTAGTAATCAATCGCAAACGAATGGCGGTACATCACACCCACACTATAGTAATAGAGATGCCTATATCATCACTCAATTGAAACTACTAGAACCATAAATTGTTTTATTCAACTTTCTTTCAAGTGAGGTGTTTGAAGATTTTAAAACTAGCTGAAACTATGTTACTCTCTTTGTTTTCCAAATCAAAAATACCTAGTCTAACTTTTGAAATACTTAATCAAGTTGATCATGTAATCCTAGAAAATTGACCAAGAAACTGTACAAAGTATAGATATTTTTGAAGTTATTTCAGTCGATTTGTGTTTAATTTCCTATTAAGCGGTTATTTCGAACAACACAAAGAGTATGTAAAAATCCATAATTTCTATTTAGCAATAAGTCTACAGTGGTCAAGGAGTTTAACTTTTTTTTATTATCCACGTTTTATCTTAATGATGTAATTTTTTTTTGCGCTACATAACCAAGCTGATGGATTCGTCTACTCTATAAAATTCTATTTGGTAACTTTAATTGCTTTTACAAATACAGGAATCATACCACCAGTTCCAACAGCAAATGATCTATGACCAACGGCTAATAATTGAGCTCTAATACTACCACTATGACTAGTTATAGCGACAATTTTATCATTTGGACTTTCATTAAACAATTGTTGTAACCCTTTGTTAATTCTGAGAGCTTGCTCACCCACAGTTTCACGATAATCATCTTGATAGTAGATATCTTCTTCAGCAAATCCCGGTTCTATAACAAATCCCTTACCAGTATACTTATAGTCAATGATTGTTCGAGAAGAACGTTTATCACATGTATGTACTCCCATGGTTTCTCTCCAGTTTTCTTGAATTAAAGGTTGCACATTTTTCAAGTCGACTATATCATTCCAAGTATAATACATGGTATCAATAGATCTACTCAAGGGAGAAACCAAGAATTTAGTAGGAATAATCAAGCTGGCGTCATTATTTTTGTTATTGATTTGTTCTTGTTTCCAAATATAATTGTTGTCCTTGGCTTGCAGGATACCTAATTCAGTCAAATTTGCATCCGGACCCCAAATTATTTCACCATCGCCATTTAATTTTGACCAATATTCGTTCCAGGCATTATCGCCATATTTAGTATGGGCTAAATTGTGGAACCCTTGGCCGTGTCTTGCCAAAAACATGATTTTGTATTGTTCATTAGGGCCAGTAGAATTATTCAAATGGTTAAGATTTTCAATTATATCATCCCATGAGCCAATGATACCGAAATGTTCTTTCAAATAGTCAAATTTTCTTTCATCAGTGCTAGGATCAGATTGTTTGAAAATACCAGGAACAATTTCAAATTTCCAGTATGAATCGAGAGAGGAATGGTATGATTCAAGACGGGTTTGGTAGTCTTTAACGTTGTCCGGGTTGATCTTGGAATCAAGAACGTCAAGTGGGTTGGGGTTAGACTTAGAGGTGCTCATTGTTGAAGCTGCTACTGGTTTAGAACGTGGGTTGAAAAAATTAGCGAGATCTTTTAGTCGAAATTTTTTTGTGTGATTACGCGCAAAACTATACTACGTAAATTTGTTGACTGAAACGATTTCTTGATTTGATGATTGCCTCCGTGGGCATGGAGGAATATATACCCAGACACATAATTGAGAATCTAGAACTTATTAATCTAACTTGTAGTCCAAATAAATATTATTACTCAATTACTGCTTATATCTGAATTGATATCAGATATATTTCTTTAAGAAATCACAGCTAACCCTACCAGACTAAATTTAGATTATTGTACCTGTGATTCTTCTGATGCTCTTGGTGAATGTGGTGACTACCTATACCTAACAATGTCGTGAATTGCCACGACATCCCATTTATTAAGAAAAAAATGTCTCCTTACTATTTTTGTCCAGGAGCAAAAGAAAAAAAAACAGTGTCCAACAACTTTGGTGAATAAAATTTCATTCAATTTCCACACGACGACACTCTCACAAAAGAAAACACCACAATTTAATACATTTGCTTTCTATATTTCCACCCATATAACCATCAAAGTCAACTTAAATCCATCACATACACTTACATACACTCACTATTACCACCAATTGGTTGATTTTTTACTACACTTACCTTACTTTGCAAACCTAACTTACCTCCCCCTTAAGCATATAAATACACACATACAAATATGGACAACTACAATGACGATTTATATCCATTAGCATTGTTAATGGACGAATTGAAGCACGATGATGTTTCCAATCGAGTTGAAGCCATGCAGAAATTGGACACAATTGCCATAGCCCTTGGTCCCGAACGCACTGTCAAGGAGTTATTGCCATTCTTGAACGACGTCGCTCAAGATGACGAAGAAGAAGTGTTTGCAGTTTTAGCTACCAAGTTGGGTGATTTTATCCCTTTAATTGGCGGTCATGAAAACTGTGAACCTTTGATTTCTATATTGACTATATTGGCAAGCATGGAAGAACCCTTGGTTCGAGATAAAGCAATTGCGTCTTTAAACAAAATTAGTTTGGACTTGACTAATGAAGAATTGAATGGAATATTCTTGAACTTGATTCAAAACTTGAGTCAAGGTAACTGGTTCCTGAAGAAAATTGCATCCTGTGGATTGTTTGGTTCCATTATATTGAAAGTTGATAGTAACACTAGAAAAGATTTACTTAAATTATACCTTAAATTAATTTGTGATGATTATCCAATGGTCAGAAGAAGTGCTGCTACCAATTTACCTCATTTAATTAATTTATTGACTGAATTTACTGAAACCAGTCCTAATGATGTCAATAAGATTAATAATCAAGATTGGGAAATCATATCTAAGATGTTCCAGCATTTAATTAATGATGATCAAGATAGTGTCAAATTCTTGAGTATTGATGTTTTAATATCCATATTAGAATTTTTCAACAAGATCAATGAAACTAGTTTCAATTCTGATTTCTTGTCCAGTGCTTTGAAATTGATTAAAGATGAAAGTTGGAGAGTTAGATATACTGCTGCTGATAGATTTAGTAAGATTGCCGTGAACTTTGTCAATAACGAACTGGACTTGTATCAATTAATTGATCCATTTATAGCATTAATGAAGGATCATGAAGGTGAAGTTCGAAAAGCCATTGCTAAGCAATTACCTGATTTCACAAGATTATTAACAAAGTACCCACTGACTAAGGTAACCATTATAAACAAAATCTTACCTATAGTTAACGAATTAAGTCAAGACCAACAAGAAGCAGTCAGAGCATCATTAGCATCCACTATCACTGAATTATCGCCAATTTTACAAAAAGAAGCCACCATTGAGAAATTATTGCCCACCTTCTTGATTATGTTGAAGGATGAATTCCCTGATGTCAGATTAAACATTATATCCAATTTGTCCGTGGTTAATGAAACCATTGGTATAAACTTATTATCAACAAACTTGTTACCAGCTATAACAGAATTAGCCCAGGATCATAAATGGAGAGTTAGATTAGCCATTATAAAGTATATTCCTAAATTGGCCAGCCAATTGGGTGAACCATTTTTTAATGATGAATTGTTGTCCTTGTGTATGTCTTGGTTATGGGATCCTGTGTTTGCCATTAGAGATGCTGCTATAAACAACTTGAAGGAATTAACCGTGATATTTGGATCTGATTGGGCCACTAGAGAAATCTTGTCAAGATTATTAGACCAACTGGATAAAATTGATGAAGATAAGATTGACTATTCTAATTTCATTATCAGATTAACTTGTTTATTCACTATAACCAAGTTGATTCCTGTGCTTGACTTTAAAGTCATTGTGGAAAAGATATTACCATTTATTAACGAATTAATCACTGATAATGTACCAAACATTCGTTTCAATGTAGCAAAATCTTATTTGGTGTTGGTTGAATCTTTTATTGAGAAGAAACTCGAGTTACCAATAAATGAACAAGAATTGAAAAAGTTGATAAACTTAGAAATCTTGAGTAATTTGGAAAAATTACAAAATGATGAAGATGTTGATGTTAGATTTTATTCGACAAAGAGTATTCAAGGGATTAATAAGTTGATATAATTTTGGCTAGTTGCACCTAAAATGTACTCAATGCGTGTTTATGTTTGTCTTTTATGTTTTTATATCGTTTGTTAGTTTTTATATATTATAATCGTATCGTTATCTATATACACTTGCTCTTAATTACTTCTTTTCTTTCTGCTTTTGTTCCAACTTCTCAAAATCAAAATCAAACGAAGATCCACATCCACATGCTGTACTGGTGTATGGACTCTCAACAATCTTAAATTGGCTACCAATTAACTCATGTGTATAATCCAATTTGGAATCCTGTAAAATAGTCAAACTGGAATCATCCAATACGATTTTCCCACCTTCACGTTCAAAAACAAACAATTCATCATCTTCGTCGTCCTTCATCTCCTTGTCCAAATTGGATAATTCCAAATTATATTGAAACCCATGACATCCTCCACTTTCCACTTTGATCCGAAGGACACTTTTGTCAGGTTCTGCCTCACTGGATGCAATTTCGTTAAGTTTATCGCGGGCTCGTTCGGTTATCCCAATAGACATATCAGTAGATCCGTGAACTAGCTTAGTCAAACTGAACTCATCTGTTTGTTCTGGTTTTATTAATTGTGATTGGGCCAAGGTCGGATCCGATTTAGGTAATGAAAATGAAGATGGTTTTAAAGTTTTCACGGAGTTAAATCTTGCAAATTGAAGTGTTATAGGGCGGACTACTAAAGTGCTTCTAAGCAGAATTCTTGATATAGCTAGCCTTGGTATCATATTGTATATGTGGTTCACCGGTGTTTGGTATTAATAGCGAATTAGTAATGGTGAATTTTAGGGGATTCTTTTTTTTTTATTTTTTTTTTTGCTACTTCCGTGCGGCGCTTCTCTTTTTAGTAATTGTCGGATCTTGACTGGATCTAACAGATTATAGTACATTATGTAAGTCAATTTCAACACAAGTGCATTCTACAGAATATCTTTACAAATTATTCATTTGCAATATAAACAGATTTTATACTAAATAAAACAAAATAAACAGGAAACAACGTTAACCACGCCACTCTCAACGGTAATTATCATCAGCAACTCTCCAAGATCTCAAGAGTTGCAAATGTTTCCAATCTTCCTTTGGTCCTTCCATACCAAATGAAAAGTATCTGAAATAGTAGAATGTACCACCAACCAAGGCATACAATCCAAGATAAAGGGCGGCGTAGGATAATTTACTAGCGACACTAGCGTTCCTATCATTCAATCTTCTTGAGAAACTGTCAACTTCATAACAGAACACAAGCATGGCAAAATAAAGGGCAGGCATGTAATGATGGACATACTTCACACGACCCATAATCACAAATGGAACATAATGCAATCCCCATCCAAACATTGGATAGATACCACCCATCAAGAATCTCTTCAACTTATCTGGGTTAGTGCTTGGGAAATCAATAATTTGTCTTTGCCATCTAACTAAGTAGTAAATAACAAGCAATGCAAATGCAAACACACCAACAGTGGAAGTCCAAGTGGTGGCTGGTGATCCAATCATGAAATACTTAGGGTTCTTGCTGCCCCATCCACACATTCTAATACCAACGTTCAATGATGGCCATTGCCAGAAGTCGGAAGCCAAATCGTCTTGTTTTTCTTCATCTGGAACCAAAGCATTGTTGGTTGCCATCATGGCTAAATTTAATTGAATAAAATCTTTAATGAATTTAGTCTTTGGTAATTTAAAGTCTTCAGATGGTGGTGGCAAGATTGGATTTTCATTATCTTCAATTATCCACCAAGTACGCTTATCCTTTTTGAATGGATCCTTGTGACAAACAACTTCACCTTGTCTGAACCCCCATTGTGGTAAATTGCTTCCAGAAGTAGCCAAGTAACAACCCAAATAGGCATGTCTTAATCTGAATGAAGTGGTCAATGGATGGATTCTCATTTTATCTTCATTACTATTTTGTTCCATAATTTCAACAACCCAATTGTCTTTAACATCACCTAAAGTTAAGTTACCATATGCAGCAACTTCCCATTGTGCTTTAGATACTGGAGCGTCGACTTCATGAGAATGCAAGTTTCTACCGGTGTTCTTGTGCATTAATCTAATAGTCATACCATCAATAATATATTCGATATCAGTATTGTTGTTAGCAGTGTCATAATGAGGAACACCTCTAGCTCTTTGGAAAACCCAGTTGTTGTTGGAATCCTTGTGACCATAAGTAGTAACTTGTTGTTGTTTAGAACCACTTGGGAAAGTTTGCACGTGAGAATGTAACAATCCTCCACTCAACCCTTGGTTCTTGATGGTAACACTAGAATGAACAATGGAAACTTCTCTTGGGCCACCACCAACACTAGAGCCAACTAGATTAGCCTGGAAAAGTGGTGACATGTTGGCATCTCCGGTACCGGACTTGTATAACAAATCAAAATGAATCTTGAATGATAACATGAATACGGACATTGGGATAACAATTAAGCCAAAAATTCTTGCAGCCCAATGGCCGAAAATGTATTTTCTCCAAGAAATTGACTTATCACCTAATTTGGTCCATAAATCAGCAATGGTATATAATCCAACTAAAGCAGTCACGAATAAACCAACCATTTTAACTGAACAGGTACATCCAATGGATAAACCTGTCAAAATAAGCCATTTCCACCATTTTCTACTAAATTCTTGATTTTTATTGTTAAAGTTATTAAATCTGGAAAAGCAGAAAACGGTAGTAATGGTGAAAAATAACAACATGGAATCTAATAAGATGAACTTACCCAACGTGACATAAGTAGATTCTAAACAAACCATCAAGGAAAACAACCAAGTAGCATAGATTGAAAATCCAATTTCTTTACAAGTGAAATAAGCAAATGGGACACATAAGGCTGAGAAAGTAGCATTGAACAATCTCATCTTAGTGTAGTCAATATAGTCAGGGTATTCTTCACCACTGGGGAAATCCCAGGAACCATTGTAACCGGCCAAGTAACCGGATAACCCGACCAACATTTTCCCTAAAGGAGGATGGACATCATGGTAAAATTCGTGTCTTAAATAGTATGACCCAAACTTACCAAAATGCGCTTCATCCCAAACAACATGGTTATTCTTGGAGATCCGGTAGAATCTGACAAAGAATGACAAAAGGGTGAGCAAGATTGGGGCCAATATGGTTTCCAATTTCTTTAATGAATCAACAAATTCTTTGGTTTCGTCATACTTGGTTCTTTTCAAGTCAGCCTTATCTTCGTCGTATTTTTCAGCAACGGTAGACTTGCTGTTGTCGACCTTACGTTGACGAAGAGTGGTATCCTCGTTATTGGGTTCAACAGACGTGGACATTGTTCAATTGAATAGTTGTAATTGCAATTGATGATTAAAACAAAGTAGGGAGAAATTTGAAAAAAAAGAAGCGGGTTTGTTCTTTGCTGTCTTTGTTGTCCTCAAAAAAAAAAGAATGGCTGCAGTTTTTTTAAAGTACAGCAAATAATTTCTAAATAATTATTTTTCAATTAAAAATTGTCAAGTTGTTCGATTTTGGCTTAAGTTGTCTTTGTTTTATCAAGACAATTATCGTTCCTCAATTCTCCTTTCAATTGTGTGTATCTGACAGACTGGATAGAGAACTTGGCTGAAATTGCTTGGATTGAGAAAGTCAGTTTTAAACACGTCTACATTTTTTTTTCCTGTTTTGCTGGCCAATAAAAGATCCTTGCATACGCGAAAGTCTAACTTTAAAACTCGCCTCAGTTATGACACCCTGTTTCACTTCAATTAAATTAAAATTAAACTATATGTAAATCCCTAAAACTACTACTATTACAATGTTTTGCCCCTTATAGACTCAACCAAACTCCACACCAACTCTTCTTGTACATCGTCATTCAATTTAAACCTCCCATCCTGGGAAACATTAAGCAAATGACACATAAACTTATCCACCTGGATCTTGTCAAACTTGACTTTACTGGTATTGTACAAGAATTGACAGATATCATTATACAAATTCTCGTTAAATAATTTCTCAGTATCGGCTTTGGGAATGTCAATAATAAAATTTCGTAAGGTAGAATTACCTAACGGTGGAGAATAAACTAGTTGCATATGGCCAACTTCAGCCACATGCGTCAGTAGTTGGTTTACTAAATTAGGTATGAAATCTCTTGGGAACGAAAATGGCTTGATCAATAATGGTGAATCATTTATATCCTCAAGCAACTCAATTATATAGTCGTTCACATCGGGTTGGCTGGTGATTTTGTTCAACACTATGGAACTCTCATTATTACTTGTCGTGTTGCTGACAAAAATAATAACATGTCTTGCCAATAACGTCTTGTTTGAAGATTTCAAAATAAGATATTGAATTCGATTGTCTGACTTGTGGACTGTTCCGTTGTATATAGTAATATCTGTAATTATATCACGATACGTCTCATATCGAGTGATCAATTCATCATTATATTTGAGCGATTCTCGATATTTGCGATACAAGAATTTACTTAATGATATTCGAAATCTTTCAAGTTGCCTATGGGATAGTTTGGTGGTTGTTGGTGTTAAGGTAGTATTGCATCGGAACAACTTGAACGTCTGATTTAGCAATAGTCCTGTTATATTCCTATCATCTGTCATCGGTATGTATTATCGTGTTGTATAGTTTAGTCTTGTTTGTTTACTTTTTGCGCTAATATTTTTTTTTTTCTTGCTTCGTCTCTCTGTTGATAGATCTCAACTGAAATATTTTGTTTTCACTTGCATATATGCTATACTACATCAATCATTGATTGAAATTAAACTACAATCTAAAATAGATCTTCTTAAATTCTCATTTATTTTAAAGCTAGCTATTATAAATCATATTTCAAACAAAATATTTGTTTCTACAACTTAGCACCTAGTTAAGCCTTAGCAACGTGTTCCAATAAGTCAACGACTCTGGTGGAGTAACCGAATTCGTTATCGTACCAAGAGATCAACTTAACGAAGGTTGGGGACAATAAGATACCAGCCTTAGAATCGAAAATAGAAGAGTAAGTAGAACCCAAGAAATCGGTGGAAACAACAGCATCTTCAGTGTAACCTAAGACACCCTTCAATTCACCTTCAGAAGCAGCCTTGATAGCAGCAGAGATTTCTTCGTAAGTGGTTGGGGTCTTTAATCTAACAGTCAAGTCAACAACAGAGACATCGACAGTTGGAACTCTCAAAGACATACCGGTTAACTTACCGTTCAATTCTGGGATAACCTTACCAACAGCCTTGGCAGCACCAGTGGAAGATGGGATAATGTTACCAGAAGCAGTTCTACCACCTCTCCAGTCCTTGTGGGATGGACCATCAACAGTCTTTTGGGTGGCAGTGATGGAGTGGACAGTGGTCATTAAACCTTCTTCAATACCGAACTTGTCGTTGATAACCTTAGCTAATGGAGCTAAACAGTTAGTGGTACAAGAAGCGTTGGAAAGAATGTTAATGTCAGAAGTGTACTTGTCTTCGTTAACACCAACAACGAACATTGGAGCATCAGCAGATGGAGCGGTAATCAAAACCTTCTTGGCACCAGCTTGAATATGCTTGTTAGCACCTTCAATCTTGGTGAAGACACCGGTGGATTCAATAACGTAATCAACACCAGACTTACCCCATGGGATGTCAGCTGGGTCACGTTCTTGGAAAACGGTGATCTTTTGACCATCAATGATCAATTGGTTACCTTCAGAAGTAACTTCACCCTTGTATCTACCGTGGGTAGAATCGTACTTGAACATGTAAGCAGCGTAGTCGGTAGCAATGAATGGATCATTGATAGCAACAACTTCAATGTCCTTTCTTTGTAAAGCAACTCTTAAAACTAAACGACCAATACGTCCGAAACCGTTAATACCAACAGTGATAGCCATTGTAAATTATATATATATATTTGTTAATGTAGTAAATCCAATTGAATTGATACTGAAGAAAGGGAAAAAGAAAGAAAAGAGAAAATGAATTTTTAAAATTTTACCGGGAATTCAGGGTGAATTTATAAAATTCATGAAAAAATTCAATTGGTTGTCGTGGAATTGAAATTGAAAAATTAGGGGGGAGCCAGGAGAGGGGGATGGATGGAAACGCAACTAGAATTACATAGTTAAAAATAAATGATAATTAGTTTTGAGCAAAAAAATAATAATCCATAAAACCCGGTAAACTGTAACGTGCGGCATTAAACTGCAAATTTGCATTATTGTTGGTACCTTGCCGGGGCAAAGATATCCATTTTACATGTTACACATTTTTATTTTCCACTATGTTCTACGGTAATGGTTATACAGGTGACGTACACTAACAGTTACAAAAGTATACAACGCGGAACCGTTTGCAACACCTATTTGCAACATCTCCTTATGATTTACGTTTCATGTGTGGTAATAACGCCTCGTGATTATCACTTGCTCCTAACATCCCGGTGTAATGGACTTTGAACACATTCCGGAACGTGCTAGTACTTACAATATAAGAGATTTTCATATTACTGATTAGTAATTCAATTCAAATACCGTTACTCTGTATGTAAATGACCAATTGAGTCTTTACGTCATTTTAATCACGCTCTATGAATTAATAATGACTCCACCGGTATGATTTGTAATACTATTTTTTTTTTTTGCCACCACGCGGAACTTGAGTCATCTAACCTGCAAAATTCACTGCCCTTTTTTTTTCTTATGGAGGAGGTTGTCGCAAAACAGAACTCCGAGACCGAACAAAAACTAGAGCACAAAATACACACCGGACGGACTTTCTCCTGAACACGAATCGACCTTACCTTTGTTAAATTATGAGTAATCTCAAAAACAGCTAAGATCAATTGGTTCGATTATGAATTTGTAAATTGACAAAATCAATCAACCTATGATTGCTGAAAAACGGGTATATATTTTTTTTTTACAATTTCTTAAAACGGTTTTAGTAAACTGTTTGTAATCACACCACTCACACATGGTATGTTTTATGCAACATCCCTTACGTTGCACTACCACATGAGCAAAAATACCGCCACACCACCCAAAACTGCCTATCTGGCGAAAAAACGAAATGTTGAATTTGTGTTGTGGTTAATTTGCAGGTTAGAGCACAAATCTTGTTATATTTTTACAGGTTGGTTTCTGTGTCCTATCAGCTCCGGTACATCAGGTGTTGTAGGCCGGTGGTCCGCGCAAGTTTACTCACAGTAAAAAGTGGCTGGCGTTTGGCGCTCATTTTTTTTTAACATTACTAGAAAAATTAAACACGAAAACAGAAAAAGTAACCTCGGCGGTTACCTTGTATCAAAATGTTGAACCCTGGATTTTCCGGGGTAGTATCCCGTTTAAGTTATTCCTCCGAGGAGTTAAGTAACCTGGGGTAATCATATGCAAGTGTTCTTCCCTCTTCGGAGATTTTTGTGTTTGTCGGATGGCAATGCCGTATATTAACGAAGCAAAGCGGGCTTTATTGGCCGGGTATCAATTGATTGTAAGGCTAAATGAATTGAATCGCAATTAACATTTTTCTTAAGCAATTAGTTCCATTCCTTAAGAAAGCAAGCAATTCAAATGACAGCTTGTAATTGTTGTAACTATTGTTGCATAAGGTTTGTATACGAAGCAACAAAAAATCCCAAGGGGTGAACGAAGTAACCGCACAAACTAAAAAATCCAATTGTCTTTACTCTTCTCTCTTCTCATACACTAAATTCACGATGTCATACAGACTCATTGAACTCAATTCAGGAAAGAAAATACCTTCAATTGGATTAGGGTGTTATAATATCCCCATTTCTCAAACTTCAAACATTGTTTATGAAGCGTGTAAAGTAGGATATCGTCATTTTGATACTGCAGTATTATACGGGAACGAAGAACAAGTAATTGAAGGTATATCTCGCTATTTACGTGATCATCCAGATGCAAAGAGAAGTGATTTTTTCTACACTACCAAACTTTGGAATAGTCAATTAGGACATCAACCCACTATAGATGCTATCAATATTATGAAATCTCAAATTGGTGATTTGCAATATATTGATTTGTTATTGATTCATTCCCCATTGCCCGGTAAAACTAAACGTTTGGAAAGTTATAAAGTGATGCAGGAGTATGTTGATAAAGGTTTGCTTAAAAATATCGGTGTCTCAAATTATGGTAAACATCATATTGAAGAGTTGTTGAATTGGTCTGGATTAAAGTACCCTCCTGTAGTTAATCAAATTGAAATTAGTCCCTGGGTTATGAGAACAGATTTAGCTCAATGGTGCTTGAAGCAAGGTATTCAAGTGGAAGCATTCTCTCCATTAACTCACGGACAAAGATTAAGAAGTGATGTCTTTTCGGATATCAGGAAAAAGTATGATAAATCGTTAGCGCAAATTTTAATTAAATGGTCATTGCAAAAGGGTTATATTCCATTACCAAAAACAAAGACTGTGTCTCGATTAAGTGAAAATCTAAATGTTGACGACTTTGAGTTGACTTCCGAGGAAGTATCTACTATTGACCAGCCAGATTCATATGATCCAACGGACTGGGAATGCACCGATGCGCCTTAAGTCATTGCAAGGCGTCTATCCAATTAAAATTTTTAGTGATGCAAATTTAATTGACAATTTTAGTAGATTCTGTAATTCATGTGAGCTAATGTACATTGTCAATGTAACTAAAACTTTTAGTCCAGCTTCAAGAATCAGAAAATCGCATCATTGTTCTTACGGAATAACTTCTGATTATCAAATCTGATACTAAAATTATAAAAGTAGAATTTGCTATCTGCAGGTTCAATTATGTCATTTTGCGTTCACCCAGAATCTCACAGCCTTCACTAGTTTTTACTAAGGCATTCTTTTGGATTTTGCAGCATGACATTCGCATGACTTTTTTTTTGTTGTTGTTTTGGCATCATCCAGATTCGGAACAAACAAATATCAGAAATTTTTCCGTTCCTGATATTTTTTTTGTCACAGGCTTTTATTATGTCAACAGAGTATTTTTAGTAGCTAAGTTAACCTCATTTGAGCTACCATCTCTGGGAATCATCGGAACAGCCGTCTGAAAAGCTTTGCTCGAGCTCATCGGTTATTTATACCAATCGATTGTTTGATCTGCAACAACCCGACTAGTATTTATGCACGCTCTTCAAAGAAGACCCTTAACAAGATGTCATCGTTACGACTCGCCAGTAAATGACAAGCCACCGCCTTTAAGAATAGTCTAAGCATGAAAAAAATATGTATATGTATCTCTACTATGCATGTATTCAATAATTCCAGATCTAAATAGAAATCGGATGTTCATTGAAAAAAATACTCGATTCGAATGCATTTTGCAGATCCTTCCCCCAGGAAAATACCTGACACAAAAATGCAAAAGAAGGTTTACTTGCAGATGTATCATTGTTACATCGGCAGTAAATTTCCAAAGTCATGCAGCAATCTTGATGTCATAATAATAAATTCGTAATAGTGACTCTTTGAAATGGATCTACTTTGTCTTGGCTGCTGCTGCGGAAATCTGCTCCATCATCTGTCAACTACAAGCGAACTATGGCACTAAATTTATTCCTCGGAATTTATTGTATTGTTTCTTTGACCTTCTTTTGTTTCTAGACGCAATACTCACTCTAGATGTTACTCCTGTATATGGTATGACAATCAGAATCGTATGTTACTTTGCATATGGCTATAGTACCTTTTTTTTTATGTTTTCTTTTTATTTTTTAAGTCGTTTACTTCGATCCGATTATCCTCGGAAAATCTCTTTTTTAGGGTCATCAACTTGCGTGCGCATTCATTTTTGGGAAAAGTTCTTCTTATCAGGACAGATTACCGAGGGAGTCTCAACTTATTCTTACCTCCCAAGCATATTCGAATTGGATGGCATTCAATTACTATCGATACTTAGACATCCCATACATTAACAATTTAACCCACTATGCATTTCATAATAGGTCGCTAGTGGATTTACGTAAGCATAGCAATTGTAGCCTGGTGTGCGCACTCTCGCTTGAGTTCTATTTTTTTCGCATTTTCTTTGTCCTGCTGCACCAGTCGTATCGGAGAATAATCTCCACTGAACGTTTTTATTCTTTATGCGCGCGAAAATTTATCCGAGAGTATTTTATTGCATATGAATGGGTCCCTTGATTTGATTAAGCGCAGTGTCACATTTCCTTATTTTTGGTTCAAGCAAGGTCACTGATGTCACACTTCCATTAACAGAAACCAGATTCCGCGCTCGTATGTTTTTGACCTACGGCGGATCAAATCACATGAATTTAGAAAAAAAGAACGTAATACTTATCCACTCCCGAGGGCATTTTTCGAAGATATTTTTTTGACAATCATCCACGGTGATGAGTGCTTCGTTTCCAGATTCCTTAATTGGCCACGGCTTACGACTTGGGTTATTGTTTCCTCCACGGTTTTGTTAATCAGATGAGATAACTCCGCGGTTCTACTACATTTAATATGGGTTTCTTTTTGTCGTGACAGGTTACAATCAAATATACAATATGCATTGCCCATGACAATTCATTAATGTATGACTAGTTAATTGTGGGGAACCGTGGCAGTGTAGAGTTCTGATGCAAAAAAACAGGGGAATTTATAGTTCAGGGTTTGTGATGACCAGAATAGGTGTAGTAAATGATCATAAATATTTTTTTCCATCAGGAACAATTTTATTTTATTTTTCTATTATACCAATGACAGAAGAATCGGAAAAATAAATTATTTTTCTCCGGATTTGTTCTTTTCTTTTCGCCGCTAAGGTTATGCGTTTTGTCTACTTGCGAATTTCTAAATCGGAGTTTCTGCCCAAATCCCCCCCTCCTCCCTTTTGATAGTCAAAATTCTCTGGTTAATTCTACAAGACAAGGTCTTTTTCTTGGTTGCTCGATTCAGTCTATAAAGACATGACAATGTCTACCAAAAGATCTAGCATTAAACGTATTATTAAAAGGGATCACATATATATATATATAGTCTAATAAAAAACAATGTAAAAACGGTGTAAAGATTTATCGTAAATCATTAAGGAGGAAAGCAAGCATTTAGTATCTACCCGGGTATTGGTGGTCATTACTCATAAACGTATCAAAATTACCTTCATTCACCACAAGGTCAAACGATTGGTATGGTGCAAACGTCATCTCTGGTGGACTAGGAATGATTACTGGTTGGGGATTCAAAAACATCTTATCTTCAATAAAAGTATTCAAGCCAGATTCATCGGTGGGAGTGAACAAGGTTGTGGTTTGATTAGGTGTAGCAATCATCGACGAGGTGGTTGAGGAACCACTGTCACGCTTAGAATAGTCTACCGACTTGTAAAGATGATGCTGATGTTGTGGTTTATGAACTCCGCCATTGTTTGAGTAAGTTCTCCTCCTTTGTGTCATTGGTACAGGAGAAGGTTTATTCAAGTATACTGGGGATGCAATGGGTGAAGTGGAAAGGATAGCAGCAGCAGCAGGAGGCGAAGCAATGCTATGACCATCGTAGGTGTTAGTTAATGATGACAAGGATGCGGTTTTAGTTAAAATAGGAGCTTCATTGGAAAATAAGGATGCAGTACGGTAGTGAACTTGTTGGAATTCGTTCACCGGGGATTGGGTCTCACGAAAGGGAGCACTGCTCATAAATGGCATGGTGTTGGAATCACTATCAAAATCGGAACCAGATTCTTGCTGTTGGGTTGAATTCAACAAGTTACTGTTGTCAACCACAGGCAAGTGGAACAGGTGATTGCTTACTTCGCCAGTAGAGTGACGCTCTCTTTTCACTCTAGGGTTGGTAGCATTCATGCGGGGAGAAACCATAGGTGAGTTCGGATTCACAGATGGGGAACCCCTAGCTTTATGTTCGGCAAATAACTTAGCAGATTTATACATATTAGATGAATTGAAATTAGCAGCAATCATAGCACCTTCTTCCCATTCCATGGGTATATTCCTCAACAATCCCTTTTGTTGAATCAAATAGCTAACAACTTTGTTAATAGGAACCACATCCTCTCCTTGTCCTTCTCCTTCGTAGTCATCGTCTTCCATGGACGATATATCGTCGACCTCGCTCATTTGTCTCTTCTTTTCTTCCATAATGTCTTGGATAAATTGTAAATGAGGTTGAGATAATTCAATCAATTTCTCAAACAGTTTAGTTAAAATGTCTAATCTAGTTTCTAATAATTCAATGTAACCACTGGGGTGGTTCTTTTCCTTCAATTTCTTCTTTTCAGTGAATACACAAATCTTATTGTCTAGTATACAACGGTTGCATGGTTTCTTACCGTCGCACTTTGTCTTTTTAATTCGACAGGAGTCGCAAGCCTTACCCACTCGCTTCTTCTTGATATGTGCGTCTTCTTGAGGGTGCATTTCGAATGTAGAGTATGTGTACAAGTAGTAGTTGGATCAATTTGTAGTTGGCTGTAAAATGTATAATGTGTTCTAGTTGTAATTATGAATTCACCTGATACCTTATATACGATGTTGATAGGTGAAGTATTAAGCGATATAATATGTTAAAACGTCTTGACGGGTTGCAAATAGTAAAAAGGAAAAATAAAAATGACCAGGAGGAAGGGGCAGGATACTTGATTATATATATTTGTAATATTTGCAAAAATATTTATGGCGTCATACATACTGCAACAAAAAAAAATGTCAAATCCTTTTTTAGGAATACGATTATCAATGCTATTTGCTTGCAGCAAAAACAATCGAAAAAAGGTAAAACGTTAATTAAAAATATCGAAGAAAATAAATCTTACATGGTCATTGTTCTCATGCCCATTCCGATGGATGTAAATATTGCTATAGGCTCATGGAATGGCCGTGTAACCACTGGAATAGGAGCACATCTAGGCCAGTTAACCATTTGAAATCATTACAAAACCAGCAATATTTTTTTTGTTGGCTTGCGTTTCTTTAATGTCATTAAAGTGATGGTATTTAATAATATTTTTTAAGATTTATGCACTAGTGAATCCTTGAATTCTTTTTTATTTTTTTACGGAATTTATTTTTTTTTGTGTTTCTTTTTTCCCTTTCTTGCGCAGAAAAAAAAAATAATAATTTCAGAAATAGTATTAGATCCGACTTCCGAAGTATGACAAATTGTATCCACCTCTGTAATCAGGATTACTAAGGCTCGGCTGTTCATTTTCCTTGTAAAATCAAGGATCCTGCAAGAAATGGCGCAAATATTATACCCGAACCCCCAATTCACCCCCACTACACATAGATCAATACTAAAAAAATATAATAGCTACTACTACTGTAATGTTTAATCTCATTGCTAAACGCTCGCCTTTGCGTGGATGGTACTACAGCTGTTGTCAGTTCAAGCAATATCAACGCTGGGCATTATAATTACAGTGTAAACGATTATGTAAGCACCGAAAACTTCGGACATAAGCTTAAAGTTTATACAACATACATCAAAACTTCAAGTTTGACTATTTTCTGGAAGAGTTAGAAAACGGTTAGTAAAAAGTTAGTCATGTAAAATTGGTTTTATTTTTCTTCTGCGCCCTGTTGGTTTTGTGTGGGGGAGGGGTTCTTTTCTCTATTTTCTTTTTCTGGATTGGTTACATACACACAGCAATTATAGCATTCAGCCGTTTATTTGGCATCGTTATGCAGACGTGATGGAGGGGTTATGGTTTATCAGAATTTAGAGTCAGAATGTAGGACCCATCGATACTAACCAGTACTTAAGAATGGGGTATGTGTATCTGGCGGATGTACGTATGAATCTCACAAATACCATGTGAAATTAAAGAGAACAATGGCATTTACCCATCGGATCAAACACTTCATTTTTTTTCTGTGTTAAAAATAAATTATTATTCCGGTTTTAATTATGTCCCTCACACAGTAAACGATAACGATATACTATTCAATTTCCGGTGTATTTATGTCTATTCCCGTTTAATTAAGATCTGGTGTTGCAGTTCTAGTTCTTTAGGTTCGATTTCTAAATTTCACTCAGCCGCTTAAACTTAAACTAGATTATTCTAGATTACTTCAGCCGTTAGTATAAGCAATTATAACCAATTTTGTTTTTTCATCTTTTCTTTTTTGATATTACGCGATAGCCAACATATCTTATCAAAGTAACCCCTCGCGCTTTGATAACATAGCCTGAGTGGATATGGAATGTGGTGAATGATATAATCTTAAATTTCTCCCTCCCCCCTCATCCTCCTCTGCGTCTTTATGTGCCGATAACCTTGTTCGGTTGTGTTTTCTTCTCGGGGATAACGCAATTGGCAAGAAAAAAAGCCATCGCTCGTTAACCCCGTTTGCATAAGAAGGGTCTTTTTTTTTTTTTGCCAGGTACCATAACCCAGATCCATATGCATAGGCGGCTGAATTTGATTACGTGAATCTTAGTAATCATCTTGTAATATCGGCACCAAGCGTGGTTTGGCCGACACACTGGGCTATTTGAATTTCAGGGACATATGTGGGGCTAGTCTATTTCAAAAACCCTCATGCCACTTAGATTGTTGTTGGTATATTGAATATGCACTGGAGGTTAAAAGACATCTCCCCCAATTTGGAAAGTAATAATAATTTTGCGCTTGCCTCTGTTTTAGTCAGTTGCAAATAAGCCGATCTATTGTCGTTGCCACCACAAAGTTGGACCATGCCAGCCGACAGCAATCTCGGCCTGATACCGAAAAGCTATATTTTATCTAAGCGTTGTATGGCTGCAATTATACGAATCTGTTCACTCGCATGAAACACTTTGTTTCGCTCCGCTAGCCGCCTTGATTGCATTAGTTGTGTCGGGCATTGTCTCTCATGATACACATGGATATAAAATATTCTGGAACCCATTGCTCCGTTTGTTCTCAACTAGCCTTGCTTAGCGTTTCATTTCCGCTTTCCTCTTTAGTCTTTGGTTCTTAGTGAGTGATAACTTTTTTGGGAAAGTTTTGATGAAAACACGCGGAAAAACGATTGCGAAAAAATATCTCAACAACAATATGATCAACACAAACTCATAACCATATTTCAGTTTTGTTTACCTAGATATAGCACGATTTACAGATGTAACATACACGTGAGACTTCTATATACTATTACTAAAAATTAATAATATTATGTTAGTGTGGGATTGGAGCTGGTCGGACTGTATACTGGTAAGATGAACTTGCAAGAAACACACGACCTTTTGCAACTGTACAAAGTCGGCTTGGTTTGGCGTTTGATAATCTTCTCGGCACGCACTTGGTCGCCTCATATGTAGATCAGATTTGTATCATTATTTCTGTAGCTTGCTATTTGACTATTCGTATTGTTACCGAATATCCCGACCTGGAAGACGAAACTAGCTTAGTAAAATGCAGTTTTAGATAGCAAGGTTGAGGATAAACAAAGAAGAGGCTTAGAATTAGAGTCATTGAGATTAGCTGCAATGTGACGATCGTTTCTAGAAGATTCTGATAGTCGTAACCCCTATTTTCCCCCTGAAATTCCCATAAAAACTTCGTTTTCTGGCACGGTTGCAAAAACCTCACGAGAGTCAATTTTCAGTCGACTCAATGTTCTATAATGACAGGTAGCTAGACGTATTATATACACAGGAATACAGGAACAGATTATCTAAACCGAGGCTCGATTCTAGATGCTTGAGCAATTGTAGATTGACTAAAGAAAAGAGATATGAAACTATAAAACACAAAGTGAACACTTTCACTTTAAATAGTTTGCAAATGTCACTATTGTGACATTAACCAAACTTATTCAACACGCGTCACTCTTGACACGCTGTGCAGTACTTGCAACATGGTCACGTGGCAAGTGTGACTGCTTAGCTGTAATCATATTTCTAATCGCACTAGTGCGATTATGGAACACTCAACATCCAAAGGATGCGGTGGCTCAATTGGTAGAGTTTTGGATTCCAAATCCAACGGTTGCAGGTTCGAGTCCTGTCCGTGTCATTTTATTTTTATTTTTGCATGAATGTGATATTAGATTTGACGTATTGTCCAAGGCAAACCATTGTGGTATTGTTCTGGGTTGATTTGAGATGGGGGATCAATTTGCGTTACTGTTTTAGGAACTATGATACATCCTTAAATCAATAGATTATTTTTTAAACTAGAATATTTGCGCTTATATTGTGCGACAAAGCCGACTGGGAGATAGATGTATATATATATGTATAAGATTTTCTAGGAAAACTTTACTGGAGAGCCACTTCACGATTATCTGTTTGTTGATCTACTTACTCCTTCAAGCATGATTAGTTTGCAACTTTTGTGTCTTTTATTACTTGACGTGCCTGTCGCATCTCCGCTGGAAAAAAAATAAAAAATAAAAAATAAAAAAAAAAAAATAAATAGAGTAAATCAATATCGACAACTCCATCATCAAAGTCATGGCCAAGAAACCAAAGAAGCAAGAACAGCCTTCGCCAGAACCAGCCAAGACTAAGTCAAAGTCCAAGTCGAAATCATCCTCCCCAGCACCACCTGCTGCAGCCGAGCCCAAGAAGCCCGCTCGTGGACTTGCAATTGGGGAAAACTTTGGCTGGACAGGTAAGCTTCCAGTGACTTTGCTCAATGAACACTGTCAGAAACAGAAATGGGGCAGGTGCAACTATGACATGCTCAAAAAGCCCAAGGGATTTGTTTGTGTGGTGACTTTGCACTGGGAAAACCCCAAGACTAAACAGGATGTTCCCATCAAGTATTGGCCCAGTTATGAACCTAAAGAAACCACCAACGAGGCGAGACATATGTCGGCTACTTTTGTATTGCATAGAATTAACTACATCAAGAACATGAAGATGTTGTTGCCGATTATATTTCGTGATTATTGGGGCGATTTGGAAGTGGAAAGAACCCAATTGTTGAAAGAGAACAGGACTTTGCATGATATCAAATATAACATTAATCCGTTTGCTGTTCACTTGCAACAACAGGAAATAAACGAGAAACGGGAGAAGGAGAGACAGATTAAACAACAAAACGAGCTCAAGGTAAAGAAACCTACTATCTCGTTAGGATCGATCGACAAGCCCAAGACAGCAGCAACCACCCGCAAAAAGCTCATTATGGAAATTACACAAATACCAAAGTTTCCAAGAAAGGTATGGGACAATGCTCCGTTCATAGACATACCATCAGAGGTCAGAAGTGCCATGGAAGTAGCCATCAGACAACATATCGACTGGATAGACGACGACAACAACGAACAAACGTCAAACCTTCTCAAGGCAAATGACCGTGTTGACCAATATCGTAATCAACTTGTGGAATTGGGATTCAGAAAAAGTCATATTGATGAAGCATTTGATCACACTAGTAAATTTGTGGATGCGTTGGAATGGTTGATCTTTCATGTACCTGAAGATGATCTTCCTCCTGCATTTATGAAGAGTGATCGGGATACACTGGTGGAATTGAAGATTTCCAAGGACATACAAACTGAATATGCATTGAAACGATTGGGAGAATCGGGGTTTGATCATGATGAGATTGTTTCAGCATTGAAAAAGAATGACAATGACGAGTTTTCTACGTGTGTTAAGTTAACCCATAGTTTGATTCCACCATCATATGTGCAATCCCGAGAAGATAGCTTTGAGGATGATTTCCTGCTTTGGCAGGATGAAATTGAAGCAATCGAAATGTCAGGAACCAAAGTCAATATTGAATCCAACGACAAGAAAACAATCTCGATTTTGCTATCACCAAAAGATATCCCGCAAAAGAATGTCCTCAGTGTTAAATTATTCAAGAGTGGAAACTACCCGCAACAAGTTCCTGGGATTCATATCGTAGTGTTGGACTCCAAATACAAATTGGCAAATTATGTCAAATTATCAATTGTGAGACAGTTGATTGAATACTTATACGAGAATCATTTCGTGGGTGAATGTATGATCTTTTCAATTGTCGAATGGCTCGAAGATAACATTTCTCGAATTATCAAGGATCCTGGCCAGTTAGTTCCTGTTATAACCAAGAAAGTAAAAACTACAGCAAATGGAAAACCGGTAAAGAAATCACACACGAGAGAAAATAAGCGTAGCTTATCATCTAAAGACCTCGACGATTTAAAACATGAATATAGTGAACGTCAAGCAAGTTCCGAACTCAAACAGTCACTAGCAAAACGTGCCAAACTCCCAGCCTGGAACAAACAGCAAGACTTAGTATCAACTATAACGTCTAACAAAGTCACCCTTATCACTGGTGAAACTGGGTCGGGTAAATCCACACAAGTAGTCCAGTTTATTCTTGATCATCTAAATGCACAGGGAGATTTCACCACTAAGATCATGTGTACTCAACCAAGAAGAATCTCCACTATTGGTCTTGCCGAGAGAATATCAGAAGAAAGAGTGGGTAAAGTCGGCCATGAGACTGGGTATGTTATCAGAGGTGAAAACAGGA
Source organism: Spathaspora passalidarum NRRL Y-27907 (assembly GCF_000223485.1). NCBI lineage: Eukaryota > Fungi > Ascomycota > Pichiomycetes > Serinales > Debaryomycetaceae > Spathaspora > Spathaspora passalidarum. The sequence goes on along the minus strand of NW_006767429.1, from coordinate 1,437,511 downwards.
CCAATCCGAAGACAAGGATTTCGTTTGTCACCACGGGGGTTTTATTACGTATGCTCCAGTCATTCTTGAGCGGGAAGGCAGGAAACAACAATGTGTTTGACGAGCTTGGTTATATATTTATTGATGAAGTTCATGAAAGGTCCGTTGATGGCGACTTTTTGTTGATTATCTTGAAAAAGATCAGTAATAGATTTAAGAATTTGAAAATTGTGTTGATGTCAGCTACAATCAACATTGAAAAGTTTGTCAATTTCTTCAGCACTCCATTACAACATATCCATATCGAAGGGAGAACTTTCCCCATCAAGGATTATTACTTGGATGGTATTCTCGATGAGATTGATTATTCAATTCAGAACAATGATGGCGAGATAATTAGACCCCTGGCCGATTCACACTTCTTTAAGACCGGGACGTTGAATTATGATTTGATTGCCAAGCTTACGGCACATATTGACAAGAAGCTTTCTTCCGAGAACAATAATGGTTCGATTCTTATTTTCATGCCCGGTATTATGGAAATCAACCAAACCATACGGGCAATCAACAATGTGTTTGAATCCAAAGTGTTAACCCTTCCCTTGCACTCGGCATTAACTTCCAATGAACAGCGTCGAGTATTCAAGACCCCACCCAAGGGAACCAGAAAAGTGGTTGTCTCTACAAATGTTGCCGAAACGTCTATCACCATCCCTGATTGTGTAGTCGTGATCGATACCGGCCGGTCGAAAACCATGTTTTTTGATGCAAAACTAAACACCACGAAGCTTATCGAGAACTGGTGTTCTCAAGCAGAAATCTCCCAGAGACGAGGAAGATCCGGTCGTATTACCAACGGTAACTGCTATCATTTGTACACGCAGACCACGGTTGATGCCATGATTCCACAACCAATCCCTGAAATCAAGCGGACAAGATTGGAGAATTTGTATTTGGTCGTTAAAGCCATGGGGATATCCAAAGTGGAAGAGTTTTTGCAGAGCGGATTAGATGCACCTGACCAGACCAGTTTGGCCACCAGTAGGAAATTCTTGCATGACTTGGGTGCGCTTGTTGATGATAAGTTGTCTCATTTGGGTGAATATTTGTCGTATTTACCTACTGACCCTGCCAGTGGGAAGTTGTTGATTTTGGGGTGTATATTTGGGTGTGTTGATGTATGTTTGACATTAGCAGCTATAAGTTCTACAGGTTCACCATTTATAAACAGTTTTGATAATAGAGACAGAATCAAGCAGGTGCAACGAAGATTTTCTGGTGATCAAGGTGATTTGATAGCAATGGTGAATGCATATTCTGCATTCCAAGAACAAAGAGAGCAAGGAAAGAATACCAAGAAGTTCATTACTGACAATTTTCTTTCGTACACCACGCTTAATGATATCACTTCGACCCGATCACAATATGTATCGTTACTCAAGGATCTTGGATTCATTCCCATCCATTATAAACCGAGGGAAAGCAAGTTAAACCGGAATGAGAATAACTCGTTTATTATTAGGGCAATAATAACTGGTGCGTTCTACCCCCAAGTTGCCCGAGTACAATATCCTGATCCTAAGTATTTCAAATCTGCCCAAGGGTCAATTGCCATGGACCCTGATGCTCGCCTGATTAAGTTCTGGGTCAGAAATGAAGAGTACATGAAACAAATGGAGTCAGACAAGGAAGTCAATGAACTACCAGCATCCAGAGTGTTTATCCATCCTTCATCGGTGATCTTTAATGACAACAACTCCAATTTCACCGTAGATGAAGAGTTCCTTGCTAAAGTTTCCAACGAGGATGGGACCATTGATTATCAACAGGCTCGTGAGTTAATGAACTTGACGCCACAAGTCAGCACCACCAGCTCGCAAACGTTACGTTCGTCATTTGTAGCATTCAGATCGTCCCATCATACAACCAAATTGTACGTGCGTGACATTACACCTACAACTACACTCATTTCCTTGTTGTTTGGTGGCGACATTCAGTATAATTTATCAGATACAACCACGACAACTCCTGGTATTGTGGTGGATAGTTGGTTGCCTATCAGGACCTGGTGCAAGAACGCAGTGTTGATCAAGAGATTGAGAAGGTTATTGGACGGTTCAATCGAAGAGAAATTGAGAAACCCGCAATATGAGATGGAATCAATGGGTGCAAATAACGACGACGTCTTAAAATTGATTGAAAAGTTTGTATGTGTCACGTGATATGTTGCAACTGTCAAAAAAAAAAAGAAATAAACGGCTGAGAAAAATGTCAGCGCAATTAGTAAGCACTCCACAAAGTGTATATATAAATAGAGCAAACTATCTTATAGAGCTTACAGAAATGCATACTTTACACAAATAGACATCACAATGACACAAAGCGAGACTGAAATTACCGAGACAGAGTCACTTGTACCGAGAAAGAACGTCAAATACGGATCTACCAAAGAAATAACACAAGTAAGCACGGACGATATCGATGAGCTTCCGTTGACGATTAGAGAAGTGGTTCCTTTACAAGATGATCCCACCATACCTGCTATTACGGTGCGGTATTTTATCCTTTCCATAATATTTATTATCCCTGGTGCATTCATCGACACTATGAACGCATACAGAACCACATCTGCGGCATATTCGATATTCTTTGTCCAGATTGTATCACACTGGGCGGGGAAATGGCTAGCAAAGACATTGCCAAAGAAGAAGATCAGAATACTAGGATACGGCATTGATCTAAATCCGGGTCCATGGAGCATTAAGGAGACAGCCATGGTGACCATCACCGCAAACAGTGGTGCTACAGGTAACATGGCCACTAACGCAATTTCGCTCGCTGATTTGTACTTTGGCGAGAAAGTGAATGCGCTTGTCAGTCTAGGATTCATGTTTGCCATTGTGTTTGTGGGTTATTCGTATGCTGCGCTAGCTCGAGGGTTGGTCTATGATCCTCAGTTGACCTGGCCCCAGGCATTGATGCAGACGACATTGTTGCAATCCCAGGCTAAAGCTGACGGGAAGAATAATAAGCAGATGAAGGTATTTTTTGTGGTGATGTTGAGCATCATGGTGTGGCAGTTCTTTCCCGAGTTTGTGTTTCCGTTTACTTCTTCATTAGCGGTGTTGTGTTGGATTGCACCGTATAACGAGACTGTCAACTTTATTGGCTCTGGTCTTGGTGGTATGGGAGTGTTGAATTTCTCATTGGACTGGGCAAATATCACTAGTTCGATCATGTTGTATCCTTATTGGATTCAAGTGATTCAATTCATTGCATTTGTCATCGGGGCTTGGATATTGATTCCATTAGTGAAGTTCACGGGAATTGTTGATTTCAAGCATGGATTGATGTCCAATAGCTTATTCACCACTAATGGTACGATCTACCCCACCAGAGAGTTGTTAACATCCGATCTTCAGTTGAATGTCACTGCATACGAGATTTACGGTCCGATCCATTTAGGTGCTCAGCGTGCGTGGAATATGTTCTTTGATTATGCTGCGTATATCAGTGGTATCACTTGGGTGGTATTATTCGGATGGGATAAGTTTAAACAGAGTTTCAGTAGAGTTAATACGTCTCCTGTCAAGTATACTGACCGATTGAATAAACTTCAGGCAAAGTACGAGGCCGTACCTCTGAGTTGGTACATTACCTTGTTTGTTATTTCATTCCTTATATTAATGACAATTTTCCTCAGTGGGAATATGTTTATGCCATGGTGGGCCTGTATTGTCGCGTTAGTCCTTGGATCAATAATCATTACACCATTAGCTTGGCTTTACGCCTTGTCTAATTTCCAACTTGCTATCGGGACATTCAATGAATTGGTTTATGGATACATGATTCAATATTCAGGCACAGCTTCCAAACATCCAGCCGGAGCATTAGTATTTGGATCCATAGCAGGCAATGCATGGTACAGAGCACAGTTCCATTTAGAATGCATGCGTCTTGGATTCTACAATCATCTTCCACCCAAGGCAGTTTTCTTTTCGCAGCTATTCGGTGAATTCATTGGGATACCGATAAATTACATTGCCCTTCGTTGGGTATTACGCACTAAAAGGGAATACCTTACTGGTGAGTTAATTGACCCCTTGCATCAATGGACAGGACAGACAATCAGTGCCAGCCATACCAACGCCATCCAATATGTCGTGTTGGGTCCCTCACGTCTTTTTGAAAACTATCCGTTACTCCCATATGGGTTCATTCTCGGGTTCATTGGCCCATACTTGATATACAAACTTCATACCAAGTACCCTGCTTACAAGTTCAATCTTTGGAACACCACTGTTTTCTTTTCATCCATGAGTAAATTCTATGGGAATATCAGTACGGGATACTTGTCACGATTCATTGGTGGAACAATCACGATGTTTTGGGCATTTAGGTATCACCATAAGCAGTGGAAGCGATATAACTATATTTTGGCGGCGGCGTTGGATACGGGGTATAATTTAGCGGTATTGTTAATTTTCTTGTTGTTTTCGTGTTTTATCAAGGTGGAGATGGTGCATTGGTGGGGGAACAATGCAGATAATATAGAGAGATGTTTTGCATTGTATTAGGTTATTTATAGATGTATATTAAGGTAATAAACTTATGAAAAGGAGGAGTAACATTCCTAGTGCAAATTGAGGCTTGTAGCATTTAGGCGTGACATTAGCGGACAGCTGGCCAACTAAATTAATTAGACAATAATTCTGCTAGTACTGATATGCTTGTGGAAATCAACAAAAGTTATGGTGACTGGTCACATCAAAAGTTGCAAGAAGAGGTACTAGAAGCTTCTGCTACTGTTGCCGATAAACGAAAGCGTCGCTTCGAAAGAGCAGCTTTATACAAAATAAAACGTACGGCTTTTATGTGAGTATGGGAACTTGACTGAACTGCATATGATACCTGATTAGGTGAAGGATTATTCAAATCAATCTAATCAGTCTTTGCTTGCGTCTAATAATAAAAGAAAATTACAAGACTCGAAGAAAGAAAGAAAATAGGAAAAGACCACGAGGAGAAACAAAAAGAATGCTGGACAGAACCAAGATGGTGCAGTTGCATAAAAGAATCCACAGGCCAGGAAAGACGCCAAATCTACTACAAAATCCTCAAGCAAACAGTAAGTCACGCCTAAACTGATAATACCCAAAGATTCCCCACAGAAATCAGAAAATCTGCAGAATAAGAAAAGAAAAAGAGATACAAAGTTAGAAGGTGGAATTGGCAACACTATAGCAACAATTACAGGGAAGCTTATATGCCTGCTGTATATGAAAATTTCCAGAATCTTTGTTGGAGGATATTGAACTTTACGTTTAAGTTACTACCCACGGTACTTTCTGCTCCTTTTATTGCCTGCATGTCCACAAAACTACCAGTAACTGGTGCTTTTCGATTTATTACATTCATTGGAATTACTCAATATATTTGGTGTTAGATTTAAGTTTGTTTCAAGAACCTTTTCCCAAGCGAACGACAATATTACAAGAGTTGCCTGGTCAAATAATAGCTTTCTTAACACAATGAATTTTGTTTTTGCACAAAGAACAGGAGAACCTGACCTGTGCTACATCAATTGCTCGGATTTAATCAAATTTATATTATTTATACAAATGTATATAATGCTAAGACTTACTGATATAACCTTCTGTATAGTATATAAATATTTATTAGTGATATTTAGCATTGGCTAAGCAAGTGGGTCTGTTAACATGGTGATATTATCCATTTTGCACGACCTAGATTTTTTCTAGTGTTTCACACCACCGTAAGCAAAAAAAAAAAAACAAAACCAAGCACACTATATAACCAGCATATATAAACCAACAATGGAGGGATCAAGCAACATAGATCCACCCAAGGTCACACCAGACCCCGAGATCAATCAACAGAAGGCCAAAATCCTACTTCAGAAACTTAAGGAGGAAATAGCCCAGGCTAAAGCAACCACTGATCCTGCCAAAGCCAAACAACATTATCAGGTTGCTGAGAAAATCAAACGAGTCTTGCTTAATTACCAAGCACTGCAAGCTAAAAAGGATGGAACTGATACAGCAAGTGCTGTTCCTGTAACAGGTCCCAGCACTGTTCCTCCAAGTGCTGGTGAATCACGTAGCACCAGTCCAGAAATCAAATCTCCAGTTCCTCAACGACCTAGTTCTGTGCCCGCTCCAACAACAACAAGTGCGGCTACACCACCAGTGAATAACGAATTACAAGGACAGAAAATCACAATTGAAAGATTTAACCATGTAAAGAATCGTATGAAGGAAGTTTACGAAGGTGTAAAGAAGTTGGAACAAGCACATAGTGACGAGAAAGATGCTGCCAAGAAACAAACCATCAATGAACAAATGGAGAGGTTAAAAGGTCAATTAGTTAGTTTCCAGAAATTGGCAGTTTATATGAAAAACCAATTAGTTCAACAGGGCAGAATATCAGGAAGCACAACTCCTGTAAATGTCAATACCCTGCCAACTCCGGTACAACCGCCACAAACCCAAGCACCAGCACCAGCACCAGCACCACAACAACCACAACAAGCACCACCACCACCACAAGAAATTTCTTCACCAGCCAAAACCAAATCTATCAAGAAAGAAGAACCTGCCGTGGTATCCCCACAAAAATCCAAATCTAAATCAATAACTCCAGCATCAGTAACAACTTCAATCACGCCTAAACCAGATTCCGTCCGTCCAGAACTTGCCAAATCGGTTTCTGTCAAATTAAACATGACAAAACCAACAATAACACCATCAATCACATCTGCATCAACAACTCACCTCTCATCACTTGCACGGCCCGATATCTCCCAGCTATCATCAAACACAATAACACCCAACAATATACCCGACAATGGTGGCCGCGTACTCACAAAACGGAAACTTGTGGAATTAATAAACAATCTCGGTGTAGATCAGGGTGACTCCAAAATGACAATTGATGGCGATGTCGAAGATTTATTCTTGGATTTAGCTGACGATTTCGTGAGATCAGTCGTGGGATTTTCATGCCGCTTAGCCAAACATCGCAAAATTGATCGTATTGATATTCGTGATTTGCAAGTTAATTTAGAGCGGAATTGGGGTTTACGAGTTCCAGGTTATTCTAGTGATGAAATTAGAGCCGCCAGGAAATGGGCTAGCCTGGACGAGTATAGTGATGTTGCCAAACGAATTGAACAAGAGAATAGAGGACCTATCGTTGGAAAGAAGGAAAAGAAGAATAGTAACTAATCTATGTATATCATCTGTATAATATTAAAACGATTCATCATCTTCATTAGCAATGTATAATGTGCTTGTAAGTTTCATCAACACTTTTTCATCAACCCAAAAATTTAATGCCTGTGTTGCGGTGTATTCACTGATACTTAATTTTGTAGCCGCATCGTTAACTGAAACTTCATCACTTTTCTCATTAAACAAATCGATAATTGCAGCTTGTAATGGTGTGACTACAAACAGTTTTGTTTCATGATTAATTTCAAGCTCAAGCGTGACCGATCCCAAACTAGGTATATGCTTTACAGTACGGCCAGGTTTATCATTAATGAACTGAGATTTAAATTCATCAAATCGCTGTTGTATCAAGTCCGGAACAGAAAACGAATCATGCTCAAGCATGCTAGAAGGCCAATACAAATGAGACAACACCGACATACGTAACAAATCTCCTTGATATAATCCACTTTGTCTGATATCACGAATCATAATATCCAACATGGTAAACAAATCGTTGCCGAATCTTGACTTGAGAAGAACTAACTTCTCTTCTATATCTTGCACATCTCCACCTTCAATCAATTGTTTTCCAAACAATCGCGTAAATTCATCGATAAATACTTCCTTGGATGTGAATATGGAAAGAAGTGATTCAATCACGTCGTGTTTTCCCCGTTTGAAATCGGCAAGGGCGTCAATTGGATCTGGTGTCCATTTGAGTCCTTCATCTCTGACAATACTCTCTTGTTTTCTTGTCAATTCAACAGCCAACTCATAAAGTTTACTAGAAGGATTGTTATTCAACATTCCGTGAACTAACTTAATCACAACATCGTCTCTGGTTCTCAAGTATTTTCGAGCAGGTCGAATGACTTGATCTAGTAACACCCCTCGAGGATCAATGATTAGAAAAGATTGCATGGTTTTGATGTAGATGTGAATTATATCAACAGTGTCTGCGCCTGAATGAAGCAAGTGTTTTCTCATAGAATCTATAAACAGGGTGGTCAACTGACGACGTTTTGTGGATGATGTAAGACATAGGTGAAGTTCTTCAAGTGCTGGTATGGAGCTGGGGTATGTCGACACCATGGTATATATCTCGCTTATTCGAAGGTGGACTAGTTCATCATGGGCAGTTGTATTTAGGGAAGAGAGATAGGATGCAGCTGGTGATTCCGTGTATGATGTAACCAAGGAAAATGTTGGGTAAATTTGAGTAGTTATGCAATTGTTAATCGAGTCTAGTATGGGAACTGTCCATTTCTCGGTGGCTATTTCTTTGATATTTCTTTTGATTGTGGATATTGCCAATTGAATCATGGTAGAATTAAGTTCATTGGTCAAATTTATAGAAGTCAATGTAGTTATCACATCAATAAGTTCGAAATGCAGTTGGCTTGACAAATCTCCAAACAACCGTTCGGCAAAGTATTCTTCCATTTTGGTATGTGATAGTTTGCTATTAATTAGCAAGTTTAGTTTTCTAGTGAAGATCATTCGGGAACGGTTTGTGAGGTTTAAATAATCCAAATGACAATTGTAATAGTGCAGCAATTGCCTAACCATGTGAATATACTCCAAAAACAGAAGGTCCGCCACGAACTTGGTTTCAAACTGAGACGATATAGTGTTTATGTAAACCATAACAAACTCAATCTGGTTCAGTTCATGTTTCAAATAGCCATGTATAGCTTTCTTGACTCGTACTGACGGATCAACAATCTTTGTAGGTTTGTTATTGTTTAGGTTTTCTGGATAGTATGGACTCAACCAATCAAGGACAATCTGGATATCATTGTCTAAGTCACCACCAAGATCGTACAATCCCGGTCGGGGTATAATCTGACTGATTACCTTTGATGTTATTTCAATGTTCATGGAGTACTTATTAGACGCCAGTTTGGCAGCACTTTACCAATCTAGCAGATCAAAAAAAAAAAACGACGTATGGATTGTTCTAAAACCCACATTTTTAAGGAAGCCCAGGAAAACACAACCAACAGCGTCTAATAAAAAAAAATGGTACGCATTGCTATGATAATATGAGCTGGTTCAAACGTATACTAACGTCCTTCAAGTCTAAGCAGCAAGTGAAGCGCCAATTCCAAGAATTGACTGGTGTTCCTGGCCCCCAGGCCCAACAGTTTGTTGAAAATGCAAATTACAATTTGAATGCCGCGTTGGACAATTTCTATAATAGAAATGCCAGTCCTGCTACCACTACTACAACCAATCGTAAACCTCCTGTGAAGAGTGATAAACGATTAGTAAGTTTGTTCAAGAAGTATCGGGAGGATGATGAGCATATAGGTATTGATGGAACGTTGGCATACCTTGAGGATTTGTCAATCACTCCAGAAGACCCTCTTGCACTTACACTAGCATACTTTTTGAAATCACCCAGGGTAGGGGTTTTCAATAAGGATGCGTTTCTTACAATTTGGCAACATTATGAATGTTATACTATTACACAGATGAAGAACGTCATATTACATGTCCATGATGATATTCTTGACCTGGGTAACCAGTATATTGATGTAATGGAAGACAAGCCATTGACCTTGAAAGGAATGTATGAGTTTACATTTGAGTTTTTAAAAGAAGTAGAAAATCAACGAGTATTGGATGTTCAAACATGTATTGACTACTGGAAATTGTTGCTTCCCTTGGTTTTGAAGAAAGTTGGTGCTCCAGTTAAACAACAGGTAGAAGAAAGACTCGACCAATGGTACGAGTTTGTACTTGAAGATCACAAGAAACCATTTAGTTTTGACGGCTGGTGTCAATTTTATTTATTTGTGCAGGACATCATAATCAAAGATCCAGTGGCGTTTAAAGATTACGATGAAATGCAAAGTTGGCCCAATGTAATGGATGAGTACATAGAATATTTACGGGAAAACGGGCTAGTAGAAGGTGTAAACTAAAAATTAATACTATATAGAATTGAAAGAAATATTCCTACCTTAATTTAACAAGCTATCAATACTTGATTTTCGTAAAGCTAACAATGTTTTCAGAGCATCTTGATCTTTATCTTCGTAACTATCTTCTTTAGCGAAACTGGCATTGCTCTTGGACTTGAAGTACATTTTGCGAGGTGGTACCAACTGTTGGTCAACTTCAACGGCTGGTTCAGGTAATCTGAACCCATTGGCTTTAGCTGAAGAGGAGGAGGACCCGATCATAGAAGGAGATGTAAAGGCTGAACCAGATAATGTAGATTTCATAGGGATGGTGAATGGAGAGGGGTTATTTGACTTTATACCTAACATGTTTGGAGAAGCATATGAGGACTTTCGAGATATAAGGTTTGGTGATTGTGATGCGGACGAGGCTGTTTGGTATTTGTTTAACATGGTTAGTATTGGTGCGATATCTGGAGTGAATTCTGGTGATGGTAATTGTGGTTTCTTGAGTTCGGATATACTTGAGGATGCACTCATCGGTATAGTAGATTGGTAGTTGGTGGGGGTATTAGTTGTGGTAGGACCATTGATAGTGGCAGTGCTTGTGCTGCTAGTATTCCCTTCATCGTCTTCTTCTTGTTCTTCCACTATCGAATGTGTTCTATAGTCAAAACTCCTTCCTGATGATGACATTTCACTCGATGAGGTGGAAGGACTTGTCCCTTCAAGTAGTTCTTTAAAATTGAATTCTTTGTCGATATTTCTATACTGGTTGACATCCAAAGGAATCTTGGCAAAATCTATATTGAATTTGGAATATGCTTCGTTGTTACTCTGTTGTAGTAATTCATGTTGCTTTTGAATGATGTGGTGAAGGTATAAAATATATTCCACAGAAGATTTCAAGATAGTCAATTTGTACATTCCATCAATTTTGTTCCCGTTGGCATTACCGGGATTTGGTTGATTCTTTTTAGCGGTAGCAGTTGGTTGGTTGGCATTGGAGGCTCTACAAGCAGGAATCAAATACTTCAATGCTTCAAACTCACGGTTGATTTTAATTCTTCTTCGTTTTTCGATTATGGAATGTAATTGTTTAGTTTCATGTTTCCGTTTGGCTAATTCTTCTGAGTCGATATTAGCGGATGATCTTCTTCGTTTCTTCTTGTTGTTTGAAAGGGAGGATGAACCCGATCCTGAGTTTATTATATCCACGGAGTTGTTGGTGGAGTTATTTGTATATTCATTCGTTAATATTTCGTAATTTTTATCATCGGAATCCAACTCTTTATTTAGTTGGATGATTGTAGTTTTCAATACTGGAGGACTTGGAAATACCATTTAGATTGCAAAATAGGTGACTGTGGAGGAGCTAGAAGTTTATTGCAAAAAATAGAATTTGGGGGAAAAGTGACAAAAAAGGATAAGTCGGAAAAACTCTAGTGATTATATATCAAAATCAAACTAAGGTTTAATTATACAATTTAATATACAAAAGGGTAGTGCCTGTCTTGACAGTTTAATGTTGCCTGCTCCGCCGCCCACGTTTAATAAGCCCAGATATAAAACAACTAAAAAAAAAATAAATTAAAGTTAATTATTTTTTTTTTATTTTGCTAATTTTTTTATTATTATGTTTTTCTTTCATCGTTTCACTTTAGCTGTTTTAAGATTTCATGTAGAGTAGAAGAGAAGATCCAATGAGATCGGACCTATATGGGGTGGAGCACCAAGTCAATGGAGTCTAAGAAAATAACTGGAGCATATTAAACAAGACACAACATACGTATGCCCATGACATTGAGATGAAACGTTGGTCAGCGTATTATTTATTGAGCCAACAATGAAATCGCATTTTTCTTTCTTCTCCCCCCCTTGTGTTGCCATCCCCCCGTGCCAGGTTTAGCCCAAGTAATAAGTCACACGATAACAAAACGTGTGACGAGACACTATAAAGTGTGTCCCACGAGACTTAAACAACTGCACATTGCATTATTTTAGACAGAAAATAATTACACAAAAAAATAATTCCGTGCCCCACGTGCGCCAGACAATAACTGTCGTACTTCGCTTCTGTTATCTTGTAAGACTCGCACTTTAAATAGCAGTGCAATTTTTGACTTTTTATAAAAAAAAAAGCTGCACGTTGGCTATAGCTCACGTGGATAAGGTTACCACGAGTGATAACACATTTGCTAACCAGGGTATAAACAATGGTTGCGGTGTTTCCCTTAGATCCTTGCTGGTGCCATTTTCACACCCCCTGACACTCTCGCTCTTTCGCTCTTTCGCTCCCTCTCCACATCTCTCAGTAATAACTTCTCTTGTGACTACTGCAACATAGGCGAAATAAATCATTCCTGGGCACATCACTACACATAAACAGCCTGTGATTAATGTGTTAAGGCACCGCGGTTATCGCATTAATTAATTGTTATTTGCCTTGACAGAATTGGACGATATTCCGCTTTTGTGACTTTATCGTTTGGTCTTGTGAAGTTTAAGTTTACCACATAGCTTTTTTTTTTTACAGCCATTTTCTCACTCCCTAATTTTTTTGCCTTTGTGTTTACATTTGCAACTGTTTTACAACAAATTTATAACTCCTTTCTATTCACACACCAGGTTAGCACAATGGTCAATCGTCTATTACCAGCACCTCCCCCAACTGTCAATGCATGGTCCTTGAATCAATTAATCGAAAATAACCCTCCTGTTGAGTCAAATGACGAAGTAGTGCCTAGTTTAACATCACCGCTTATTTCCCCAGAGGACCTGCTGCCATTCACTCCTCACCTGGCGCCACCACTCACCAAGAGGAAATCAAACAAGAAAAATAGTGGATCGGTCATGATTCGTATTGGCAAGAATACCACTATTAAGAAACCCACTAAATTTCCTCAAAATCAAGGTAATATCAAAGGTGGAACGGGCGCTTACAAATATAAAATTGCTACCAGAACTGATAACTACCACTATACCAATCCTTCTATTGTGTATCCTATGGACACCAGTCGTGATGAATCCGAGTCAAGCCCTATCCAAGAACAAACAAGCGAAGGCCAGTTTACAAGTCCGCTTCAAACTCAACTTTCTAGTCCCATTGAGTACGAAGGACCAGTAAGTCCACTTGAAGGTCAGTTTCCATTGGTGTATCCTTCACCATTTCCTATTCCTGTATTCCCTATATATCCAATCTATGAATACTATCCTGAAGTGCAATCTCCAAAATCTAGCAAACACGATATAATCAAACGACAACTCGAATACTACTTTTCCACCGAAAACTTATGCAAAGATTTATATCTACGTTCATTATTCAATCCCATTGACGGCAGCGTTAAGCTCCAAGATCTAATCCAATTCAATCGTCTCAAGAACTTAACCAAGAATGGAACTGATATAACATTGTTGATTGACGCCATTTCCGACATTGATAGTTTGCAATTATTAGAAAATGAACCACGAGTTAGACTTAAGAACTGGCGGGATTGGGTGAATTAGTACATTGGCTATTTCTTTCCGTTTGTTTGCAACATTTGTATCCCCAGTTCCCCGATTCATAATAACTTCCAAACACTGAGGTATGATTCAACGCATACACGTCTTCAGCATATCGAGATTTTATCAACCCATTCTTATCAAGCTCGGGTTTTTCGTTCAATTTCCTTCGTTTAGCTTCTTGCTTCATTTTCATCATCATTAGCGTTGGGCTGGCCTCAATGCTATTATTCAAATCTGCTGGGTCATCTTCACCTCCAAGATCCCAAGCGAATCTTTGTAATTCATTCAACTGCTTACCTTCCCCAGTTAGTTTCTTGACAAATTGGTTCAGATCATTGATAAACCCAGCACTTGGATCTTTAACCAATCTAGACTTTGGGTCGAATTCAAGCTTGATTTTATTATTGGGGTTACTAGTTATATTGTGAATATATCCAGGTATATCGTTTCTATCGCGGATAAGTTTCTCCAAAGGGTGTTGTTTTGTATTTACAAGTTGGTTTTCAAGTAGGTCTAACTCAATAAGTTCTAATTCGTAATCAGGCTCATCGGACTTCTGCTCTTCTTCTTTCTTCTCAGTCCATTTGTCAAGATGGGCAAGCCATTCATCCAGGGTGTATCCATACCATCGATCTCGTTTACTATCGTAGTCTTCATGTTGGATACGGACGTCGGAGTCTTTTATACCGTGACCGGTGGTGGGGATGCTATGGTCTACTATTTCGTTGTTGACACGATGGTGCGACAAGTAGTCTGTTGAGTCGTCATCTTTGTTACCCTGATACCATGGTTTTGATGTTATATATTTCGGTATGTATTGATTTGGTTGTGACATTGTGGGATGGTCATTGAAAATAGTGTATGTTAATTTTTTTTGGTTTTGTATTTGCGATTATACATTTGTTGGAAAAAGTTGGCAAAATTTTAGCAAATTGTCAACAACAATACAGGCCATAGAACTCTACTAAAAGATGCAAAGAGCAAAGTCTCACTGTACGAAAATGTTAATTTACAATACTTTTGGTCTATATATATATATATATGCTAATTAGAACCCCTTCCACTCTTCTTCATCCGCGTCAGCTTCGTCAGCTTCAGCTTCGCTTTCTTCTTCACTGTCATCATCTTCAGTCACTCCCCAATCTTTCAATCTCTCATCATTTAAAACTTCTTCTGCACACTTTTCTCTCAAGGTCTTCAATAAAGCTTCCTTGTTTAACTTGGCAAATGGAGAAATCAAAGCAGTCACAGGAACATCATCCACAATTTGCAACTTCTTCTTGAAAAGCTCTTCATACTTTTCAGCATACCCATCTTCACCCTTCAGCTCATCAACATCATCCTGCTCCTGTTTCAATTCTTCAAAAATCACCAATTCCAATTCATCCAAGTATAAATCACATAAATGGTAAGGCAAAGCCACAGGAACATCCTTTCTCCCACTCAACACCCCGCCTTCCAAAACCTTGACAAACTCGGCAACAACTTCTTCGTTCCAGTTCTCCTTCTTTAATCTCTTGAATGAATGACGCACCACTCTTCTTATCAACAAGTAAAACTTGTCGACTCTCCATTGATCAATATCGCTCCAGGTCAAGATCATAATGTTGAAAAATGCATCCAAGAAAGTAGGAAACTTCAGTAATGGAACAACGTCACTGTATAATCTTCCGAGACTCTCACAAAGACGTTCTTGGGTACGGGGTCTGTCCGAGAACCATACAGAATAGTACATTCCCTTCCACAACTTTTCATATTCGAGAAGACTGAGTTTGGTGGATTTGGAAAGGTATGCTTCAAGCGATTCTAAAGCAGCGTCTCTTGTCTTACGCGAGTTGGACGCTAGTTTTTTCACAAAGGCTGATGTGGACATGGTTGACTGCTAATTGTAATGAGATGGAGGGAAACCAAGAGATGCGAAATTTTTAAAAAAAAAAATGGTGATGGAGGTTTAGAAAACTGAGCCGCACGGAATGTGTGTCTGGTCAGTTACCAAGTGAGGTTGAGCTTTGGCATGCAAAGGGCAAATCGGATTCAATATGTGAATCGCGTGGTTGCATTTCATAAATCGGCAAGAGTAGGCTGAATTGGAGTACGGTTGAGTGGATGTAGTGTGGAACACTGGAAATTGCCTGAATATCTGGCATTCAACACCACAAGACCTATTACAAATATTGTTTCACGTTAATCTATTATTAAGTATACAAAAATATACATTTATTCACCATCCAGGGTGCTTGCTTAAACAATCAAGTATCTAATTGGGATATGCAACAATTTAACAGCATAACCGACAACACCCATCATAATGAACCCAACACCAACAGCCTTGACAATCTTTAAGTATTCCTTTTGATCAGGCTTGTGACATTTCTTGACAAATGCGGAACCGTCCTTAAAGAACTCTACTGGAACTTCAGTGAGTTTTTCTAATCCTTCGTTGGCCATATCTTATAGTTTGTGTGATACAAGAAGAACTGTTGATTGTTTCCCGTTGTCCTCTTTTTTTTTTTTCCTTACGTCCAACGAGTGGAACCAGAAAGTGACAGCACAATAACTAATTTCGGTAACCGCACGACAAAGCTTACACTATAAATTTGGCAGCCAAAATTCAATTTTATTTACAACACAATAAATACTTCTTCTACATCAAGCTCAACAACGAATCATCCTCATCATCCTCCTTCTTTAAGGTCATCATAAACTCTTGTCTCTTCTTCTCTCTCAACCTCTTAAATTGATTCAATTTCTCGTGCTTGAACCAATCACTCAATTGTTGTTTCATGGCGGTATCAAGGGACCATTCATCAATCAAGGGTTGGCATTGGCCTATGTACAAGGATTTCCCCTTGATGTCGATCAATTCCTTCATGGCCGCTTGATAAAGTATGTATACCGATTGATGCTTTTCATTGACGGGTTCAAAGCCAAGGTTGGCACGTCTATTAAACGATTGTGATGTGGTGTGGTATGCTTGGTATTGTCTTAATAATGCTGACAAATAATCATAATATTTCTGTTCTAGATTATCAGCTATTCCTTCTTTCAAATAGTTCAAATATGTGGAGTAGATGCTGTGGTTGAAATCTATTTCGTCAGTTTGGTAAATATCCCATAGCTGTTGAAATGCCTGGTTTCTTTCCTGTTTAAGTTTCTTGACGAATTCCAAGAATCCCTCATAGTCAAAGTTAACGTCATTGGAAATTTCATTCAAGGTAGGTGTACCGTTGGTTTTCACATTGGTTTGTCTCAAGAAATACAGCAAGGCACGATCTTCTTCAAATTTAGTGGACATATCGCACCAGCTGAAAATCAGATCGAAAAACCTCTTGTCTAATGCATTACTTCCAGTTATTTCGTATGATTTCTGGAATTCACTAACAAACTTCATTGCGTCAAAGAAATGACCGTTATATGCAATACTAGAAAATATACTAATAACAGTGTTCATGGTTGGATACCTAGAATCATTCGGTTTCAATTTAACATCGTCGGAAATTATTTTCCCAGTTTCGTCAACTCCCCATACTGACTCGATAAAATTAAAAAGTTGTGACAATTTACCTTCGTACCCCAAACTGCAAATCAAAGTTTCATGGAATTCCAATCCCATCTCGGCAACTTGCAACCCAGATTTTCTGAAATCGGCCAATAAGTCATTGGACTTGATGGAGTCGACAAACCTACTATTCTTTGGGTCATACCTAATTGAGGCCAATTCTGTGCTTTTCAATTCCCAAAGATGTAAATTCCCACCGCTGTAAATCTGGAAAACCAATATCCACATCTTGGGCGTCATTTTCCCAACATAATCATACGGGGATTCCCTCTTGAATGTACGGAACCACTTGGCAGCTAAATCCAATTTACGATTCATGACTTCTAAATGCATCAAGTTTTCATAATCTGTAGTGGTAAACTTATACCCGGTTAACTCCAGGGTGGCATAGATATCATGTCTTCTTTCCTGGTCATAGAACTTAATGTTAGGGTTGGTATATATCAATGCACCGTAGATGTCACGGATGGCTTCAGTCATGGAATGTACTACTGCTGGTTGAGTAATTCGCGATTTGGGGTTGATTAATCGTAAAATTGGTGCTAAGGACAGGTACAGCTTTAAATGGAAGTTCTTTTTAGAAATTAGCAACCTCATATACTCAGTAAACTGGTGGTGTCCCAATACATCCAACATGGCGTTTGGATCATGTTGGGCCCATGATAATAGGAGTTTACTCAATGAGTCAAACTGGTTTCTTTCCACCAAGTCAATGATCTGCGTTTTAATTTTATGGGATTTGTCGTCAGATAACCGGGGTGAGCTGCCACGACTGGCAGTATATGATTTAGATGCACGAACGGAAGGCATGGTTTGTAATTTGTCACCGAGTGTAGGTGTCTTGGGTATGTGTGTGTTTGGTCTCGTCTCTTGATGAGCAGGAAAAACTTCTTCCGAGAAGGTAAGCGTGGAAACACTATACCTCCTCCTTATGGTCTTTCTAAGTCCATTAGCTAGCTGCCCGCTTCTTATTATTCCTGTCATACTACCCTACACTATAGCTTCAATGCTCACACTGTGAAAATACTGAAAAATTTTGATATCATAAAAATAAAAAAAAGAAAAAAAAAATCGGTTCCGAATCGGGAAAGATTACCCGGATATATTACACATACATAAAGCTTACAACTTAGTATTCATACCAGCACGAGCAATATGAAAAGCGTTATACTTTTGAATAGACTTCAATCCATCTTCCATGGTGCCTCCATTGAGAATATCCTGGATATGTTGCTTAGTACCACGCAAAGCCCATCTTTCCAGATCACATATCTTTTCTCCCCATGCTTTAGCAATCTTAATTCCGGCATCAATGGAGTCAACAATGCAACTTACGTAACCTAAATCCAATGCCTCTTGGGCACCCCATTTGTCACCCAATAATGCGTGCTGGAACAACTTAGACTTGTTGTTGACTAAACGAGGGACACGTTGGAGAGTACCTATATCAGCAGCAATCCCAATGTTGATCTCAGCAATGGAGAATACGGCATCGGACACGGCGATTCTGATGGTGAATGCCGAGGAAATGTCGAGGGCAAGCCCATAGTTGATTCCATTCAAGATCCCAATTGTAGGAGTGTTGATGCGGGCAGGCACACCAATTGCATCTTGAAAGTCCTTGATGTGGGTAAACAAGTGGGCTTCACTTTCTTTCTCCGTACGACTAGGGTCAAACACTTCCATTGCCTGTTTCAAGTTCAATCCACTAGAGAAGGAACGAGCCACACCGGAAGTAACGAGAATGAGTTTGACGTCTTGTTCGGCGTCGAGTCTGGTGAATATTTCTCCGTAATCTCTCCAATTTTGTTCAGCAAACGCATTGAGGGTCTTGGGATGGTTGTACACAACATGAATGAATCCTTCTTGGATCTCACTCACGGAGAAGTATTCGTATTTATAATCTGAAGCTTTAAAGGTCATGGTTGGCGAGGAGTTTACAAGAATAACGAAGAAATAGAGAAGGAGGGTTATATTTATAGTTGAAATTTATATTGCAAACCTCGGCTTCTTTTTTTTTTTGTGATTGCGGGGAGAATAATAATGTGAATTTTTCAGCACTTGATATTTTAAACTACATATCTACCTCCAGGAACATTCGTCTCTTGTTGAGCCGCCAATTCCAATCCTTCAATCATTCGTTCTCGTATCATATTGTTAGCTTCATGCACCGACGACTTGTCTAACCCTTCAACAAGCAAGTAGAGTTTAGCCAACAGGTCTTTATTATTGGGAGGTGGGTTTTTACCAGGTGGATAAAATTGACCTCTGGTGGTGATTGACGTTCGAGAAGTTTCAATAATCTTGGACAAGTGTTCACGATTGACGATATTCCATCTAGCAGCTTGAGGCAAGTCATTGATGATAATCCTCGAATAGAACTTACACTTGTCGGGACCAGACGTCTCGGGGCTGTTTCCTTCAATGATTTCAAAATCAGGTAAGGCGGCAGCAGTGGCATTGGGTGTAGCATTTGGAGTGACACTCTTTTCTTTAACTGTCTCCGTAGTCAGCTCATCATACATGTTCTTTTCCATTTGCAATTTCAGATCACGCACTTGTTTCAATTTGTCCAAACCTTTACCTCCAAACCCATAATGGATCTTCTCTTTGCCTTGTTTAACCTTGCTCGAAAAACTCTCGGCAATTTCCACTAATCTCGAATCTATTTCTTCCACTTTACTCATACGCAACGCTCTCACAAGATTGGCAATTTCGTGTTCCTGCTTATTCCACACAAACGTGATTGCCGTTCCCTTCGATCCTGCCCTACCCGTACGGCCTACACGATGAACATAATCTTCCATATGATTGGGCGGATCGAAATTAATCACAAGTCCCAAACTTTTAACGTCCAATCCACGGGCAGCCACCGATGTAGCAATGAGAATGTCGACACCACTGTTGATGCTTGAAAATTCCTTGATGGCGTAGCGTCGGTCGAGTTGGTCTTTACCTCCATGGATCGCTACACAGGGCAAGTTGAACGCAAGGAGTTGTGTGACTAGATCATCGGCGTCATTTTGTTTCTCCACAAATATAAGTACCTTTTTGTATGTCTGGTAGTCAGCAAGTATAGAATGGAGTTTGTCAATTCTGTCCAGTTTGAACTCTTCCGCAGTGACGTTTTCGAAAAGGATGATTTTTTGGGTGATTTCTGGAGCGACGACACTTATTCCACCCACGATAATCTCAACGGGATCAACAAGGATGTGTTTTGCCAATTGTTCCATCTTTCTCGGGAACGTGGCCGAGAACAAAATAGTCTGGCGGTCAGGTCTAATTTGAGTGAATATCTTGCTGATCTGGGGCTCAAACCCAAGGTCAAACATACGATCAGCTTCGTCAAGGACGATATATGTTGTTCTTTGTAGATTAGTTACACGGCCTGAATTAGCCGCCAACAAGTCAATGACTCTACCGGGAGTACCCACAATTATCTCCACGCCACTTTTCAATTCGTTAATTTGGGGTTCTATGGAAGATCCACCATAACAGCAACAGACTCGCAAACTCTTGCTGGTGAAATTGGAGATTTTTCGCTGAATCTGCAATGCAAGTTCTCGAGTGGGACAGAGGACAACACCAATAGGCCCATCATTCTCACGTATTGGTGGCTGGTCTTGAATGTGTCTCAACATGGGAATAACATACGATAATGTCTTTCCTGATCCGGTTTTGGCGACTCCGATTACATCTCGGCCCGACATGATTATAGGAAGAGCTTGACATTGAATTGCTGATGGTGATTCAAACTGTAGCTTGTCAGTAATGACCGTAGATAAGTTTGACGGAAGTCCCAAGTGTGACCATTTGGAGATTGGAGCGTAATGCAGTGCATTGTTTCCCTTGACACGAACATTCCCTAGTTCTTTGCGGATCTCGGATATTTGTTCTTGAGTTAACATTTGTAGCTCGTATGGCTGTTGGTAGAAACTCTTTCTGAATGGTGCATAAGTTTCAAGGGTGTGATCAATTGGCTTGAGTTCCTTTCCCTTGGTTTGAAGTTTTGTGAGTGATGTTAGAAGTTTCTGTTGTTTTAGTTGTTCTTCGTCGACTTCTTCTTCCTCATCGAGATCGTCAGGTTCGTCTAGTTGGACTTTGGTTGTGTTTTTCGTTTCACTAAGAGAAGCCAAATACAAGTCTAATTCATCCACTTCTGGTGCATCATCATTTGCCGGTGTTTCCTGTTGATCAAGGGTAGGCTTCTTGAATTTCGGTTTTGCAGAATCGCTTTCTTGGTCATCCTGTTGCAAGACAACCCGTGGTCTCTTTAGTGGGGCCGTTGTTTTGTTGGTCTTCTTCAAAGTCAATGTGGGTCTAGCTGATATTGGTTTCGCCACATCTGGTTTTTTGACTGGTTCTTGCAGCTGTTGTGCTCTTGCCCTCTTCCATTCTTCAATACGTTGCTGTCGTATTCTCTTTTTCTCATCAGCATCGACTTGACTAGGAGTAGGTGGGACAGGAGTTGCCGAAGTCGGCACTGTAGTCGGCGCTGTAGTTGGAGCTGCGGTTGCAGCAGTGGTTGCAGGGGCAGGCTTCTGATTCTTCTCCTGACTCTTCTCCTGCTCCTTCTCCTGCTCCTTCTTCTGCCTCCATGCTAGCAACTGCTCTCTTCTCTTTCTCAATTTCTCCTCCTTGGATTCACCATTTTCGTTCTGGATTGAAGTTTGGTTAGTAATGCCCTGGGATGTATGTCCGTTCATGTTACACACTCTATATCACTACTGTTATTACACTTGCGATGTGCTGGTGCCTTACAATTTTTTTTTGTTTAATTTATTATGAATGCGACAAAGTCATTGTTTAAAAATCTATGTATGTATATCAACTATAATGCAGTGGTGACAGTAACAGTCTGAGAGTTGAGAAGCATAACAGGCGGCAAATCATCTAACCACACAGCAAGATTATTGGTATACTCAAATGACTCACCTTCATCTAAATGTGTGCCTATCGGTGGTGCCGGCAACGTCGAGAAGATCACATAGGTTTCTCCAAGCACCGAGTTCCGCTTCATCAATTCGTTAAGCACGATATGTTGTCCCTTTGCAGGTATGTCGTCAAAACTTAACCTGTTCAACTCTTCTTGTAATTCACGTCTCGTTATGGTTTTCTTGTCTTCTTGTTTTTGCATTCCTCTCGCTTTGTAGAACTCATCTCGCGACCCAGAAGGACCAGTAGATGAAGTAGCACGATAGCTGCGGTCAGTAGGCGCCAACGGTGGAATATCCTCGTCATCTTCTTCTGCCATAAACTGCGGCGTTCTCATTTGTTGAATGATATCATCGTCATTAGCGAATATCGCCGGTGATTTCGCCGGTGATCTCGTGGCATCAGCGCGAAGCTTGGATGACGGCGATCTCTTGACACTCTTCTTGATATCAGTTGGTGGTTTCAACTCTAATGGTTCCTCCTCTACATTTTCTTGTACTTCCCGTTCTTCTTGTTCTTCTTGTTCTTCTACTTCATCATCAGCAACAAACTGGATCGACTGTTTCACATCAGCTTCATCTGCATTGTCTTCCCCTTCATCATCGTTGATCTGTGACTCAGGAATCTTAACCGACAGAAAGTTAGGACGAAGATTCGACACCGATCTAATCGACAATTGATCTGACGACCTGAACATCGAATGATTGGTCTGTTCCTTCAAGTTGGGACGATAATGTTTTGGTGGCTGGGGCGTGCTTGGAGAAAGCAACGGCGTGTGCAGCGGGGTCTTGTCATAACCCGACAAATTCAACATGCTGTTGTTGACACTGTTGGTGGCCGTTTCCTCGTCATCACTACTGTCACTCAATGGATCTTCATAATTGAGAAACTGATTCGCAGCTTGTGACTTGAGATTAAACGAAAGCGCCATTCCCTTTTCTTGCAAGTTCGACAAGGTGTATCTTCTATTATGCTTAAACTGATCAAACTGACTAGGCTGAGACGGACTCAAATTCAAGTTCAACGGGTAAAACTCTTCGACCCCAGCAAACGATGCAGTAGATGCATTTCTCGTTATATCCAGCATGGGTTTCTTCTTCATGGCCATCTTCTTTCTTGCTATTTTCTTCTTTTCAATCTCACGAAGCGTCTCCCTGGCATTAGACAAGTTAATCCACCATTGTTCGTCGTGAAGTATATTATCCACTCGCTCACACACGGCTCTATTGCTTTGCGTCTTGGTATATCCCTTCACCATATAGTTATACGAGTCCAAACTTCCATCGTCCAAGCATACAATCTTGATTTCCGCCGCGATACGAAGACTCGAGAGCAATTTACTCAATCTTGATCGCTCGTCTTCGACTTCTTGTTCCGCTTCGACAAACACAATCACACGGAGTTTGAAATTGTTTAATTTCCACTCTTGGACTGTGGATAAAATCCACCCCAACTGAAGAATCAAAGTATACGTGTCAAAGTTTGTCGACAACACCAGCTGGCCATTGTCCAATTGGTTAATGGACGACATTTGAATAGGATACAAGTCGATATACTTGCTTACACCCTTGTCGACATTCGGCTTGTGGAATAACGTCTTCCAGAACCCATTTTCTTCCACTTTGGGCAATTTCAACTTTGAAAAGTTGGCAGCAACAGCCACGGTTGCCTGCAAGACAATCAAATCCTCGACAATCTGCACCCATTGGCCAATACTCACCTTCTTCTCCTTACGACAGGTGTCAGTGGGCAAGTCAGTCACACCTTCTTCAAAAGTGGGGATGATTGGCATCTCAATGCCATGCTTGACAAAATCGTAGAAACCAAGAACAGTAATATTAGGTTTCATTCCTCCTAACCCTGATCCAAGGTAGACATTTCTCACCCCCCAGGGCAATGTGGGACCCAAAGCAATCTGGACAAACGCCTTCACCTTGGACATGTCTCGCAACTTAATCCATGCTTGCTTTTGCTTCCTCACTTCTTTATAAGTATTCACTGAAAATACAGTGCTATTCTTGCTGGAGTTGGATTCCGGAGCAGTATCATCATTCATCATAACCACATGACCTAGCACATACAATCCACCTTTCTTCAAATGATTACAGAACCCAATCAAGTTCCACGACGTTCTGGGATTGTCACAAAGTAATAATATCTGTGGCCGCCAGTACTTGACGCTCATCTCCAACTTGAGTCTCAACAAGTACTTTCTAACCTGATGATAAATGAGCAACTGGGAGATATCACCAAACTTCAGCGGGGGTGTCAGGTAGTGGATCATCAAGATGAAGAACGTCAAGCAGAAAATTACAAGCGTGGCCGAGATCCCATCGACGATAAACATGGCGATAAAACACACAATGGCACCGGTGAGTGCAGTCCTTGTACTAAAGTACTTGAACGAGGGCCTGAAGTTAGGTGCTGAGCCAATCTTTAAAAGAAAACAAGCAATGTTTGTCACGATAAACGTCATTAAAAAAGCCATGGTAATGAACGTGGCAATCTGGTTAATATCTGCAAATAAGAATATCTGGGCAATGAACCACGTCAATATGATACTCCATATCTGGGCCTTCTTCTGGTCCTTGATTGACTTTTTGCTCGTGGTGAAGAGCGATAACCCAGGTATGATTTTGTCATCGGCAATAGCGTTAATCATGGATGATGCACCCACAATACCCATAATCACGGAAAACAACGATGTCGAGAACTCACCAAGGATAATGACAATGCTCAGCAAGTTCACGGTCTGAATCACTTTGATATCAACATGCAACAAATCACGAGGAATGGCTGACCCCATGGACACAATCACAGCCGTATACAAAATAAACGTGACCAAAAGTCCACGTAACGTTCCCAATGGAATAGACTTTGATGGTGTTTTCAACTCTCCTGACATCGATGCACCAGCAAGAATACCTGCCGTGGCTGGAAAGAAAATCCCAAACAAATCACGAAATGTTTCCGGCACCCCTGGCGGTAGCACCGACCCTGCTGCACCGCTGGTAAACTTTGGGTACAAGTTATCGGTGAATGTCTTCCATGAAAGCCCCGTATACAAAATGGCATCGTGCGGAGCCGGCAAGGGATGATAAGGCTTGACGAAAAACGTAGATATTGGAATAGACACGGTACTGATTGTCAAAATAATGAATAAAAGCAAAGCGGTTTTCGAAACCAACAGAGATCCAACCATGGCTACACACGTACATATCGCCAATAGAACTGTGGAGTAAAGAACCAGCCACATGTATCCTGTCGGTAACAACTTGACCATATCTCCGTGCTCCAAGCCAAAGTTTTCCAAAAAGGGTTCAATGAAACCAACCACGTTCAATGACGAATTAAGAATCTGGCCAATGACAAATATGATGCCGATGGCACCTCCGAATTCGGGACCTAATGATCGGGAAATCATATAGTATGCTCCACCACCTTTGACAGTCCCATTAGTGGCGATGGCACTGACTGACATTGTCGTCAATATATCAATTGCGTATGAAAGGACCAACAAAAACATGGTGCCTAGAATCCCCATTTGGCCAATGATGAAGCCGAATCTCAAGAACATCAAGATGGACAATACATTAAGGGACGTAGGGAGGAACACCCCTTCGAATGTTCCCAACTTGCTGACGTTGTTCTTGTTGTTGCCCTTGCCCTTCTCTGTTAGCTTAGATCTAACATGAGTAGTTGATCTGTAGTTGGGAGGTATTGATCTGCTTCTCGATGAAGGAGGTCGGTTCGGCAGTAGTAGTTGGGTAGATTCTGTAGGGGGATATCTCAGCGATACCGAAGATATTCCCATTGAAGACATGTGTGCAATCACTTGTTGTCTAAACAGAAAGTAGTTTGAAGGAAGAGCTCTTATCAAATCATGTCGTAAAACAAAATTAGATTGCGCTTCTTTGACCTGAAACGTGAATGTCGCGAGCACGCGCTACCATGTTCCGTTCCCCAGTGTCGTTGTCCAACGACGTGTACCAGCTTCGGGCAGAGGCAGACGGCGATCCAGTGATACGTGTGGAGGTGGCAATGGCGATGGTCCAGAGCTTGAAGCAGTCGCGTTCCAGTGGGGGGGCAAAGAGAGGGGGAGGGAAGCACGTAGTTTAACGAACTTTCGTATAGACAGCTGCGTGCATGACCACATGATATGCGATATGCTAGCCACACATTGTTGCGTACACCACACAGTGATCGATAAGCACGATATCGATAAAATTTTTACGGAGTGCCATGTGCCATTACGTGGTAAGACGACTGTGTTGCGTGTGAAGACAGAAGTATTGGGGGGTCAGACTCGGATCAGATTAGTTAAGTCCGGACTTATCCGGCTGACCCCTTTTCTTCGGTTTACATCTCTATGGCGAGTATACTCAGAAAGGAAAGATCCGACGGCTAGACCTTCCTAGACAACATACGAACATCAGCAGATATGCACGATTATCGTATATTGCTATGATTGCTCTGTAGAGAAGAGGGATAAGAAAGATAAGAAGGATAAGAAGGAGAAGGAGAAGAACAAGAATCACCCAACAAAGCTACCGCGCCGGCTCGTGCGTTCACTGCATAAAACAAAAGAAAAAAAATAACTTAAATAAAAAACTAAAAAAAAAAAAAAAAAAGAAAAAGGTAAAACATTCCGAACGAAAATCCGCAGAGGCAAACGAAAAAAAAAAAAAAAAAATTATCATAAAAGTCATTTGATTCATCTTCTCTATACGATCACACTTATTCTTACCACATAACTCATACCTCATTACTCTATTCACTATATAGACTAATGTTCAAGTTAATCACCACAAATACGCAGAGTCTGTTGAGACCAGCGTTATTACAAAAGATAAAAAATGCAACAGCTAATGCCTCCCAGTTATCCACCAGTCTTTCCCACACCGCCATCTCTCCTGTGGCTGCTACTAGTCCCCAAATTTACCCTTTCACCCACCAGTTTGTCAGAAACAACTCAAATGTAGCCACTAAATTGAATGAGCCAGTAAATGTCCCACCACCCAGAATCATCCCAGATGTATCTAAAGGTGGCGACCTTCACGAAATTAAAAGTCAACTGGAACCTTCCCTTCTCCTGGAAATCGATGTTAAACAAAAGTTGGACCAATTTGACCAGATAAATCTCCGCACCAAGTACAACGGATCTCACCCATTCTACTTGGAAGAACTCGATACCTCGTTGGAATTACTTGAAACCAAGGCTGTTCGTGACCGTCTTTCTGAAGAACAACTCACTGGTTTCGTGTACAACATCGAACGGATGATTTTCCACCAAAAGAGAAGGAGATTGAGAAACAACTTCAACAGAGATAGAGATACCCAAGGTGCATTCCAAACGGAAATCATGATCCAGCTGGCTGCATTGAAGTTGTTTGACATGATCAACGCCGGCAGTCTCACCCACTGTCTCAGTGCCGAAGCCTTGTACCGTCTCTTTTTAATCTTGCACCTGTTTTATTTGCGTTCGGAAATCGTGTCGTACTGGGAAGCCGGGGTCAGCAACCCTGATATCGCCAATTTCTTTGTCGACCAAAAAGTCTTGTCCACCGCGTTATTCATGGCTTATGAAATCAAGAGATTTTCTTACGAAGAAATCCAACAAATTTACGACTTGAATACGCCCGACAAGACCAACGTTTTCCCAGATTTGCTTACATCCGTGGGAAAAGTCGCCCTTTTGGAAAACGACTACGATCGCGCCTTGGACTTGTTTGAACAATTGATGATCTCGCTTGAGCGTGACCACAAGAATACCAGCACCGCCATTGCTGAAATGCACTTGAACTTCATCAGTATGTGCCGTGAAGTCGACATTGCCAAGCATTTCTTTGACAAGGCCTATGACAGCCGTAAATTGCCATATACGGTCAAATTAAAGGCTCCACACATGATCTCATTCATGCGTAACTGCTCAGAAGCTGGTGAATCCATGGATGAGATTTTACAAATTTGGAAGAAGTTGTTAATTAAATCAATGGAAACGGCCAAGTATGACCCCAAGGGTGCCAAGTCCGCCAACTTGAACTCGGGAATGTTCAAATTGTTATTTGACAAGTATCCTGAATACACCGAAGAAGCCAAAAAGTATTTGAACAAGATGTTTACCATGAATCCGCAAATCAACGAAATCTTCATCAATGCAGCCATCTCCAACTATTCTTGGCAAGACCGCCAGACATTTGACATGTTGGTGGACGCCTATGACAAGTACGGCATTCCAAAAACCATGATGTCCAACAGAATCATCTTGAAGCAAGCTGGGTTATTCGACCATTCCAATGAAGAAATTATCGAATTCTGGAACAATTTGTTGTACCTGTTGGATGAACTTAAATATTCTCACATTGCCGTGCCTGATTGGGCGGCAATCAGAGACGCTACCATTTTGTCTGAACATTACGGCGATCAAAGAACCGGGTTGTACATGTCTATCTTAAAGGCTTACAAAGATTACATGCAAAATGATTTCGCCTGTGTCAAGTTCTTGAGAGGGTTTGGCAGAAACGCCGAGCATGTGCGATTACTCAAGAAGTTCACCGAGGGAGAACCCCACTTTGACAATGAAGTGGAGATCACCGTTCCTGGAGACTTGCACAGCTTGAAGAAACACATTGACTTTAAGGACTGCGCCAAGCGTTTCTACCAGGACCAACCAGTTTAAAATAATAATAGTTAATAAGTTGTATATAGAAAGTAATAATAATAATAATAGTAATAATAAGCCAACTAGACGAATTGAAGAAAAGAAAAAATAAATAGTCCATTTTTTGGGACAAAAATAAAAATAGTTAACCACACCAGTTCAAGATCTACACAGATGGGTAACGAAGCATCTAAACATAAGCACAAGTCGGTGAATAAGCTAGGGGCGGCACCTGTACCAGCTCCAGTTACTTCTGCTCTGAAGCAAGTATCCCAGGCCACGGCAAAACCCACACCTACGCGTAGTTCAAAGAGTCAACTAGTTAGTGAAGCTCGTCCAGTAGGAACCAGCGGATCTGGATCAAGTGTAGCTGCAAAAGAAGCCCTGGCACGGGCTGCTGAAGAAAGATTCAAGAAATTGCAAGAACAAAAACAGGGACAAAAGGAAAGAATTAGAACCAAAGCCATGAGAGAGAAGGCTGTATGATGTGTATAGTAGAGTATAGTTAATACATTGTTATTGTTATCACCCACCTACTATTTTTGTAGACAATAGAAAAAAATAAAAATGTGTGCTAGTCTTTCTTCTCTAATTATGGGGAAGTCATTCTACGAAAAGGAGCAAGAGAAGATCAGAGCGTTGATCAAGATACCGTTGCTTGAACTAGTGCTTCAATTCCTTCCACATCTCCAACCAAGCCAACGCCAGCGGGATGATACCTGGGAAGTGGTGGCAATTCAATTGGGTCAGCAGCGGTTTAGCGAGGCAGTGCACGAGAAAAAGTCCATGGAGGAAGTAGAGGCCATACCGGAACTCAATGGGTTCTATATCCGGGAGATGTATGAGCAGTTGTTTGCCAACTTCAAAAAGGAAATGCAGTTTAGATTGGCCATGCAGACGGCGGCGGTGCCCAACAGTAGTGCTGGCCTGCCTATGAGAACTCTACTGTTTAACCCACAGGATCGGGCAGAAGCTCTTCTTTTCACATTGTACCAGATGCAATATTGGGACGTTGAGATGATGGCCAAGGTCAGTCAGGAGAAGTTGGAAAAATCATTCCGGAGATATCTTGAACAGCAGGAACTAGGTGAAAAAGACAAGCTCGAAGTGCCGTTACCTGTGGTACACCAGTACAGAAAAAGCGTTGAACTAAAAAAGAATGAAATCTTGAAGGAGGAGATATCAAAGAAGGATAAACGATTAGAACAGCTAGCCCAAGAGAATAAACGTTTGTTAGAACTAAACCATGACTTACTCTCGCAACTCCAGGGACATAACAATCCATAAGCTTTTTTGGTTTATGTGCACGACGACGTTTTCTCGGGTAGTGCAGTAATTAACTGTACCCGCCCCTGTCGGCAACGATAATAAAATTAATTACTTACACAATATCAAAAATAAAATTAACCACAAACTCAACAACTCTCACCCCCTCGACGTTGCTACGCCCCCCACCCCCCACAAGTTTGTGCATACGTGTAGTTATTCTTTTGTTATCTACATCTATTGCTTCTTGTTTCTATATCTTTTATAACCTTTACCCTCTCCCCCCTTGGTCTAACACCGTTAAGACAGATACCATACTTTATTCATTGCCTTTGTTTGCTTTGTTTTTATTTATTTATTTAATTATTTTTTTTTGCTGCAACGTGTTTTGTTCTAGTCTGACCACTTGTCCTTATGGTTCAACACAAACCTAATATTGTATTTTTCCCCGTGGATTTCACAGAATTCGACAACTTAATCAAGAAGTCATTGCCAGATGATTCCAAAGAGGTGATCAGATACTTACACTCATGTTTTACGGTCTACGTTATTGTTAACCAACAAACCTGGAGATCAGCTGGAGGCAGACCTGATCCATTCTTGCCTTGTTTCGAAAAGATCCTACCAAGATGCATACTCCCAACATACTTCAAAGACATCATTCGAGAAATGGCCCGACCAATGAAGACAGTCAATGCAATCTACATTCCCGACATCCCGTCCGCATTGGCTGATCTGTCACAAGAGCTAATCATGGGAATAGTCAACCAATACCCCAACCTCACCACCGTTTTCAAGAAACTCGGCTTGCCTAGGTTGGAAATTGAGGAGATTGAACCTGCGTGTTTCACAATGTACCACGAGCAGGAGAACTTGATCTCGGTGCCTCGTGACGGTTTTGTTCCAGCGTATAGACTCAAGGTGGTTAGTGTCTTGAAACACATCAGGTTCCAGCAGTATAGGTTGGTGACTAGCGAAGCATCCTGGGTCAGTTTGGACCGAGGCAATGGGAATGTCGTCAAGGTGTCTAACGCCATTGACATTTTCCAAAACACCAATTTGACTTGTGGGTTTTGTGTATTTCAACATCATGGTGGAGTGAGAATAAATTCAAACAACTTGATGTGTGCCAGTGTGGTTGGCTACACTTTGCCCACGCATATTTCGACCGAGAGATTCCCTACCGAGCCTCGATTCTTGAAGACTGATGCCGAGAATAATCATCGCGTCGCTAAACCAAGACGAAAGTCGAGAAACAAGGGAAAGATTGTTCCGATCTTAGCCAAGCCTGGTGTTTTGGTTAATTTGAAAAAGAGTGTCAAAACTGTATAAGCTATATAGAATATAGGGCGTGATAAGCTAATGGTGTGGTTGCTGTGTTTTGCAGCTTATTGTAACATGTAAAATATCCCAGTTTGCAGGTTAAGCCCTCAAACAGTCATTCGTAAACTGGAAAAAAAAACAACAACCAGGCAGCAGTAGCAGTATCAACTGAGGATCGATCAACTGAAGCACACAATGGACTCCAAAGTACCCTTGTCGCATTCATTGTGGTCGCCATACGACACAGTCAAGGACGCCGCCGATTCACTAGGGATAAATTTGCCCGATGAAGCCGCCAAAAACCTAGCCATGGATGTTGAGTACCGCATCCACGAGATTCTCGAAACCGCCATCAAAATCATGCGTCACTCCAAACGGAAGCTCCTCATGACTACCGACATCAATCACGCCCTCAAGATCCTCAACGTCGAACCATTATATGGCTATGACAACTCACAGCCGCTTCTGTTCAAGGAGACGTTGGTAGGCACCGGCGGGCAGACGTTGTACTATATCGACGATCAGGAAATCGAATTTGAGAAATTAATCAATCAGGAATTGCCCAAGGTTCCTAGACAAACCACATTCACGGCCCACTGGTTGGCCATTGAAGGCGTGCAGCCCATGGTTCCCCAGAACCCCTTGCCTTCGGAAATCAAGAGTCTTCCACCTATTATCCGTGGTGCCACCTCGTCGATTCTCGGCAATGACATATTGAGTTTTGCCGGTGGTGCTGGTGTCGACGGCAAGGATGCACAACCTGGTAAGGACAAGAAGGACTCCGCTTCAGCTGCGGCGGCTGCGGCCACAGAACGAGAACTCGAAGTGAAACCATTAGTTAAACATGTCTTGTCCAAGGAATTAAAGTTGTATTTCGATAAAGTCGTCGAAGTTTTAATCTCGTCTGACCCAGAAAAAGAACCCCTCAGGCAAGCCGCATTGAGTTCGTTAAGAAGCGACCCGGGTTTGCATCAATTAGTGCCCTACTTTACCCAATTCGTATCGGCGCAAATCACGGACCAGTTAAGAAACATTGACATTCTCATAACGATGCTTGAGGTCATTTCCGCACTTGTGGAAAACAAAACCATATTCTTGAATCCCTATGTGCATGCACTAATGCCATCTATCTTGACTCTTCTTTTGGCCAAGAGAATCGGACCCGTGATCAAGGAAACCACCACTAAGGAATCACAAGAGTTGTTGATGCGACAATTACAAGTGAGAACATTCGCTTCCATCTTGCTCAAGCATATCATTGAAGTTTACGGATCGTCATATTCTACATTACGTCCAAGAGTAACCCGAACTTTACTCCGAGCACTATTGGACTATTCCAAGCCGATGGAGACCCACTACGGTGCCTTACTCGGATTGAAGAACATGGGTCCTGAAGTTATAAAGTTGGTTCTCATTGGTAACTTACGGGTATGGTGCAAGCTGGTTGTTGAGGACTCTACAAAAACGAGCGAGTATGAACAGAAAATCTTGCTCGACACCGTATTGGAAATCCTCCGCAAGTTAAAAGTACAAAAGGAGGAATCAGACATGGATGTAGATATCTCTGACAAGTTGAAGGAAAAATTAAAGGAGAGAATAGGCGAAAAGTTGGCTGATTTAGTGTTGCTGCAAGACGACGCCAAGAGCATCGTCGAAGGTATATTCTTTGGCGAGTTAGTTGTATAAATAGTAGTAATATTACATTGTATAATTATTCAGAATCCGAATGTAATAGTTGTTGATCAGGAAGCGACTCCGACCTTTTGAATAAGCCGGCAGTGTAAAATGGTGAATCTTCCAAGGGGATTGGTTCCCCTGGTCGCTTCTTTCGTGTAGATGATGTGATTTCTTTCAATGGTGACGAATTTACTGCTTGTAATGGTGTCTTTTCTATAAATGGAGATTTGATCTTTTGTGGTGTTACGGCAACTAACGTGGCACGGTCATCTCGTTTTCCCGGCTTTAAGAAGTTGTCATTGGGAGTCTCGGGAATTGCATAGTACGGTTTCGTCTTTTGCGGAGTAGCTTCGATGACAATATTAGGTTTCTTAATTGGTGTTGCATCGATCTGTGAGAACGATCTCAGTTTGACAGGAGTAGCAACGACAATTGGGTCTGTACTTTTTACCGACTTGCTTCGTTTAGCGTTTCCAAATATGAATGATGGTTGTTCTGGCTCTGGCTCGACAGTCACCGCTGCCTTGACATTCAAATCAACCTGTCGTCTCGTCAAACTCTTGGATGATAAATTAGACTTGGATCGTTTGAGTGAAGTTAAAAAGTCATTCAGGTTGGATAATGTGGAATCAGATGCAAATGTAGCTGCATTTCGAAGTGTAGGTGGCTGTTTCTCCAAGAGCACTTTTTTGAATTTTGAATGCTTGTGTTTACTTTCATGTTTTGGCTGATCTTCTGACGTAGCCTTCTTTGTTCGTTTAGCTGGTTTCGAGACTAGCTTCATATTCAGTCCTTTGATATTATCCACGAGATACTTCACCAAATGTGGTAGTTTCTTGTTATAGTACGGAACAAGAACATACGCCATGAATCCGTAATTATTATCACTTCTCGACGTAGTTAATGCATCCCAAAGCCCCATTCGATCAATAAGGTTGTTTAATGTAGTATAATATTCATACATTTCATCAACGGGTTTCGTATGTGTCACTTCCGGTTTCTCGATTTCTACACCGACGCCCATACCAAGGAATGTCGGTATGATTTTCTTCTTTCCCTTTCTAGATCTAATCAAGGATCGTTTCGAAAGTTCCTTCTCTCGTTTTCGACGAAACTTGTCGAGTTTTGCCGCATTACTCTCGAGGAACTCCTCTTCATTCACGCCAAGAGTGTGCAAAATCTCGAAGATGACAAGAATTTGCAATTGTGCCTCGCGGATCTTCAAATCAAGTACGAGTTGGCTAATTTTATCCACATCTGCTTTCTCATCACTGAATTCTGGATGTGTCTGCAAGAATAAACCCTGATTCTCCTGTTCTGCAAGGGCTGTCTTGTCATCGGTAGTCGAAAGAAGTCCCTTATGTCCGGTGTGTCTCCTATCTAGCATCTTAATATTGACAAAAATAGACTTGAGTATCTTTGCAATCTCGCCTTGGTCCTCTTTGCAGAGAATGCGTAGTCTGGCAAGAGCAGTTTTTGGGAAGTAACTAAGTGGATTCTTGAGGGAGTATAACGTGGTGTAATATCGTGATTGTATGAATGTTAGTGGGTTTTCCTCTGGTTCTAATGGTACAATTGGCTGTTGTTTCGGAGGTGTCATTGAAAACCTGCTTAGTATATCCTGGGAAGAAGGTGATAGTTCTCCTATAGGTTCATCCACACACATCTCTATCAAGTCTTTGCTACTCCTGACCTCAGTGGGCTTTTCCTCCGTGGACTGTTTGTCATCTGGTTGAAAAGACAGCGGGATTCTAAACACCCCGAAGTGCTGATCGATTATATGGAATGCAATCCCAGAACACTTCCTATTCTGGTATTCGATATTAATAAGATATGCATCTGCCGCCCAGGCTCGGGTAATTGTGAATATCGCGCCGTAAGCACCATCGATGATGGAAGCAATGTCTCCCGTATCATCATGCGTGAGCGTGGATATAGGAAGAGCGGTGACTATCGATGACGATATCTGTCGTAATTGGCTTATCCTGACGCCACTGCCTGACTCCTGGTCGCTCGGCATTGCTGGGGAATGATGTTGTTGTGCTTGTTCAGATTGTGATTACAACTTAGTTGAAGGCTGAACTTTATTTACCGAGCTTACTGGTCACGTGACCTATACAAAGCTGCAAAAATGAATAATAAATTAAAAAACTATATAAACCTCTATGTAACTACTAATTTTGTAACCAGCTATCATTGACAATATCCTCGATAACAGGTCTTTTATGAATATCCCGCACGAGAATCTTTCGTATAAGCGCCAAACTGGCATCGCTAACCACATACGGTATCCTCAAATCTCCCTCCATGATCTCATCGACATTGTAAAATGGATTCTCTTTGTACAACATCGTGTAGAGTAAGATCCCCAACGCCCAAATATCCTGGGGTCGTCCTTCATACTTCTCGCCTCGGAGCACTTCGGGAGAGGCATAGTCGATGGTGCCGACAAACACGTCAAATGGACCCAGCTTGACATACCCTGCTGACCCAAAGTCAATCAACTTGATAACTCCGCGTTCGTCAACAATAACATTCTCATCCTTGATATCTCGATGCACTATTCCTTTTGAATGTAAATGGGCAATCGAAGATACAATTTGCTTGAATATGTATTGACACTCTGCTTCCGAGATATCCTTCTTGATTTCAATAAAATCAAATAAATCTATGGCTGGTGGGTTCCCAAATATCGGTGTTTCCAAATAGTAATATTTGTCGTCTTCAAAGAAATCAATGATCCTCATAATGTTTGCATGTGGTGTAGTATTCAAATATGCCATGATTTGAATCTCTGAGGGAATTGTGCCCAACTTCCGGTCGCGCACCCATGTATCTACAAGAATACGCTCCTTGTCAATACACTTCATGATTATAGTATACTCAGGGTCGGACTTGTGACGCACCAACACAACTTTACCGTAGGCACCTTCACCCATCAGTTTTATAACTTCAAATTCTGAAAACTTTTTACTACGACGAACCAATCCAACTTCCTGGGGCCAGTGTGTTGAAGCCTTCATCTTTTCCTGAAGGTGTTGATTCTCTTGTTGTAGTATATCTTCTTCGGAAACCTTCAATATTGGTCGTACCTTTGTTTCAGGCGCCGGTTCATCCACGTCCATGGGCGACTGCGGGACTATCTCCTCAGACCCTCGTCTATTTTCGCGTTGTGGGGAAAACTCTAAAATGTCTTGTTCTTCATGGAGCAACTTCAACTGGGATGGAAGATTAGCACCAGAATCCACACCTCTATCTTTAGATTCGCGCGATTCATTCATGGTGGAAGCTCTTGTCAACCCCGACGGCGTCAATGGTGCCGACGAAGCCAAGCTGATTGAACTAGTGGACGCGCTTAACTTGTCCAACTCCTTCAACATGTGTCGATTCTTGCTCAGACGCGAATACGTGATCCACAAAACCAATGTGTCCAAGCTACTGGCTCGCAATTGTATATCCACAAACACGGTCTTTCCATCACGATGCACCCCTGGTACACCATTGGAATGCAAAAACAATTCTTGCTCATCTTCATCAGCAGTACATCTAATCATGGCATCGTACTTTCTGAAAAAATGTTCGGGGAGAACTAAGCCCGGCATCAATTGAAACTTGTCGATATTCTGATCAAGCCCAACTTCAAGAATCGAAGTAAAGTTAGGGATAATTTCATTAATCAGCTTACTCTTGATTTCATCAAACGATTTCCCAAACAAGTTCTTGGCAATGGCATTATTACACGACAAGATTTCATAACTTTTACTGCTAATAACGAAAATACCAGCAATATAAGGCATGGTGTGGATCTTCAACCTAATCTCCAATCTGTCTGGATGTATTTCAAGCGGGTTGGATGTGATGGCACACGGTATATTTTCATTGGTATTCAATTGCAAGGTAAAGTATCTCGTAGAATTAATATAATCACTATCTTCTTCATCGCGCTCATCTTCATCCTGACCCTCCTCAGCCAACAACACTGTGTTTAACGACTCACTCAACTGTTCCAAACCGTGCAACTCACCAATCTCATATTCCTCCACAAGTTTCCCCGCGATCTCATGCACGGAATCAATTCGATACTCTTTATGCTGCACGGGGCTCAGAATGCACACGTCAAACGCATCACAAAGAATCTGGTCAAACATGCAAATGATGATGCCGCCCTTTTTCTTGGCCCATAGCGAAGTCCATGCATAGTTCTGGTCACCTGGTCGTGAAATGGCAATAATTTCTCCAGCAAATAAAATATCCTTGACACCATTGTCACCTTTGTTCCTGCCTCGGCGTCGCATAGACTGCTCCATGCTCGTTTGCAAGTACTTGGTCAATTTGTCCATAACAAAATCGCGAAATTGGGGCGCAATCAAATCCATTAAAGTAAGGGATTTAATTGTTGACTTCAGCACACCAAACATAAGACAGGCCAAGTCATTAGCAGCAATCACCGACCATGGCATATCTGGTTCAATTGTAAACACCGACTGTGGGAGAGAATGTTTACCGGCAAGTAATGAATGAAATGGTCTTGCTCCAGCACTAACTGGAGTAGTAGCTGTCGCATTATTATTCAACATATTCAATGCTGTCGTCGACAGTCTTATAGGTGCATGTTTAAGTGATCCCTGTGTACCATCAGATTCCAAAAGTGACGTTGTTCTTACCGAGGTTTCCATAAATGGCATAGCCAATGCATAGAGCAATTTGCTTTTAACGAAATCATGCTTCAATTTTAATTTCCGGTCATCGTCAGTGGTTTGTGCTTGCTCGAGTGATAAATCTTGCAATGTTTCGGATCCAATTTGTGAGTTTTCCACGAGAAAGTCAAGGTCGTTTTCCAACAAATTTACAATTTCCTTAAGGTCATTGTTGGAGTAGTGACTGTTGTGGTGGCTATGATCTTGGGATGGCTTTGTGGAATCATTTGTTTCTTGAGAAGATACAGATCTCATGGTGGTCTGGGGAACTTTCCTCTCTTCGGTTTCAACCAAGGGTAAACTACCACTACGTTTGATCGGTGGTCGGAAAAATGCAGCTAACGCGGCTGATGATGCATTCGATTGCAAATTATACTTTTTGCGTATTGCATCATGATCAGTCGCAAAATCACTAGCTCGTCTCGGTGGTGGTGGAAACGTTGGAGGAGGTGCCGGTGGCTTCGGCAATGACAGGGTGGACTTTGTTGCTGCTGTATTCAGATACATTGGATGGGTAGTTGTCTTGAAAAGGGGTTGACTGTCATCCTGTTGCATATCCACATCGCCTTCCTCGTCTTTAATCTCTTCATCCGAATGTGATTCTTGTTGTGGTGCAATTGATTTGAACAAATCAGGTCTGTCCTTTAAGATTTCCAACGATCGTCTTAAAACATTCAATCTTAATGCAAGTGAGTTTGGCGATAAATGTGCATATGAATATGCATGCGATGATTCAATCGGAAACTTTAAAATATCTTCAATTTCAGTGTTATTACTGGTGGTAGTATTGGCACCACCACTACCACCACTACCACTACCACTACCACTACCACTACCACTACCACTACCGCCACCGCTGCTGCCGCTGCCGCTGTTAAATGTGGCATTCTGGGTTATAGGAGGTGAATAAAGGGCTGGTGGTGAGAAAGTAGACACATCAGGTCGTTGTCGCTTATTAACAAGGGTATTTCTTATTGGTGGTGGTGGTACTTGCCCGTGAGCCGTGTGTGCAGTGTAGGGATGGGTAGGAAGTGGAGGTTGTGGCTGTTCGTCGTCATCATATAGCAAAAACAGGGGGGTTGACTTTCTATAAGGCGATGGCATATTTGGAGTGGTTGGTTTGCCGTTGTTTTGAGATGTGGTGAATAAATCTTTAGACAACCCTTGTTGGGACTGTGGTTGAGGTTGATGCGGAAGTGTATGCAGAGGTTGTGGTGAGAAAGTTGTTATATTTTCACTCATGCTATAAATGTATGTGTATTAGAAACACACGTTTGTTTGTGAATGATTCAAGATAGGGGCGATTGGATTGTACTGTTGTAAGTCCAAATGATAAGCCCTTTCCCAGGATAAAGTTTTTCTCTGAAAAGGCAGTCAGAAAGATGTGCTAACGGGGATAGTGCTGTAAAAAAAGATCCCTTGAACTCTAAATGGGTAATCTATTGTCGTGTGTGCACCGATGCTGTGAGTAATAAAGGTATGTGGCTGTGATGTGTGTATGTATGTCTATCTATGTACAGCACAAGGAAAATACTA
This sequence comes from Spathaspora passalidarum NRRL Y-27907, assembly GCF_000223485.1. Lineage (NCBI taxonomy): Eukaryota > Fungi > Ascomycota > Pichiomycetes > Serinales > Debaryomycetaceae > Spathaspora > Spathaspora passalidarum. Next base: position 1,398,227 of record NW_006767429.1, on the reverse strand, counting down.
CTGGGTTTCCTGAGAGTGACGCAATATGAATCAATAGCCCTTTTTTATTTTAAAGCCTTTTTTTTTGCTCACGAACGTGATGAAAGGATTTATTTTTTTTTTTCTTTAAGGAGTGGAAGGTTTTTTAGGTGCGAGATTATGTCACAGAAGTAATAAGCGACGGCTGTTGCTTGAACTTTCTGTAACAGTATGACACATCGGCAACTAAGAGAAGGGATAAGAGCCTGGTGTGGAGATGTAGAGGTATAATATGTTTTCAATTTGTAGATCAGTTGGTGGAATGCGTTGTCATTGGCAACGCCAACAATGGAAAACAACCATTCCCCTTAGCTCACGGCTGATAGGTCGAAGCGCAGAAATGAACAATATCGTATCACTTGCACTAGATTCCATTCCATATGCAGTTTAAAAAACTTGAAATTGAAATAATATATGCAGCTACAATTTCCTATTTTATTATAAGTAACAAAAACAGTCAAATCAGATTAATTGCATTTCAGGTGCTACTGTCCTTTTTAGGCCCATTTCTTTTTTGCATTTACCAAAATTAGTCTGACCTTTTTTTGTTCTCTCTCTACTAAAGATCCAAATTGTCCTGTATATTGACGATACTATAACTAACCAACTAACTAACCAACTAACTAGCGCTTTAGGAAACAGCCCTCCTGCCTGTCTAAAAGCATGTGGAAAATGTGGAAAATGTGGAAAAGCATAAATCTCACAATTGGCTGTTACTCGCATTTTTTAGTCTCGGCTTTATTGCTACAATCTAAAACTACATTGTCCTGCTAACTACTTATTCGTTCACTTCTTTTAACCCAAATATCACTGCCTTCTTGTTCTCTCCATAATCTACTTATGGTTATTCCCAATTCATACAGACGTTTCCTTAATTCATCCTGCTTTGATTTCAACTTGTCAATTGCTCGAGTGATTTTATTTCTCGTGTTGTAATCAATTTCCACATTATAAGGTGGAAGTAACTTTTCAAGAAACTCGATTTCCTTGTCTATCTTGGCAATTTTCTCATTGTACAAATCATATTTGTGTTGAGCGTGTCTCAATTTCTTAGTCTTTGCACCATGGTCGGCGTCGGCTGCCGAGAATGAATTGCTCGTTGCAAGCTTGTCAACACCATGGTGACCTGCGTTGGTGGTGGGGGAAGGTAGTGGAGATTTAATGATTTCATGCGAGACTTTGCGTACTGTGAACTTCACTGGTTTCCTATCGCCCGGTGAGTAGCTGTGTTTCTGTTTTTCCAACTCGGTAGCGGCTTTGGCTGCGGTGGCCGCTGCTTCTGCCGACAAAGAATCATAAAAGTTGGTCTTGGACTCAAATGATTGGGGAAGTGACACCTTTTTAACAATCACTTTTTCACCCGTCTCTGCGATACTAATGTTGGATTGCGTGTTTTCAATCGAGGACAAGGACGAAATGGATGTGTCCCTGCTGGCTTCGCCTACCTTGGCTGTTTGTTCATCAGATATCCCCGCACTATTCTCCTCTGTAGTTGGCGTGGTTTCAACGGAGCTTGACATTATAAAAGTATTGATGTATGTTTACGCAGGTGTGTGTGTGTGTATCTAGAATTTTTTATATTTAACTTGACGATTCTATTGTTGGTTGTAAGGTGTAGGTTGTGGTTGTTATAATGACAGGGGTGTGATGTATTTTCTGTTTTTCTGTTTTTCTGTTTTTTTTTTTTTTTCATGTGTATTTTCTTTTTTTTTTCTGCGTGTTTTATTCAAGAATTACGCGTTTCGTGAGTGCGCCAGGTTTGTGTTTGTTGCATGTCGTGTTGCAATTTTGCTTAAATTTATGACCAATTGTTGCAACGGTGGTTTACGACAGGATATACGAGATGCAAGGCAAGATTCAGGTTTAAGTCCAGGCACCAATTAAAGAAGATTTGCATGAGGTGGATGGACCACCTTTTATTAGAATGCATCCCGTTTCAAAGAGTTCACGCTAGCATAGGTGTTATGAGATTAAACCAAGGAAATAAATTCAGTTAGATTCTATTAATAGTGTCCCCCGTGGCTCAAAGTTGAATGCTGCTAATGGCACGCCTTGGTGTTGGGGGCGTCGGAGCAATCGGATTGACTTCCAGTTTTCCTTGTTGCTCTAGGCACGTGACTGGTTTTATTTTTTTGCAGGCAGCTCACACTTGATCAGAGAAGCCCATCACATTGCTCTTGACAACTACTACATTCAGCATCAGCAATGGGGGAAATTATCACAATTTCACATTCCCAGTTCTCGGGCCATGTCACTACTCATTTGTATAATACTCAGGAATCACTCATCCCCTATACCGCCAATACAAAACTTTCCCATGACCTCACCACATTCCTTAACCGAACACCACCACCAACAGGAACCAGCGGAGTAACATACACTCCGCGATCACTACTCTATGATCTCCGTGGTGGGTATGGTGCATTGAATAAATATGAATATCATGAAACCATCGAATCTTTAGCCGCCCATGTGCAATTGAACACCCATACAGTTTCCAAAAGTGAATATCAATTAAGACTAGATGCCGGTGAACCACCGTCAAAACTAACTCCCGCCAATACCAAGTACTGGACCGATTATACTAGATTGATATTTTCACCGAGATCACTCCAAACGATAACTTCATACGAATATGACACCGACAAGGGCCATCATTATCGGTTCCCGCGGGTGTCATTCGATACATTCGACAAGGGGGCCGAGGAGTTCAAGGAGTCATTTGAAGACGATGAGTTTCGATATTTCTTGGAAAAGTGCGATTTGTTCACTGGATTGCAAGTGTTTACCGATTTGGAATCTGCGTGGGCAGGATACACCTCTCAATGGCTTACCGAGATAACCGATGAATATTTCAACAAGGTCGATGTGTGGACTTTTGCACTGGCCAGTTCAAACGATAATAGCAGGTCTACTTTGAATAGAATCAAGGGAATTGTAGAGTTGTACAAGAGTCTGAGCTTGATGTTTCCATTGATTGACCAAATTGAGTCTCCTTTGGTGGACTATGACCTGGGCTCTCTTTGGCATCGCTCCGCGATTCATTCTGTATTCGCAAACTCCCTCTGGGGTTTGCTTAACCAAATTGAAGATAGAGAAACCATGATCTCGATCGAAGATGGCTTGGGTGGGAGAAAGATTGCCAATGAAATCAAAGTAATCGCTACTGATGCTTCCACCGCAACTGATGCATCCACCACAAATGGCATTATTTCCGATATCGCTGATGTTAGTGCTTATTATGCTCACCCACCATCTGCACCAACAAACCCGGAAATACATTTGGGAATTCAGCAAGAAAGCACTGGTAACAAATACTTCAGCAAGAATCTTGTTGTCACGAAAGACTACGTTAATGATATACAGCAACAACCAACGCCCAACATTTATATCAACAATAGTATTACCAACATCCTCGGCTCAGACTCATTCCCCAGTGACATTCTAAAATTCTCCAAATTCCATACTGAGTTCAATGTGCATCCTGGAATGTATGACCAATTGAAAGGATATCGACAAATCGTTTCTCGCAGCAATCATCCCGACTTGATTAAAATCGTTGAGGATAAGAGCGAGCTTGTTGAAGATCTCAGCAGTATAATGGAAGAGTATCACTGGGGAGAGTACGATCTGGATGATGATGAGTTCTACGACTAGTTTCATACTTAACAGTGTTAATACAATCTATATAGATCTAAGAAATAGTCTTTTCAACCAAGTAAATACCATAAACGTCCTTCAAGGTCTTCATGATAGGGTCGTTGATGTCAGAAGACATTGGAGCCAACAATCCTCTCTTGGATAAAGTACCATCCAAGATTTGTTGAGTTGCAACGGCACATGGAACACCAACCAACTTGGCCATAGAAGAGTAGCCCTTTGGATCACCATAGTCGACTAAGGTAGAAGTTCTAACTTCCTTTTCACCATTGGCATGTTCAATGCCGAATTTGTGTTGTAAGATAACCAAATCACGTTCACCTTCTTCGTATTGCATCAATTCTTCCAAAGTAGCACAGAGGGTGTCTAATGGGTTACCTCTTGGGGTGATGGTCTTGGATGAGAATAAGCCCAACCACTTCATACCAGAAATGATACGTTCTTGGTCTTCAGGAGACTTGAACTTGGTCAATTGGTTGATCTTTGCAATGATATCAGCTTCACTGGCAGAAGCGGCTCCGACTAATTGAGCAGTGGCTTCATTCCAAGGACCTGGCTTTGAGAAGATTTCACTGGTTTCATCCTTCAAGAAACCAGTGTCGACGAAAACCTTGATGAATTCTGGGAATCCTTGGAATCTTAAAGTACCTCTGATGACAGTTTCAGCTTCTGGAATGTTATACAATTCCTTATAAGTGGTAGAATCACGGTTTGGGTAAGCGACAAGAGCATAACCTGGGTAGATAAAGTATGGCTTGGCAGAGGCCATCAAGTCTTCAGAAGAAACGTCAACAATCTTGCCGTCCTTCCAGTACTTGGCAGAATTTCTCAATGCCAACAAGACACCTCTAGAAGACCAAGAGAACTTGTAACCTAATGGGTTATCGGAGTTTTCTGGAGCTGGTAACCCACCACAGTAGGACAAGAAGGAAGTAATCTTACCACCAGCAGCATGCACTTCTTCAATGGTCTTGACAGCATACAAGTGATCGATACCTGGGTCCAACCCAATTTCATTCATGACAGTAATGCCAGCAGCTTCAATTTCCGGTTCCAAAGCCTTCAATTGTGGGTTGATGTAAGAAGTAGTAACAACATGCTTCTTGTTCTTGATGGCGGCCTTGACGACATTAACGTGGTAAGTGTATGGAATCAAGGAGATGACCAAGTCGAATTGGGCAACTTGAGCATCAAGAGCAGCTTCGTCGGTGACATCAAGCGAGATAGCCTTGGCCACTGATCCAGCCAAAGCTTGGGCCTTGGTGAGGGTACGACAAGCAACGGTGACTTCAACACCTGAAGTTTGGGCCAAGATGTCGACGGTTGGCTTGGCAACAAATCCGGAACCTAATAAAAGAACTTTTTGAACCATTGTATTTGAATATCAATTACACTGTAAAGGGAAAAAGAGTGATGAATCAATTGCAATTTTTCACGATTTTTCAAATCCCTCCTTGACGGGCAATTTTCCGCGGTGCGCGGCAGTTAAATTTTATGACTCAGCGATTTAATTGCGGAGGGTTTATCTTTTAGTGCCGTGGGGCGCGCGCTTATCTTTCCCAATTGGGAACTAGGCAACGGTAATAGACCTGGCAATACTTTAACAAAACATGAAATTACGTCATACAAACTATATAGAATTAAACAAGTTTCGTGATACTCAGAGAATCTCTGTTGTTATCACTAGGAGACTCGTTGTGATTAGGGCTCAGTAGCTCTTTGTTGTTACTGCTCAAGGATTCACTAGGAGAAGCCTTTCTGCCAAGTTCAGACTCTTCATCACCATGTCCCACAATCTCATCTCTCAATCTCAACTCCTTGTGGAATCTTTCCGGACCAAGGAAAACACAGATAATCATGTAGATAAACACAGCAGCTGAGAAAATACACATCACTTTTCCATAGTCATACACGTCCGGAGCACCACCTTTAATGGGGAACCGTTCCCCAATCTTAGCTTCAATCGTAGCCGAAGCCGAGGAAACCAAGTTTCCCAACTGATAAGCCAACCCTGATAACAATGTTCTATGAGTAGAATTAACCAATTCCAAAAGATGGATTGGACCCACTCCCCATCCTCCCATGACACCGAAATTAAGTAAAACATAGGCCCACCAGTTGATATGAGCATTGAAGAACGAAGGATAAAGCCAGACACAGCACCATATCAGACATACCACAATTGTCATTCTTCTTCCAAGAAGTTCAGATACGGTTCCCATGGTAGTACCACCAAGTATACCAGCTATGTTACTAACAACAATAATCACAGTCTTCTTGTTAAGACCAACATTGAACTGCTTGGTTAATAAAGTAACATAAAGATCTTGAGTACCATGAGTGGTGAAATTAAAACCAGCGTATAAGAGAACAAGATAGGTAAACATTAACCATTCGGTTTTAAGTGTAGTGATCACGCTATAGTCAAATTTCGAGAAGAACCCCTTCTTTTCAACCTTGGAGTTGTATTCGCGCTTCTTACTCTTCATAGCAACGTAATCTGGAGATTCTGGGAAACATACTCTCCATGCAATTAAAAGCACTGAAAGTGCACCAGAAAACCAGAATAATGATCTCCAGCCTTCCCCTGGCTTATAAGTGCCTGCAAAAGCACGATAAAAGACCAGTGCTAATGTGTAACCTAAGGAATAACCTGGTAAAAACAAACCAGAAAGAATAGATCTGGCACGAGTTGGTTGACCTTCTAATGCTGTAACCATGGCAACTGGGTACATACTTCCCATAAGAATACCAAAGATAGCTCGGACTCCCAAAAATTGACTAAAAGTTTGCACAAATCCAGTACCAATTTCAACAACAATAAATAAAATCAAAATCAAAATATAAGTCCATTTTCTTCCAAAATAATCAGAAGCAATACCAAATATAATGGCACCAACTGATCTAAGCATAAGCACCAAAGTGACACCCCAAGTAATATCTGTAACACTAACTCCCAATGAAGATGCAATTTCAGGTGCGGCAACCGAAACGCAGAAAAAGTCCATAGCATCTAAAGTCCAAGCAAAGAATCCCATAAAATAGAAGTTCCAGTCACTTCCTGTCATTTCTTTTAATCCTGGAATGGGGTTGACAACTTGGTACCATTTTTTACCCGAATGGTACAAGGGAAAATCCATCAAGGTGGAGAATCTGGTCGAAAGGTACCTATTAATTGATTTTTTTGAGAAATCGGGTTTGTCATTGAATAACTGGTGGTCGAGATCCTTAGGTGGTTCAGTGTAGATGTCTGATACTGGAAGTCTCTGAGAAATGGTGCTCATACGAGTACTGACACGAGACAAGTGATTGGTCTCATTCCTTTCAGACATGGTCAGCTACTTGTTTATCTCAGTTTGCTGTTAAAAATACGAGAATAAAAGTTTAGCTGTAGTATAATTGTTCTTAGCAGCTGCTTTTTCGATTCTTTATTCAATGTAGAGTCAATCGGATAACCTAACTCAGAAATAAATCGATCCAAACAAGAGCTAATCACTATTTGCTAAATTTCCCCAGATTTATATATCTCGTTTGATATTTATAATTCAAATTCTAGTATAAAACTTCTCCGCTCCATATAACCTTTGATAGGTCCAGGTTGACTCTGCGTGTTCTCATTCTAGGCTATTCTTAACTTAATATTTGCAACCTGATTCAGATAAAATAAGAAAAATCAACACAATAGGAAATCTAGTCCGACCTCCTCAGCGAATGAGATAAGGCATTTCACCTCCGGTCTCCTCATACTCCAATAAATACATTCCGGGATGTATCTAATCATCCCCATCTACCTCATTGGGGCAACCTAATTTGATGTTCTGGACTAATTATTAATTACGAGATTCAGCAACACTAACGAGAAAAAAAGTATCTGAATAAAGTTACACTTTTAAGACGTTGTACATCAAGCAATTATGGCACTTACGTAGTGTCGTTAAGAGGGCTAGAAATACTAGCAATTTTTAAGCATTCCTGAACTAATATAGTTTATACCTTAATTGCACAGTATTTAAGATTCAAGCACGGCACACGGATACAGACCTCCGAACTTCTTCTGACATAAACCAATACACCTTTCCTCTGGATGGCCCCAATCCTTTTTTAGGAAGCCGCTAGTAAGCATAGTCTTATACGGGAATTAAAATCCAGGTCTCTCATCACACATTCTTGGCTATTACCTAACCTTATCGCTTATAATATATAAAGATATTAATCTTTGTTCGGTTATTAAACTCCGTGAATCACAACATTCCTAAGTGCTACTTGAAAAGCATCCCATACAAACGGTAGCTAATCTCTGGTCTCTGCATAATCCAGAATAATGGATTAGGGAAAAATTAACAAGCCTTGTCGAAAGAAAGAGTAATTGATATCGGCAATTGAGTCCTCTCAGGTGATGTTGACCAATTTACAGCTTACAGTACACAATTCTAGATATTATTGAGATCCTTGTAAACAACTTCGTGCAATTATCTAATAATTGCAGCCAGGGAAAATATATCTTTGAGCTATGCCTCGAAAAGAACAAATAATATTTCACAAATGCATAGGTTAATGTTTAGGTTGGAAGGATTGACAGAAATGCGGAAAGCGGAACCTTATCAGAAATTGTGGGAGGGGTGTTCTGCATATAAGCATTAACTATAGTAAAGAAGTAATGGAAATGTGACAGCTGTAATTTTATCAATGTCCTTGGCAACAAAGACAGGTAAATACCCAACAATATTAATATAACGTATTATTTCCCCGCTTAGCTTAAATTTTAAACTTCGGGAACGAATAACTTCGGCTCCAGTTGCTTAGAATTGCGTTGTTTGCAGTTTGGTGGTACTATAATTCTAAAGAGTTTCATGCACTCAAGATCTTTTTTTTTTTTTTCTTCAAAATATACTTACAATAAGCGAATATAGAACTGATTTCTACCATGCAAGCCAATTTCAAAAATATTGATTGAAAGTCCTCTTCAACCTCCACTGGCACCTCTAATCCTTTATCCACTTTTATCTTTACAATTTTTGATAGTACTTAAATAAAATATTCATTACGTTACACATAATACAGAACTAAACTCTGCGAATCAGGGATTCACTTCCAGAAGTTTCAATCCCTAATTCAGACTCTTCATCGGCGGTTCGAATAACCTCATCTCTCAACCTCAATTCTTTGTGGAATCTTTCTGGTCCAAAGAAGATACAAATAATCATATAGGCAAAGACACACCCTGAGAAAATACACATAACTTTTCCATAATCATAAGTTCCAGGAGCCCCGCCTTCAATTGGGAATCTTTCACCGATTCTTGCTTCGATGGTAGCAGAGGCAGAAGAAACTAAATTACCCAATTGATAAGCCAACCCTGATAACAAAGCTCTGTGTGTTGAATTAACTAATTCTAAAAGATGGATTGGACCAACACCCCACAGCGCCATAACACCACCTGTAAGTAAAACATATGCCCACCAATTAGTATCAGCATGGAAGAAAGAAGGATAAAGCCAAGCACCACACCACAACATACAAATAATAACTGTTAATCTTCTTCCAAGAAGTTCTGAGACAGATCCCATTATGATCCCACCAATAATACCACCAAGGTTACTGACAACAATAATCACGGTTTTGAGGTTGAGGTCAACATTAAATTGCTTGGTTAACAATGTGACATAAAGATCTTGAGATCCATGGGTAGTAAAGTTCCAGCCAGCGTATAAAAGGACAAGGTAAGTAAACATCAACCATTCGGTTTTAAGAGTTGTAAGAACACTGTAGTCGATTTTCAGTAAGAATCCCTTTTTCTCAACCTCAGCATTATATTGTTTCTTCTTATTCTTCATGGCAATAAAGTCTGGGGATTCTGGGAAACAGATTCTCCATGCAATCAAGAGGAGTGAAAGACCTCCAGAGAACCAAAACAAAGATCTCCAACCTTCCCCTGGCTTATAAGTGCCTGCAAAAGCACGATAAAAGACCATAGCTAAGATGTAACCAAAAGAGTATCCAGGTAAGAACAAACCAGAAAGAACAGATCTGGCACGAGTTGGTTGACCTTCTAATGCTGTAACCATGGCAACTGGGTACATACTTCCCATAAGAACACCAAAGACGGCTCTGACTCCCAAGAATTGTTGATAAGTTTGCACAAATCCAGTACCAATTTCAACGACAATAAATAAAACGAGAATCAAAATATAAGTCCATTTTCTTCCAAAATAGTCAGCCGCAAGACCAAATATAATAGCACCAACTGATCTAAGCATAAGCACCAAAGTAACACCCCAAGTAATATCTGTAACACTAACTCCCAATGAAGATGCAATTTCAGGTGCGGCAACCGAAACGCAGAAGAAATCCATAGAATCTAAGGCCCAAGCAAAGAATCCCATAAAGTAGAAGTTCCAGTCACTTCCTGTCATTTCTTTTAAACCAGGAATGGGGTTGATAACTTGATACCATTTCCTATCTGTATGATACAATGGCAAGTCTAGTAAAGTTGAAAGTCTGGTTGCAAAATACTTTGTGATAGCAGCTCTAGAAAAGTCTGGTTTATCATTAAATAACTGATGGTCGATATCCTTGGGAGCGATAGAATAAACATCGGTTTCCTGTTGATGTTTGGATATGGAGTTGGTTGGCGACAAATATTCAACCTGTGGTTTCTCAGACATTTTGTATTGCTAATTTGTAGTACTGATTTTCTTTTAGTTGAAACTTTTGACGACAAGTCGGGTCTTATTTATAACAATTATTTCAGCTAATCCTGCCCCGCCACAGCATAGTAGTAGCGGAGTTATTCATCATTTTAACTAGTTAGACCCGCATTGTATTATCATTCAGACTAAGTATAATTGTTGCTATTTCTTTTTTTTTTTTTTGTCAATTTCATGGGGGATAAATATTTTTCCACTACGTAATTTAGAACAATAGGAAATCGATTGAGATATTAACTTGGGGGAAAATGAAAGAGGGGGCGGGCGGTATGTGCCGTTAGTACTCCGGGGTCAGATTATTTGGTGTCTAACCCCATATTCCCCATGAATATGACGTCAGAGTATGGTAGAATTCGGGGGCTTAATCCCAGTGGTTGTCGTGGTTAAGTCTTTAAGTAATACCCTATAAAAGTTTGTCGGGAGTTTCATATTTATCTATCGGTCGGCACTTTTGAGCGGGGCCTACGTTTGTGTCCTAACTACACTGAATTCGCGGTATGCAACAATTGATTTTAGATAATTTTAACAATGACATGAAAAAAACTGAGCGGAGGGTTGCATTAAGGAACAATCGGAGCTTGGGACGAGCAGTGGAGGGAGTTTCAGAAAATAATATGGACAAAAATAATATTACTCACTAAATTCCCTCGGAGTTGATGAGGCGTTTTTCCATAGATTGAAACGTTTATGGGACGTGTTTGTGAAGCAGAAATGTTACCTTAAACGAAGAACATGTTTTATAAGAGGTTCACTAAACTACTCGAAAGGAATAGTTGGTAACACAGGTGCAAGATGCTAAATATTGGTCCAGGTTAGAACACATCTTGTAAACTGAAACTGTAGTTCTAAAGTATTGTATCTGCTTAGTAATTTTTAATTAATATTATCTCACCCGCTAAATGTGTCCATTTTTGAAAACTTAGTTTAATACGACCAATTAGGATGGGTCACTTATTATTATCCTGTATTAAAGTAGAGTTACGAAATCTTAGACTTGGTAAAAAAAAATCCCTTGTATGTTTCCAGCTCCCCACAGCCACTCGTTAGGTGGGGCTATAAATATGCATTTACAGGTACACACGGCGGGGCCGGTGTTATAAACAATAGCCCTTATCTTTAGGTGCAATATACATTAGTAATAAGGAAATCAACCTTCCCCACAAAATGATTGTGCTCATTACAGAATTTTTTTTGGCAATCTTCAATATGCCGTGTTCATTGTTTAATCTTTGGGGGAACAATAAAGTCGGTTCGGTTTTTTTATCAACTTCAAATATGCATCCTTTAAATTAGTTGCTGCCTCCAGTTACGAATTACTAATGGATAAATACAAAAGCCACTATATTCGTTTATTTGTGCTTGATCAATAGCATAATGAAGATGTATATGTGAGGAGTGAATTCATAATCATTCTTATTCCTTTTAGTTCTTTATTTGGAAGAAATTCGACTTTAATCTTTCTTGTTCAATTCAAAATAGCCATCCTTCCTTTTTTTTGTGTACCCTGGCAACACTTTCATATTGTTTAGATCTATTAAGGGACGATGGAATCCATGCCTTCATCGATGTGGAGGATAAATCTTGCGAAAAATAACTGTGTAACAATATAAATTTTGGTATATTAGATCTGTTTTGTGATATGAACAATCACTAGATTAGAAATATTGCATTCGTAATCTATAAATTGCTACATTAACGATTTGGCAGGTTTTTTGAATAGGTTTATGCGAAATTTTTGACAAAGAAAAAGCTAAATTACGATAACAAGAAATAGTGATACTAAAATACAAAATATTCATTCCATAGTGCTACAATCAAGGAAATTCGACATCATAGAACACAGTAACGTAATATATAATCTTAGCCTTACAACCATTCATTTGACACACATTTCGCAACCTTTCAAGATTTTATTGCCCCACAAAAAAAAAAAAAATCAGATAGTCACTGTGATTGCCACAAAGTGAAAATCGAATGGCAAAAAAAATCACATGCTTTCTCAGTGATTTTTTTGGGTCCTCTACATACCTAATGTTGACTTATTTTAATTAAGCGAAATCTAAATTCGCTGTCAATTGTCAAGTGGACATCTTTCTTTTCTTACTAATCGTCCTTCCAAATTAAGTCAAACCATATCAATTGATCATGTCCTTAGCTAAAGAACTCGACACCCTCCCTGGTGATCTCCAATACCTTTTCCAAAACTTTAGAAGCTACATTGATTTCAATGACAAATTATACTTTGCGGTTGCTTGTATTGCATTCAATCCAATTTTCTGGAACATTGTTGCACGTTTAGAATACAACACTCATTTCCTCACCAAGATATCCGGTGGAGCCAGGAACGGATGTTATTTACTTGCTGCTACTATCTTTGGATTAGGTATTTATCGTGATCACGTCTATCGTGATGCACTCTTGGACCAACCAACTTACCAACCATTGGTTGATTCAGTGATTATCAAGGCTCTTGCTGTGTTTACTTTTGGATTTGGAAATGTTTTAGTTTTGACTTCAATGTATGCCTTGGGTGTCACTGGAACTTATCTTGGTGATTACTTTGGTATTTTGATGGATGAAAGAGTCACTGGGTTCCCATTCAACATCAATGATAACCCAATGTACAATGGATCTACCTTGTGTTTCTTGGGTACTGCCTTATGGTACGGAAAACCAGCTGGTCTTTCTGTGGCAGCATTTGTCTATGTTATGTACAAGATTGCTTTGCTTTTCGAAGAACCATTCACTGCCAAGATTTACGCCAACAGAGATCAAAAGAAGGACGTTTAAACTTTGTCTTGTTTTAAAACTTCAGATAATATAACATGTATATAGCTGAAAAAATAAGAGGAAGACCACAAGAAGAAACGAAGAAAGTATATAAAAGTAACCAAAATATAGAAAACAAAACCAAAATCATTAATGTAGTCTCGTTAAAATGAAAAAAAAAAAGCAAACAACCTAACCAACCCAACCAAACGAACCAAAACACAATTTAGACAAATTCAAAAGTATTTGCAACTCCATGATTTTCAACATATCGAAGTAATAAAGATTGAAATTTTTCTGAAGATTTATGGTAATATAATCCACATATTGAACCTGGATTTATGCTATTGGAAAACACATCTTGATTATCCAGAGAATCATATCCTCCAATATTCAAAACAATGTAGTAAAACCCTTCAAACGAAGCCCCACTGATTTGTTTAATTCTTGAGTCAGGTAACAAGAACTCTTCTTTCCATCTCATATAAATGAACTGATTATCTTCGTGCCCTTGTTGAATCCGAATCAATCTTTGTTGTAATTGTGAATCAGTTAAATCTGATGAATTTGTCAATTTCTTCCAATGTTCAAAATCATTCTTGACAAATGATCCCCACTGTTTATTCTCGGTGATAAACGAATAATTCTTCAACTTCAAATCAGAATATGATTTCTTATCAGGACTGGTCCATTGGTATTTGTGTAAGGGGTTATTGATGATTTCACCTTTGAAACACGTTACTATTTCTGAGTGATCATCAGTTAATCCAGAAATTTGCAAGAACCCAGTAACTATTGAATTTATTAAATCAACATTCTTCAATTCAACTTTAATATGAAATCTAGACTTTCCTGACTCTTGTACTCCGGTAAACAAGGCATTTGGATGTAAATACTTGTTTTCAAATATGGGGATTTTATTCCTAGGATTAGAACTGTCAAATTGCTTGAAATAATCTAAGTTATACTTGTTTGGATTATGATTAATGGCTAATTTGTTAATGCTGGTGTTGCTATTGTTGTGGGGATCACGTAACGCGTCAAGCAGAGTCAGCAGGAATTTGCTTTTTGGTGATTGTTGTTGTTCAGGATGAGTCCGATCTCGGATTTGGTGATGTTGCAGCTGTTCGGTTTCATGACGATTTGTTGGTAATGGGTATGGAGGAAGGATAGTGGAGGTGGAGATGAAGTCGGTATCACCAAAGGAAGATTGGGCATCCTCAAACCCTTCTTGGGTTATGGGATAGTCTGCTTCACTTTCTGGATTATGCAATGAAGATGAATCGTCAAGGACAATATCGGAGGAGGCACTAGCAGCTGAAGACTGAGTTAACTTGAGTTCTTCTGGAAGTGGATCCTGTTGATGTTGTTGATTGCTGTTAGTTTGCGCGTCTACCTGATCAGACGATTCTGTTTCATGTTGCAGTAGTTTGTGAATTTCTGTAACAGGCATGGTTAAAAAAAATGATTACTAATAATTAGTACGTGTTCAATATAATATGAACTCTATTAATGGTAAATTTGAAATGCAAGTATGGATATTAAGCGGAATGCAGTTGATCCGGACGTGAACAGGAGGTGATATGCTAATGGTGGTTGGGAAAGAAAACCAATCCGCGTAATTTTAGGTTTTTAGGCTTTTAGGTTTATCTCTGGTTTTTGTGTGGATGTGTGGATCTTTGTGTCAAGATTTGCTGCCTCAGATCTAAGGAGGGTACAATATTTGAAACAAGCAAAAATGTGTCAAGGATGAATGGTTATGAAAATATTATAGAAAATTGTACACCGTATGCATATACAAAGACCTGAATATCGCCGTAAAGAAGTGGAAGTTTAAATGAAAACTAGGATGCTAGACGAACGGTATCGTATAAAAAAGATAAAGAACAGAGCAAAAAAAAAAAAGAAGTGATCAAAGTGTGATGACTGATGGAATTATATACTACTGCCATTTTTTATTTTATTTTTTTTTTTGGCTTGGATTTTCTGTAATTCCGATTTCAGTATTCCTCCCCACCCCTCCTTACCACCCATTGGCGCATTTCAGTACAAGAAACCATCACCCGCCCCAATCCAAAAGCCGCAAAATACGACAACCTTTTTTATGACACTTTGGAATATTTATACTATATTGGAAATATTCTTAAGCTTGTACATATTTTTCTTAGTGTGACAGTTTTAATTTTACTTGCGTGTTGCTATTTACTATTTTTTGCCATGGAAATGCAACTTGACCATTTGCATTGTTGAGTTTGTCTTGTGATGCAAATAAGGCGTTTTATGAGATCTTCTCGGCCTTTGAGCGGCTAACGAGTAAGCTTTTGTGGACATAACATTACCTATGTGAGTAGAATTCGATTCTGGATTTACTTTCCAGATGAAATTTGATCATCTAAAGCTTAAAGTTGATATAATAATGACTCACTGATTGCTGCTGTTGCTAGGTCGTAGAAACCGCACACCGTGTCTCCCGATGATGTCACATACAAAATAAGTAAGAAAATACCGATCATGCGTAAAAGAAACTTTGCACCCATACTTACACCATTGTCTCGATAGGGACGACGAGAAAAATACTAATTCGGGAAATCATCCAAGTATTGCATTGCATGTTCTTCTTCTACAACAATTACATTTTTCAATGGAAACTCTGTCAACACCACCCACCCCAGTACATCCTGGGCCCAATGAGGAAGTAAGAACTCTACCTGATGAAACAATTCCTCAATCTACGTTAGCTGATATCGATTTAAACCCCGACTTATATGATGACAGTCAGACTCCTACCCCATCGGTGGATATTTCCAAGCCTGTCCCCTCCTCTAGTAATGCAGTCGGACCGAGTCCCTCGGCTCACCCCCACCATCACGAGGTAACACCCACACAACAGTTACATCAACACCAACATCAAAATTCTCATATACCCCATGTGCTGTCCACTACTTCAATGGATGATAGTGAGACTGATATGGAAGAAGTTGACCTATTTAAATTTCAACAAATCACCCTTCCCTTTGATGAAGCATACCAGTTATTCAAATTAGATTTTGAGTCAATTGAACAACATGAACCGATTTCCCATCAACAACAATCGAAATTTGTTAATTATATTGATGAACAATTATTGCAAATCCAACGGAAATTTATTAAATCACAAGCAGAAACAAACGAAACATATTCATTTGGTCAATTGATTCAAGAATTAACCGACGTGATCAACATCATTTGGGTATCAGTATGTCAAAAGAATACTCTTTTCGGTCAAATGGATTATTACATTAAAATACTAGGAGATTTAGAAGACTATCTTGAACATTATCGAAACATTTTCGATCTGGATCTTACTCAATATAATGTGAAAATTGATGTTAGCAAAATGGTTGCATTTTTTAAATTTTTCCAAAAACTAGATTTGCAATTGTCATTATTGATGGATGGGTTTACGGCAAATACAAATCAGACTACAAAAGCAAGTAATACCGAATTGATTCGATTATATCCTATAATATCACGATTGAGAATATTGATAATTTCAAGAGTGGAAAATTTACGAACCAAGTTAAACAAAAATGTGACATCGACCAATCGACAGGATTCCCAAAATTTACTTAATCTATTTGAATTGGAAATAAGCAGGTTGTTTGAAGGTATTTTAGAACGATCTTCATAGTAAGTGTGTACATACCAAAAGTTGCTTGTATTTTTTTCCTACTGTTTTTTTTTTTCACAGCATCTTTAGCTTTGTAGACTTGTAGTATTACATCGACTTCGAGCAAATCATGTGGCCATTTACCTCATCCAAGCCCACCGAAGGCAAAAAAACTGAGGATATCAATAAAGAATTACCAAAAGATCTTCAGGAATTCTTTAAACAAGAAAATCCAGATAAGAAACACGCAAATTTATTTGAACAATCATCACCACAAAACCACATTTTTGAGGTTTTGAACAAACATAAAGATGATCCCAAAGATCCAAGACTAGCTTATTATAAATCTTCTCAGGATATAAATAATGCATGTGCAGTTAACTGTTCCGAGATTAAGAATCAAGTTGTGGAATGCTCTAAGCAAGTGACCTGGTTACAACTGGGATCCCCATGTGCTGATATAATCAAGGCCATGTCTGCATGTACCCAAATTCAGAAAACTGCACTTCAAACGTTACATTTTGATGAGTGTTATAATGTAAAGCAATGTCAAATGATGAGATATTATGTTGACAAAATATTTACTGAAAATTTCGGTCAGTATGGTAGTGAAATGAACGACGAAACCAGAGCCAAATTTAATAAAGATATTGACGATGCAGTCTACAAAGTATGGATATAACAGCAACGTGCATAGCTAGAACTATTCTTGTATATAATAAATATCCTTGGCTAAATTGTCCCATAACTGTTGTTTTTCTTGATACTTCATACTTGCAACCAAACCAGAGCTGCTTGGGAAAACATAAACTGTTCCCTCAACTTGTTCGTACAATCGGTCTAATATCTTATTGTATAGCTTATCTTCTCCGGTTGCAACCTTCCCCCATACAAAATTCTCTTTGGTAAGCTTAACCTTGATCTGTAGTTCAGTGGCGATATATTTAACAATTGTTTCCCAAATTCCTTTCCCTATAAGTACAATAAACTTAGAACCTTGTCCTTCATTATGAAACTCTTTAAGTAAACGCGGTACATTCTCTAGTTTTTCCTGTGCTGATAACTCTTCAGCTCGTTTGGTGCATCTAAGTACCAAATCCGTGAACCCAATTCCATATTTTGCAATATCCCAATCGTGTACATGGTTGGCACCTTCATGCACAAGTTTGCTTAAGAAAGAATCCTCCTCTATTTCAATTTCTCTCGCATTACAAACATGTTCTAGAACATTAGATGCATTGAATAGTTTCCAGAATAAGTTACTGTGATGGGCATAATGGTGTTGCTGTATTGAAGATTCTACTCCAGGGTTGTATCCTACAAATAGAAGTGTAAGACCGGGTGCAAGTGATGGATTGAGATTTGGAAGGGAATTGGTAGATTTCACCGGAAATGACTGTCTTTTCTTTACTGTTGGTTTGGTTATTCCCTTTTGTTTGACATCTGGAGTATATTGGAAAGTTTTGATTATAGACTTTAGGTGTTCTTGCTTTGACATGGTTGTGCTACGGGATTTGCTCTCAAATTGCAGTCGAGATTAATTTTTTTTTTTGTTTTTAAGATCAATAAAAAAAAAATATACCAACTGTGAAATACAAGTTTGCATTAACTTAATGTCATCTGAAGACTTTAATAAGAATATAACAAATGATAAACAAGATGGTGACATGCCTATAAATAATTCCAGTATCCGTTCAAAAGCAACTTTTTTAGATGTATCACCAGACAATAAAGAAAGTGACTCTATTGACAACCAACCTCAATTACAGATGCAAAATCCAATAGAACAACAAGTATTATCATCTAATACTATCCCTGTCGAATATCAACGAGAGTCATTGGTACGTGAAGTTCTTTCAGACCCTAGGATACCGTACACCCTTGCCTTATACCTTCAGCTCATATCAAATGCTGTTCTAACGTCCATTATATTCTACCTTATCTACATTTTTATAACCACAATAAGAATAGACATCAATCAACGAATGCAATCTACAGCATTAGAAATTCTTCAAGAGATTTCTTTTTGTTCACGAGAGTATGTGCGTAACCGATGCTCACCTGAGAGTGGACTACGTGTTCCTGCCTTAGAACAAGAGTGTACTGAATTGGATAAATGCAGAAATAGAGATCCTCAATTGATTGCCCGTTCAAAAATTACAGCTGAGACATTTGCTGAAATAGTTAATGGATTTATTGGCAAGATCAGTTGGAAATCAATTATTTTGATAAATATATTGATATTTGGTGGGTTAATTGTGAGTAATGTAGCGTTTGGAAATTATCGGACCCATTCGGCTCCTTTCAGTTCTAAAGAAGATCAAGAGAAAATAAATCAATTGGAAAAGAAAGTAAGAGAACAAGAGCTTATTATCAGAAATTATGAAAATGGTGATCAGAGGCAGGTAACCTAAACTTGGAATACTAGTGCATTGCAAGAGTTTCCAGAGATCGTAAAATCATTATCATGAAACAGTACGGGTTTGTAGCCCAGATATTTTCCATATTGTCGCACCTCAATTTGGTAATAAAAAATATGGTTGGTTGCAATTCTTGATGAATGCGAAAACTTTAATCACTCTAGATATGGGGGACCTAGTCATCTTATCATGTTATTTCATATAGAATGATTATTAAACATGGTTTAATATATATATATGGGATTTTTAAACTAGTTCGAGCTCTTTTTTATATTATTTAATTTATCAAAGTAATTCTAACGAAATGGAAAAAGAAATTGGAATGGCTGATCCATGTATGGATCCCCAAGAAGAAATCATGCCTAGTCCAAACAGAAACATTTTAATGTTCTTCAAAAAAGAAGATATACCATTGGCAATACTAGGTACTATCCTAATGTGCTTCTCTGCAGTTTCCACCCCATTACTGACTATGATTTACGGTGATACAATTGGATGCCTTGGTGAATTTTACACGGGGCAATTAAACTATCATGAATTTATCACCAAGGTTAGAATCTTATGTGGAGCATTGATGGGGATTGGGGCTGCTAAGATGATACTCGTCTGGTTTGGGATTTCTGTATGGATGAGATTCGGTGAAGTGCAACAATTACGTGCTAGAAAACAATTATTCAATAAGTTGCTCCATGAAGAAATAAAATGGTATGATAGGAAACAAAACCTTATGGGGAATATATCTCAAGTCAATAGATGTATTGAAGAATTGCGTGGTGGTAATGCAGAAGTCATGGCTATGCTAGTACAGACTTTTGCCTTGATTATTGCCCTTGTGATAATGTCCTTCTATCAATCCTGGGCTATAACTTTGGTTATCTTAGCATCGGCCCCAGTTATGGCATTTAGTGGTTGGTGGTTTGGAAGATTGACTTACAAAGCTGCCGAGGTGGAAAATGAAACTACGGCTGAAGGGTCCAAGGTTTTGGATTGGTGTTTGGTGTCTCCCGAAATTGTTAGAGTGTTTAATGGGAAATATGTTGAGTTTTCTAAATTTAAAGCTATTGTCAACAGTTCAGCCAAAGCCTATTATAAGTTGGCTAATGCGATATCTGCCAATACAGCAGTTTTGAAGTTTTTGACTTTGATGATGTTTGTTCAAGCATTTTGGTTTGGTATATATTTAATGAGCAAAGGAACTATCACAATAAACCAATTGATTACCTGTTTCGGTTCCTGCTTGATGTTGGGATCTACTGTTTCTGGAGTTACTGAATTGTTGGCTGTTTTAAATACTGCCCATGCTGCAGCAGGTAAAATATCAACATTCTTGGATATGAAAGACAAAGATAAAGACAAGTTTGATTTCAGAGAGAACTTAAATATATATCCAAGCACATGCAACGGAAATATCTCCTTTAACCATGTTTACTTTCAATACCCTTCTCGAGATGAGTTGATACTCAAAGATATAACTTTTACTCTTGAACCAAACACTATGAATTTCATAATTGGGAAATCGGGATCTGGTAAATCGACTATACCTTTATTATTGATGAATATATACGATGTACAATGTGGATCAATTGAAATAGATAGCCACCCAATTCAATTGTTGGATCCAAAGTATATAACTCAGAACTTGACTCTTGTTCAACAGAATCCAACTATTTTCAACAAGAGTATAAGAGAAAATATTGCTCTTGGAGTCCTGGATTTCTTCCATCAACTTGAACACGTACCAGAACATTTAATCAGTGATGCTGCTGAATTTTCCTTATTGCATGATTTAATCGAGGACAAGGGATTAGATGTGCAAGTTTCGCTGTCTCTGTTATCTGGTGGTCAACAACAACGAATTGCAATTGCCAGAGCTAAATTAAGAGATCCTCCGATTCTAATATTGGATGAAGCATTTAGTGCCTTGGATTTCAAGAATAGGAATCTATTATTTGACAAAATACGTCAATGGAGAACTGGCAAGACTACAATTGTTATTACGCATGAGTTTAACAACATTGAATCTGAAGACTATGTGATATTGACTGAAGGAGGAAAAGTTGTTTCGGAGGGTCCCTTCAGAGTTCTTCAAGATGAACATTTTATCCAAGCGTATAATTTTGACGAAACTGAAGTTGAATCACAAGAAACACTTACCCCAGACTACAAAGAACTTCCCAAGAGTATATACTATAATTATAAAACCAGTCCATATATTTTGAAAGATCTAGAAAACCAAAAAGTCAAAGAAGAAGAAAAGGAAAATATCATGGGAGTATTTGCAATTCTCAAATATTGCAGTAAATCAATTGAGACCAAGTGGGTTATTGTTGTTGGGATTATCATATCAATTCTTAATGGAGCTACTAATCCTATTTTCTCATCCTGTTTTGCACAATTACTTTCAAGTTCAATCGATGCATCAATGGGAATTGGAGTTAATGAGGAATTATTAAAATGGTC
The DNA here is from genome assembly GCF_000223485.1 of Spathaspora passalidarum NRRL Y-27907. Taxonomy (NCBI): domain Eukaryota; kingdom Fungi; phylum Ascomycota; class Pichiomycetes; order Serinales; family Debaryomycetaceae; genus Spathaspora; species Spathaspora passalidarum. The sequence continues at coordinate 1,376,544 of NW_006767429.1, read as the reverse complement.
CTGTATTTCAATTGGAGTTGCCTTTTTTATTGGCTTGTCCGGTTATGTTTCACAGTTCATTTTGGCATATGCTAGTGAAAGATGGATTGTATCACTTAGAAAGACTTTATTTGAAAGAATAAATGGTCAGGATATGTCGTTTTTCGATTCAGAAGTAGTTAAACCGGCTGAAATAACAGCATTATTAATGAATGATACTCGTGATTTGAGAAACCTTATTTCTGAGTTTTTGCAACTAATTGTAAATCTCATAACTATGGTTCTAGTGGGTCTTATATGGGCAATTGTTGTTGGTTGGAAGCTTTCATTGGTTGGTATTGCTTTTGTTCCTCTTGTTCTTATCCTTACCGGTTTCTATGGTTTAGTGTTAAACTCGACTGAGAATGATTATAAATCTAGCATTGCCAAGTTGGAAAATAATCTTTACCAAGTGGTTTCAACTATAAAAACAATCAGAATCTATAACATGTTAAGATACTTCCTGAATTCATTTGATAATCGTGTTCATGAGGTTCAAAATGTTGGTATTGGAAGGGCAATCAAAACTGGGATTGGCTTGGCAGTTAACGATTTGCTTGCCTCTGTTGCTACCGCCACGGTGTTATATTTTGGTATGACATTGGCTGGTAGACTGGAATATACATCAAATCAGTTTATGCAAGTAGTTTCACTTTTAACTTTTACCTTGACCAATGCAAGCAGTTTGCTTAGTCAACTTCCTGAAATTTCAAGGGGACAGAGAGCTGGAACTTTGATTGTGAAACTATTAGAAAATTCTGCATTATCTAAAGTTGAAAATAATGGAATCTTGAAGCCAACAGTTGTTCCAGATAATATAATTACTTTTGATCATATTGAGTTTGCCTACCCTTTCAAAAAACAACGAATTCTTTGTGATTTCAGTTGTGAAATCCAAAAGAATGAATTAATTGGAATCGTGGGTGAGTCTGGAGCAGGCAAATCCACCATAGTCTCCCTTTTGACTCGACTTTACGGCACACATCTGAACCAGGTGAAATTCTTTGATGAAGACATTGCCTCAGTCGATATCGATTGGTTAAGATATACAATCGGTTTGGTACCACAGTTTCCAAAATTCTTTGAGGGTACAATCTACGAAAATTTAACCTATGGAATGAGTCCAAGTGTTCAGATATCCTATCCCCTTCTTGAAGAGGTACTTAAAATGGTGGGGATTTATGACTTTGTAGTGACATTACCTGAGGGACTTCAAACACAAATCGGTGAAGGGTCCAATTCCTTGGTTTCTGGTGGGCAATTGCAACGACTTTCAATAGCCCGTGCACTCATTAGAAGACCAAAAGTTTTGATATTTGATGAGTGTACTTCTAATTTGGATCCATTAAATAGTCAACATATAATCGAACTTATTAAAAAACAATTGGCAGGGAACTATACCATCATAATAATTACTCATGATAAAGAAATGATGAAAATCACGGATAGATTGATCGTATTGAAAGGAGGAAGAGTATGCGAATCAGGGAAATATAATCAGTTATTAGCTACAAATGGTGAATTGACAAGAATAACTAGGTCTAGTATATAAAACATATAAATCTCTAATATGTAATTGTTTTATTTATATATCAATCAAATCTTTACACAAATAAATGGAACTTCAACATCTTCACCTTCTAAATCGTCACAACAGATTTCGAAAATCAAATAGTGAACATGAGGTGGAACCTCCTTCTTACTGACTTCTTTGATCAACTTGGTCAAGTTCATTGACAATCTATCCTTAACCTTCTTTGGTGGGAAGAAAGAAGCATACAAAAGAGAAACACCATATGATAACATAGAAATAGTCAATCCTTCCTTTTGCTCAAAGTGATCTAAAAGTTGTTGTAAAGTCATATCACCTTCAAGATCGAAACGGTCCCAAATTTGATCATACGTCTTATCATTATACTTAGCTTGAGCTGACTTTATTGGTTCAGAAAATCCAATAAATGGTAATGCCAAGTTGATAAATCCATTCTTGTATTGTTCAATATCAGTCTTTCCATCAACAACCTTGTAAAGCTCTAAACATACCAAACCAGTAACCAAAGCAGTGGTGGTTGCAATGGCGGGAATAATCTTACCAGCGATAAATTTGGTTTTACTAGCATCGGCAGTTTCAATGTTATAGTTCAATGCTCTACAGTTGGAAGCAGCAGTGATGAATTCAATATGATGGTTGGTATCATCATCCTTTTCAAATTCAACTGGGTTTAATCTATAACCAGCTAATGCCTTTGGTTCAGGTAATGAAGCAGCAAGTTGTGTGACAGCGTCATCATCTAAGGATCCGGAGAGCTTGTTGGCTTGCTCTTCAGCTTCAGCATCATTAGCAGCAATAACTACACCAGATTTTGGTTGGAAAGGCTCAATCTTAATTTGTTGTAATACCTTTTGGTATTCTTCAAAAGTGACTTTTGGTGCCTTTAATCCATAGATATAAGCTAACAAGTTGGCACCTCCGACAATGAAATTGAAATGATCCTTGTTATTAATATCAAACTCTAATGGAGTTGGGGCTCTCTTTGAACCAGTCCAGAATGGAGCACCGTTTGAAGTAGTGGCATCATGAGGGAAATTGTATAATAATTGCTTAATATCGTGGTTAAATTTAACTTCAAATTCGTTTCTAGCCCAAACAATGCAGTCTTCAAAAGTGTATGGACGTTTGTTTAAGTAATTAGAAATGTTTTCCAAGGCACCCTTGATATCTGGATTTTGTTTCAAAGTTTGTTCAACATAATCTGGTTGAGTCAAGTATAAATTAACACTTTCTGGAGAATCACTAAAATAACCTTGGAACAAAGACTTGGCCCAAGCAATGGTATGATCAATCTTACTTGGGAATGATCTTAAGGTACACAAAGGAATAGATTGTTCTGGAGGATCTTGGGAAGATGAGTAAGATTCAGTTAATCTAGGAATAACAACTTGAGTGTTACCTTTGGTACCCAAAGTACCTGATTCCAATAATGCCTTCTTGTAAAAGATACAACGACGATCAATATAAGTTCTTGCTTCAACGTTATCCAAAGCATTGGTGACGAAATCTAATTGAGACCAGAATCCATCATCGAAAATGTCTTCGGTATCAGGACCAACCTTGTCTAACCTAGCATCGATTTTATCTGTCAATTCTGGGTTCATATGTTGAACGGCAAGAGCAGCAACTTCAGACTTATTCTTTCCAACATCTTTTGGTCTGAATAAGAATTGACGGTTCAAGTTGGATTTTTCAATAGTATCGTTATCAGTAATGAAAAGTTTACCTTCAGGACCAGATCCTAGTCCCATCATTGCCCAAGTTTTAAGCATTTCACAACCAATGGCACCAGTACCAACCAAAAATACCTTCAAATTGGAAATTCTTTGTTGGAAATCCTTACCGAAAACAGCAATTTGGTTATCATATCTGGATCCAATGGCTTGGTTATTTTCGGCATTACGTGGGAACTTCTCAGCAGATGGTAATGATTCTAAAGAGTCAAAGTATAACCATTGCTTGATTGGGGTGAACTTAGAAGAACAATTCTTCAACACTTCTTGAGCAATTAACCCACCATAGAATGCAACAACACCTGGAATATCACCTCTGGCTTGATAGAATAATTCCTTCAAGTACTTTTCATCGAGCTTGTCTTCACCTAATAATTGTGGGTTTTGAGCAGCCAATTCTTGGGCATATCTGAATGCCTCATTGGCATTTTCTTCATTATAAGGTAATGGCAAAACTCCATTTCTATTTTTGAAAGCATGCAAAGCTTGGAAACCTAAGTGTAATTGTGCTGGTTTATCAAATTTAGCAAAGTCAGAAATGACGTACTCTGGTTGTTGTAATTGTTTAGACAATGGTTCAAAAGCTAAATCCTTTGGAACTTTAACTTGTGTATATAACCCACCTCTTTCGTAAGTTCCATAGGACTCATCAATCTTAATTCTAAACGCAAAAGGACCCAAGACTTCAATCTTGTGAGGATTGCCATCATTCAATTTTGGCATACCTTGAACTTCACTGAACTTAACATAATCACCATCTTCCAATCCGTGTCTATTGTCGTCCAACATGGTTACAGTACCATCAGCTTCGATATCAGAAACAATTCCTCCTTTAGGTTCTTCACCAGTTTGGTCAATTATTGTGAATTTGGGACCAAAATCGACAAAGAGCTGACCAAACAACCCTCTAATATCGGCGTTTATAAAACCAATGTCGCGGTCATGGGTGACGTTGTTTATTCTAACTTGCTCTTCCAACGAGATATTTGTGGCAACAATACATTTGAATGTGACAAGCGTTTCTTCATTCAAGTTGTCAATGACGTGAATAGGAACATAAGCATTCAATTCAGCTAAACTTTCAGCACTTATTCTATCTCTAGGTTGGCCAATGTGGGATTCACGTAAAAAGAATTGAGAAGACAAATCAGCTAATTCTACTGGTTCAGGATCATACAAGCTCAAAGATTTAACCCCGGCAAGAGCAATGTTCTTTGCGATTTCAACCCCTAATCCTTTCAAACCAATCACCAAGACATTGGCGTTTTGCATTTTAAGCATGGCCTCCTTACCCAAAACATACAATTGACGAGAGTACAACCCTTCGTCAATCTCTGGAGATGGAGAATCAATTTGCATGTTATCACTCATTTTGTATATTCAAGCTCTAGGTGATAGTGTTGATCTGGTGGGAACGTTTTTACTAATTCAGAATATTACAAATTCCATTTTCTTGCCACAGAATATTTCATGAGGTAGTGTGAAATGGCGAATTTTTGTATGCCGGAATATCTTGTCCGCCCACCACCCCCTTGGTTAAGACCACAGCAAAGAGGAAATCTACAGCAACTAAAGTAAATATATTTGCGTGTTCGTGCCGATTATGTGAACTACACATAGCTGTTTACTAAATTTAGAAATATTTCTTGCGAAAAAGTAAATAAATATTCTCAAAAATGATTCTTCAAATCATTTGATTAATGCCATGCCATATTGTTCTAAACAAGCATGGACGTCGAAATCAGGATCACGAGGATCCATGGTCTTGACAACCCTACCAGGAACACCAACAACAATTGAATTGGCAGGAATATCCTTGTTTACTACACAGCCAGCACCAATAACACATCCATCTCCAATGGTAACACCGGGTAACACAGTCAGTCCTGCGCCTAACCAGACATTGTTTCCAATAGTAACTGGTAAGGCATTTTCCAACATCAGATATCTTAAAGTTGGATCGGTTGGGTGGGTTGGGGTTAAGATCGACACATTAGGTCCACACATTACATTATCTCCAATTTTTACAATTGAAACATCCAAGATTGTCAAATTGTAATTACTATAGAAACCTTTGCCGAGGTACGTATTGCACCCATAGTCAAAATACACTGGGTATTCCATAAAGGCACCATCACCCACATGGCCAATAAAACTACGTAAATGTTCTCTCTTTGCATCGAGGTAATCTTTGGTGGTTTTGTAATCTCTATGTCTAAATTTTTCGTAATCCAAAATAGTATCTCTAATACTCATTCTTACATCTTCCAATTCTTTCTGGTAGCAATTATAGCTATGTTTAAATGTTAGTACTCTAGAATTCACAAGCACTACAATTAAAAACATACACCAATCCACTGATCATTCGTTCATAGTTCTCGTCACCTTTCAACGGAATGTGGTTCAAGTTGTTGTAAGCAAATTCAATCAATTCCTTGTTGAGTTCTCCTTTGATGTTGGATTGTTTGCAAAAGTCTTCTTTAGATTCGAATTTAGGCATTTTGTCTATTAGTAGCTCTGTTTTTTTTTCTCTCGAAAAGAATCAATTTCTTTAGAGCTAGATCGGGTGATTTATACCTGTTGAACTGTGGGGATTAAAAAACTCAAGTTGATGTTATGTTTTCGTATATAAATTGGGGCGCGAATTCCTAAATAGGAAAGCTACCCTTACACAAATATCACCAATTAATCAAAAAAACCACCTGCAAGAGTCTCCTAGTTAAGACAATGCAGAAGTGCAAATCTACAACTGCTAAAGTAAACATATTCGTGTGTTCATTCTAATAGTATATACTATACATAGCTGGCCACTAAATTTAGTAATAATTCCTGGGAAAAATTACATAAATATTCTCAAAAATGATTCTTCAAATCATTTGATTAATGCCATGCCATATTGTTCTAAACAAGCATGGACGTCGAAATCAGGATCACGAGGATCCATGGTCTTGACAACCCTACCAGGAACACCAACAACAATTGAATTGGCAGGAATATCCTTGTTTACTACACAGCCAGCACCAATAACACATCCATCTCCAATGGTAACACCGGGTAACACAGTCAGTCCTGCGCCTAACCAGACATTGTTTCCAATAGTGACTGGTAAGCCATTTTGTAATCCGCTTCTTAACGTTGGATCGGTTGGATGGGATGGGGTTAAGATTGACACATTAGATCCACACATTACATTATCTCCAATTTTCACAATTGAAACATCCAAGATTGTCAAGTTGTAGTTACTAAAGAAACGTTTGCCAATGTATGTGTTGAAACCATAGTCAAAATACACTGGGTATTCCATAAAGGCACCATCACCCACATGGCCAATAAAACTACGTAAATGTTCTCTCTTTGCATCGAGGTAATCTTTGGTGGTTTTGTAATCTCTATGTCTAAATTTTCCGTAATCCAAAATAGTATCTCTAATACTCATTCTTACATCTTGCATGTCTTTCGTGTATGCATTGTAGCTATGTTTGAATGTTAATACTCTAGAAGTCCAAAGTGTATCAATTGACAACATACATTAGCCCACTAATCATTCGTTCATAGTTCTCATTACCTTTCGATGGAATATGGTTCAAGTTCTTATATGCAAACTCAACCAATTCCTTGTTGATTTCTCCACGGATGTTGGTTTGCTTGCAAAAGTCTTCTTTAGATTTGAATTTAGGCATTGATACGATGGCAATTCTGTTGTTCTCCTGTTCTCCTGGAGGCTGGATTTTCCCTCTAGAGATAGGTATAGTATTTATGTCTCTTGAATTGTGGGGATGACAACTCTAGCTGAACCTATTCTCTCGTATATACATGGGTGCAAATTCCTAAATAGGAAGTCTATCCGCACAGAAATATCACGACCTAATGAAAAATGAACAGCCAAGAGTCCAAATAATCCTTGCGAGTATTTCAACGAGAAATTTAACAGGTGATTGGATTGGGTAAAATAATCTCGCCGAATATCTTGACGAGCAAGCAAGGAGAATCGGCAGTATTACTTAGTTAAATCCGACAATTTGAAAATCCTATCTTGTTAAGAATAGGCGAAAGTGGGAGCAACGTTTTGGAAAAAAGTAGATGCAAGGACTAAAGAAACAAAAAGAACCTTGAACACAAATATTAAATAATAACTCATTTCCAATACGACAAAAAACATGCACTACAATATGACTCAGGAAAATGCGGATTGTCATTGGGCGCGTTTCAATTTGCGCACCAAATTACACACATCTGTTTAATAAGCATAAGCATGCTCTTTAAGCTATTACCTCTTTTGAAAAAGAAAGGTATATCCGAGGAAACCAGGTATAAAATTTATTCGAGTTTTCTGTCATTGTACTGTTCCAGTAGTACCTTACTCAGAAAATAACGTATTAGGCTAAAACATCGAGTGATTGGTTTTTCTTTAATAATAATAATAATAATTCTCTGCAGTTGCTCATTCAAGGAAGAATCTAAGCTAAAGTTGTGGAGGACAACTTGTATAAAGCATGGGACAATTGTCTATTGTTTTAAATCTACTAGCACATTTTGCAACCACTTTCGTATGCCCACATATGTACAAGCTACAGGTATTACAAAATAACATTCCAGCATCTCTTCCCGAGGATCTGTGCAATCATAGCTACTCCACTTTTCTTGTCCCTGATCTCGGCTTTCTCGCTAGAATGTATGTTGGTTTTGATCCCTGTCGGTTTAATAGATGATATGGAGTTCAAAAACAAAAATGCTGAGATCTAGACCCCTAATCATTTCGTAAAGCCGTTCTCTAGATTTTTTTAGGGGGCTTGCATGAAAATTATTTTTTTTATATTATATTGAATTATTTTTGAAATGTGTTTGTTCTGCCAATAGATGCGAAATCTTGCGCTCACAACCATATTTTTTTACACTATCAAAGTTCTTTACTAATGATTAATTATTGTATAACTTTTCTGGCGTGTCGAGTCAATGGTTTTTCACCTATTTAAGCGGTCGTATTATTTGTGGCTAGTGAAAGTTTATTTATGAAGCAACATTCTACCAGATCATTTCAGAGTACTACTATAACTTTACGCAAGCTCTGTAATGGGCTTCATCTTTTGCATTAAATGACACCTTGTCGTTTTCTATATCTTAGGTGTACTCGGGGTGCGTGTTGATTACACTGTGGTGGACAATGAGGGAAAACCTGAGACAATTGGATAAGAAAATATCGACAGATCTTTTGGAATTGGAAAATTATTTATTTTATTGCAGTTGTAAACTGTAAATTGATTTTTTAGTTTGATATTTTTTACGCCCCAATAATTTTTTTTGATGGGTTTTTATTTTTTTAGGGGTTTCGGGGTAGAGTTAAATCTTTGGTTCACTATGGATGATTAAGGGGGTGTCCTTTGTTGTGAGTATCATGACTTTTCGACTCGCTGTCTTAAGCGATATAATTTTGGGGTCAGACTACAAGGGAAAAGAGTTTGCACGAGTGCCAATGGCTAGTTGATTCGAAATTACGGTCAGTTATTTCCTAAAGCAACTTATTTTGGAATTGCTGTACGCAAAGGAGCTAAATCTGTATATAAAGCGCGTAGATAAGCTAGTTTTAAAATCAATAATAGGGGTATATTCTTTCTATTTGGATTAAGACTTTTATAGCTTTCTACCTGTTCCATAACATAAATCGTTTTTCAACTTTCTACTGCAACTAGTGGGGGGTTTAAAAAAGCTTGTAGTCACAGAAAAAACTTCACCACATTCAAGTTATTCGATATAGACGACACAACATGCCCGTAACAATCCATTGTTTAGCCGACGTTTGCCTAATTCCAGTATGTTATCTTCGAGAGTCCAAAACAAAATCAAATACTAATACTTAATCTAGATTGGAACAGGCTCTGCATCAGTTTCCGATGAAGTCACTGCAATCACCAAACTTGCTCAAGATTCTCCTCTTGAAACAACATTACATTCAGCAGGAACCACGATTGAAGGTCCATGGAATGAAGTAATGGACTTGATTGGACAATTCCACCAGCATTTGCATGATAAGCATGGTGTTGTGAGAATTCAAAGTGATATTAGAGTTGGTACCAGAACTGATAAGAAGCAATGTCCTCAGGACAAAATTGATGTTGTCCAGCAAAAGTTGAAGAATTTGTAGTGGGTGTGTATAGTAGAAACATATAGCGTATAATAAAAAGCATATGGAATATGAAATGGGATTGGCCTTGTAGGATCGTCAAGCAGACTCTCTGATTGGTCAAGGAGCTTACATAATTCGAAAGTGGTTGATAATTATTGATACCCTTTTATACAATATATAATAGAATTGAATGATAATATAAGCTAAAACGTTTCGAGAATTGAAAATATGAGCAATTGTGAATAATTGAATCAAAAGCAAAAAAAAATAAAAAGATTCAATCCTTAATAGAAAGGTTTGCCATATGAAAATTGATTAACTTGTTGTTGTGGTTGTTGTTGAGGTGGTGGTTGTTGCACCTGTTGCTGTTGATATTGTCTTTGATATGGGTGTGGTAAAGGTGGAGGGTAATAGTGGTCTTTCTTGTCAACACCGGCATTGTTGGCACTAGCAGCAGGTTCCTTCTTGGGGTCAACAAACTTACCTTCGACTATATCGGCACGCTTCTTCAATTGTTGATCACGTTGTTCAATCGATTTATCTGTTAATTTCTTTTCCTTTAAACATTCATTGATAGTCTCTTCATTGACACCAAATGATGCAGGGTTACTCCAAAATAACTCACGAATCATTTCACGACATTCCAAATCAGTGAAATTCTTATTAGAGGACTTATTTAATTCATTACTGATAAATCTCCATTTTTCTAATTCTCCAGCATCCAAAATTTCTTGTAAATGGACCTTATCTCTTAAATCCCAAGAACTGGAGTTGTTATTACCTTGTTGGCCAACAATAACTTGATATCTATTTCTAGCAGCCAAGTATGAACCAACATTGGTAATTTCAGCGATTTCAACCCAAGACTTACCCTTCTTTTTCAAGGAAACAATCATTTCATCTTGTTGTTTAGTAAATTTGGATTTCCTTTTGGCTCTCTTTTGAGAAAGGTTCATATTCAAATCAGGGCGGGTTGGAGCACGGGATAACGGAGGAATAGGTAACAATGGCTGAAGTCTTTCTGGGAAATCTGGATATATTACACTAGAAGCTGCATTGTTATTAGCAGTAGCATTGTTGCCACTGCCACTGGATGTAGCAGAAACAGCATTACCAGCAGCTGCAGAAGATGCATTGGCATTGGCACCACCTGGAACCTGTTGGTTACTACCAACACTGGCACTCTTGTGCGATATATTAGTTGGTTGAATGTGAGGATGTGCACCTTGGTGAAACTGGGAGTAACTTGGGTTGTAGAAATTTTGAGCCATTGCTTGTTGTGGAGTTGCATTAGCTTGATTTGGAGTCATGGAAAGGTTACCTTGATTTTGTTGTTGAATCAACAAGTAATTGTTTGGCATACTTGGATCAAAGTATTGGTTGACACCCTGTTGTGATTGTTGTTGTGCAACTGCCGCTTGTTGCGGTTGTTGTTGTGGCGCTTGTTGAGCATAATTAGCAATTGGTGGCGGTGGTGGGTACATCATTTGTTGGTTTAAGCCGTATTGAGCATTAGGGTTGTTCATCAAGTACCCTTGTTGGGGTTGTTGCATAACCATAGGACTGGTATAGTAACGTGGTTGTCCCTCGTAAGCATTGTCCTTCATTGTGTGAGGTACTCCAACTTGTTGGCCAGGATAATGAGGATGGTGAAAGTTCGACAGGTTGGTGTTGTTATTATCATACGAAGACATCATATGGGGTGGTATAGTCTTTTCCTGGATGGATGAGTAACAGTCGTATATCGGGTTTGGTTATAACGGTAACCCGGGTTTGATTGTGACAAAAAAAAAAGATTAAAATAAAGATTAGGCAGGATGTGATAAGTTTCAAATTTTAAGTTGCAAATTCAAAAGAATAACAAATACACTTTCAAAACGTTCTAATCTGAATTGTCTTCACGTAGTGACTTTAAAACCGATTATAAAAGCAAAAGGTAGTAAACTGTGATTCAAGTCAAAACAAAAAAAAATTGCTTGAATATATCAATTGAAAATATTTGGATTATTTAAATGAAGTTTTTTTTTTTATTTCCTTGAGTATGGAAATGGGCAAGCGTACAAAAAATAATCCCATTATTTTTAACCAGGCATACACACACAAAATCCTTAAATAATAATGGTAATTTTTTTGTAGTTTTGAGAAAATAAATTACTAAAATAAAAAAAATAGCAGGTTAGTCATTATTACAAATTTCATCTAATTCTTAAAAATGTATTAAAATAAATATAATATATCCAAGAAAAGAAGAAAATTTCTTTGAAAATAAAAAAAATGAGGGAAAATATAATTGCTTTAAAAAATATTTACAACAATGGAATATTTTATTGAGTAATTTTTAAATCCCAAGGATTTCTTTTTCTCCAATAATTTCTTTTACAGAGGGTGGCCCATAATGTTTAATCTATTCAGACATACATGTGGGTATGCACATTAGCGATGGCACATTCTTAATATTGTTATATTGAAATGGCTACACACACACAAAATAAACTTTTTTTTGACTTGATGTTGTCAGTTTTTTTGCCGGGGTTACAGGGACTTTTTTGAAAGGTTATTTCATCAAATAATAATAAGATTTACGAAAAATGTAAAAACTTAAAAATGAGGATGTTGAGGAAGAGGGAAAAAAATAAAATAAATTGCAGATTACGCATTGATTTGCTGTTTCATTTTTTTTAACCCAGGTTGTTTACGTCAAGGTAATGTTCGCGAAAGTGGGCCGAGGCAGTTTCGCGAAATCTGTGGTTGTCCAAAGTAGAATTGAGGCTATGAAGCAATTATCAAGCGAGCATCAACTGTCACAGTCCTTTGGTGTTATTTTAGATTTGAAGAACCTGTAGCTGTCACCATATCCTCGGATCCTGGTGGTTCAACTTAGTGTGGTTGCGTAGTGCGCATTAATGCATTACCACAAAGTTGGTTAGTGCGTGAAAATTACGTAAAGAGCCTTGTTGTTCTGTGGCGAACATGATCCTCCAACACGAAATGTGTTTGTGTTTCTTGTTTTTGAGCAATTATCGACTTTCCTATTGCAAGGGAAGGACGCACCATTTGTTATAAAGAGATTTGAACCTTAAAAACAATTTTATTTTCTAACTTTGAATCAAACGCTCACCCCCCGACCAAGAATGTCTGAAAATAATCTTGAGGTAACATCCAAAACTTCAGATGGTTTGGTTATTATTTGAAGCTATTCTTCTTGATCTTAGATCTTACACTAAAACGATGCCTAGTTAGCATTGCTATCGTATTTCTTCCACCTACCGTTAAATAGTTAATTGCAAATTAACTTTTGATCTTTGGGTCTTAATATTTTTTGATTAGTAGAAAAATATTTGAATTATTTTTTTTTTTGGTTCATGGATCACCAGTGCTAGATGGAGATGACAGTCGCAAAACTTAGAGGCGTGCACGACAAACACACTCAATTAGAGCAGGATATACGGAGAATCAAATTCCAGTTTCTTTTGTCGTCACAAAATCTGGCCATTTCTCGTGTAAGTGAATCATATGCTTTGTGGATAATAATGTCGATTCGACTTTAATTCTGTCTTATTTACTAAAATAGTGCACACCGGCTCACTTCATCAGCGTAGTAGCATGTGTGTACTTTTCTCACTGATAAGTCATGCAATAACCGTAAATCGATTTGCTAGGTGACGCCCAAATTGGCAAGAAGAGTCGGTTTCGTTGTTTTGCAGATTCCTAATCTGTAGAAAATATTTTCTTGAGAATCCCAACAATGAAATAAAATTAAAACAATTCCATCCTTAGTTTTCCTAGATGTTATTTCCTTCGTTAAAACTAGAAGATTTTCAAATCAGATAATAATGCAATTTTTTGAAATATTTAAACAAATGACAGTTCCAACCTCAATATTAAATAATGTCAAATAACACATAAGCGCTTATACGTTTGCCCCCTTACGCTTATGTTTGCATAAGACCATCTCACCTAGGCGGGGGCGGGTCATGATTTATTTATTTTTCAATTTACAAAAGAAAATTATTTTTACAGGTTACGTGAATGCAATATTTTTTTATTGTTGAATAATAATGCTTTTTTTTTTTCTTTCTATGGCGTTACTCCTTTAAAAAGAAAAAAAAAAATTGAGTCCCTCCCACTCGATTATTTTCAATAAGATCTGTTGCATTTCTATTATGGCATATTGGTTAATACGCAGCAAGGCCTATTTTTGAAGGTTATTTGACCGGCTAAAACCCCTCATCGGCAACATGAACACTTGGGCTGATCCGGGGTTAGTAATCGACATGTCACACATGTCACGCAACCAACCAGAAAAAAAAAAGAAAAGGGCATCCCTAATGAATGGGAAATCATTCCCATAGGTGCACCTTGCAACTAGAAAAACCGGACAAGAAAAACATGTGAGAAATATTATTACTAAGTATTATTTTCTAAATTGTATTAACCTCAGTTAACACAAAGGAAACACAAACATCAATTGTATTTTAACCAAGAGGTTAGAAAATGACATTTTCGTATCTGCGATTATTTTATTACAATCCAAGATGTAATCTTTGCATGAGAACTGAAGAGAAATAATCCCCTAAATGGGGGGATGACTATAAAATAATGTCTTGTTTTGTTTATTTGTTACTCGTTTTGTGTAGAACAAAAGATAATCCTGCCTCGTTGCGCTCTATTGTGGAAAGATTCACCTCTTTGTAATTGAAACAACTCATTCTTTTGTTTGGCTTTTTTGGACAAACGATGCAACCAACCAGAGAGTGGCTGTTGTTCTAGAACTTGTTTCGGAACTAAGTCCGTGTCTTTGTGCTTGGGCTATGTCGTGGCCATGGGTCATATACGAGATTTTGGACTTGTTTTTGGTAATTGTCCCATGTATACTCTATTTTTAGCTGTAATTACTCAATTCGTATTGTCAAAATAACACATTTCCTTGATGTGAACTAATTTTTGTTTCATATTGCTATGGTTGTAATATGAATAAACCTGATTGATTAAGGGTCCTCCAACCTTATCTAAAGCATGTCCCCATTTCCAGTCCAAAAAAAAATAATTTTAAAGTTTGTGTATTTTGCTAACAACGTCCTTTATATTATTTTTCGTGATTCTCCCCCCCCCCCTTCTCCTTGATAATAAATTATTTTGAGTTTATAGTTGCTTGAGATGGCATCTCTTTGTCCCCGTACGTTCCAGCCTAATATTAAGGTTTTATGGAAAAGTGACCGTATGCACAGCGGGTTGTTTTTTTTTAGAGAAGGTTATTGAAGCAATTTAGCAATATTTTATTTCATTGATTCGTAATGACTCTTGGTTATTGCTTTTGTTCGTTACGCTTGGTTGCAATATTTTGGACTGTTTAAGCGAACGATAAAGTTTACTAGGTTAAGGTGGAGGTAAATTGTTGATCGCAAATTTTACCCAAATTACGTGGGATGATAATCATTAGTAAAAATTATAAATGATTAGTAAGCAAATCTGCTAACACCACGAAATGCTTGTCAGCTGATTTCAACTTTGTATTCGCTTAAACTTGTTATTCTTTAATATTTTTGCTGTGATGATACTTGTAAAAGCGTAAACGGTTCAAATTATATTTATAAAAAATTTGAAAGAAAATCTGCGAAATTATGATTGATTTTGTGCATCAATAAAACATTTGATTAAATTGTCATGTCAAAACGCACTAAAAAAATCAAATGATAATTGCATTGGCTATAAACACATACGAAACAATCAAGGCTTGCATATAACCCAATAAAAATGAAATGTTATTAAGTTAATTAAGAAATTAGAAGAAACTGTCACGCGATTCAGATCTCATCTAACAGTCACGTGATACCACAAAATTTCGTAATGAGCCGGTCTAGTATAGTGGTTAGTACAAGTCGTTGTGGCCGACTAAACCCAGGTTCGATTCCTGGGACCGGCAGATCATTGTTTTTTATATTTTTTTGATTCACTAATAAAGATATTTACAAAATAAAAATGCAAATCTCGTGAATAATAAACCAAGATCAGGCCTGTATCAAGATCTAAGAAAATCTATGCATAGTTAAGATCTCGGGTTGTATTTACAACTCTTTTTTTTTTCCCTTGGTATTTTTTCTTCTCCAGTTTCGGCTTAGTTATTTTTTTTGTTTTGTGTGATCTAGATTTCGCAACCACAACAATGTTTGTTAAAAATTTGTGTTTATTAAAAGCAGGCATAACAGACGATCTATGTATCAATATTTACTGCTAATTAAAGTCAAGTAATAAAATTAAATAAGGCAAAAATTAAATAGAGGAAATCAAAGAAAAAAAAAAACTGTGGTATATTAAAAAATGACTGAACCAGAGATCTAGCAAATGAACTGAAGTGATGTAAGACTGTAAGTTTACTTACTTTTCTTCCTTCTTTCCTCTAGCTTTGGAGAAGAACTTGAAAGGTAATTTGGCAACTTCAGCTAATGATTTTTCTGGATTAAAGTTCTTGTCACCTTCTTTTTCAAAACCGTAGTTCTTCAGTAAAGGTTCACTCTTTTTTTCAGTATCCTTAGAAACTTTCACATCACCCAAGGCTTCAATGTTTTTCTTTAAATCTTCCTCAACGGCTTCACTGGAACCTTCTTCAACTTCGCCTGATGGTGGAGTGGTTGGGTGGAAAACACGAGTAGCTTCTCTCTTTTCTTCACGATGTTCCCAAGGGAAAACTGGAGAGTGAGATTCACGAGTAGGTTCACTGGAACCACCAGTGACAAAATCAACATCCCAAGCATTCTTTTGTTTACCGAATTTCAAGTTGGAAGCTTCACCACGAGGTAAATTCAACAATTTATATTTCAAATGGGCATCTTCACCAAAAAACCTGTTAAAGTCATCCCACCAATATTGATGGAAATTGGCTAAATCACTGGACAAAATGTCTCCGTAATGCCATGGTTTAACGGCACCAATATAATGCAAGATTCTAATTTGGTTGAAGAAACGATGGAATGCAGGAAGATATTGATAGTCTTGACGGTAGTTTGGAGTAACGTTGAATAAATAAGGCAATCTGACCCAGTTGTTACCACCAAAGAATTCGTTAAGTAACCCTTGATCAGCCCCATCAAAAGTGTTTTCTGGTTGAGAAGAAAATTCAATCAATTTTTCAAAAGTTTCTGTGCTTGGCTTGATTTTCAAAACACCGGAATTGAAAATATCTGGCCATCCGGAGTCTGGAGAGGCGGCAATTTCACCGGATTTTAATTCAAACGATTCAAAAAGTTCATCCAAGTTTTGCAAAGGCAACACGTCAGCGTCAAGGTAAACTAATTCGTCAAATTGAGTCAAATTCCACAACAAAATCTTGGAAAATGTAATGGACAATTCAGAACGGTCCAACTTTTCTTGAACCTTTTCCAATGGGGCAGAAATGACTTCTTCGTCAATTGGAATGATTTCATCATAAATGGATTGGATAACTTCCTTATTTTCTTCAGAAATTGAGCTGGAATCTAACAAAACAATCAATTTGTGTTTGGTTCCTAATTCCTTTAATTTTTGACCCAAAGTCAAGACACCTGGTAAATACGATTCACCTGTTAAAAGGGTAGCATATGCAAAATTAGACATTGTAGCTGGAGATAATAAATATAATTACAGAGAATTGAACTAAAAAAGAAAAGTGGAAAAAGAGAATGATTATATGGAACAGGAGGCGAGGGTAATTTTATAGTCTCACTTTATAAGGAGATTTTCGACCTAAAATGTGTAAATGGAATTAAATTTGACAAAAGGATTAAAAAAAAAAAACCACAACAAAAAAAGTTTAAAAGGAATGTGTGCCCCCTTAATCAGATGCAAAGCCTTATGGGTTTATTATACGCGGTTGTAAGTACAGTTATGTGTCCTTCTGCCGATAAACAAAGAAATTAACCCTTTTATTTTACGAATGGGTACATTGTCAAGAGTCAAGAAAAATGTGTAGATGGGTAATTCCTCTTTGTTTACTTCCCCTTCCATTGGGAAACATACACATTTACACGTATATAGGGGTTAGCAAGTGTATGTCTGTCTGTCTGATTGTGTAAATGTGTGAATGTGTAAACAAATAAATAACAACAACAAAAAAAAAGAAAACAAAAGTCTTATCGAAGAAACAAACGGAAGACTAAAAGAAACAGACACAAAGAAACAGGAATCAGGTAAAAAAATAAAATAAAATGAAACCCATAGAAAATATTCCACAACCGCCACACACAAATCAAAGTACAACCGACAAATGTCAAGATCAGACAAATTTGTGAAATTTCATCTGTGTCCCTCTTAGCAGAATTTCTTGTTTACATCAGATCATTCTGTGCCGCATAGTAAATTTCACAATGATTTTCACAATATATAAACGTAAGGCTCTTACACCCACTTTCTTCTAAACATACACATTTGCGCTACACATAAATAAACAAAGACTAAACACTCGTAGTTTGCAATTGTTAGTCCTCTTCACATCACAATGCAACAGCAACAACAACAACAACAACAAAAAAAGCTCTAAAAACACATTATTTTTCTATTATATATTACGTTAATTCTACACATGGGAAAACCTATATAAAAGTATTGGCACAGGACAAACATCTTTCTAATCCACTGTTTTAGCAACAAAGGTCCAGTTACCAGTTGGTGGATCATAACTCTTGAATTCCACTTCAGGAATGTTCTTTAATTTCTCAATATGAACCTTGACAATCTCTGCTTTTGGATCAACAATTGGTAAATTGTCCGCTTTATTGATAGGATAACATCCTTCTAATGTGATCTTACACGGCAAGTTCAATCCTTCTCCTGGTTTAGGCTTGTTATCATCAGGATAAACCACACATGATCTAGATGCAAATACAACAATCCTACCAGGAATATCTTCCAAATTAGCCAATGAAGTCAAATCAACAGGGCTGATATATTCAATCTTACCATAATTCTTTCTACCAACTTTGAAATTGGAAACGGCTCGTAACTCAGGCAAGGATTTCTTCTTTAATGTTGCCAATGAAGGCGACATCCAATATCCATTTTCATCAACCACATCTTCACCAGCAGGCATCACTGTAGGAGTTATTGCTGTAACAGCACCATTGATATTCACTTGTTTAACATCAGCTTCAGGTGTAGATTGTTTAATTTCACCGTCTATTAATTTTTCTTCTGATTGCTCCTTCTTGTCTAATACAAAAGTAGCTCGACGGGTTGGTCCAGTTTCTTCTGGATTATAAGTAAGGAATCTTGTGCTTGGGGTAGACTTATCCAACACCAATTTTTTGAAACTTTCCTTTGGTTTGAAAATGTCTGAGGAAATGATTGCTTGGTCGGTAGAAGATGAGAAAATGCTATCGGTATGATTCTTGAAAAGTGACTCTTGGGAAGCTTCCACTGGGACCTTGGTAGGTAATGAACTAACCTTAAATAATGGAGTAAGTTTCCCACTGCTTAATGTAACGGCTTTTTTAGTGGCGGTTGGGGACTTCACAACAATAGCTTGTGGTACAACACCTGGTTGTTGTGGAGCTGATCCAGTAATGCTTTGAAAAAGTGGATTGTTTCCATATGGGTTTTGAGAGTTGATATTAGCTAATGACTGCTGACTTGTTTGAAGTACACTATTGCTGCTGGATCCACCAAACAATCCACCACCTGTTGTAGTTGTACCTGCTGGCTTAGCACCGAACAACCCACCAGTAGCGGCAGTTCCTGTACTATTGGCTCCAGTATTACTACCGAATAATCCACCTGTAGTAGCGCTAGTAGTACCAAACCCACCAGATTGCTGGGCAGTTCCTGTATTGCCGAACAATCCTCCCGTGGTGCCGGCCGGTTTAGCACCAAACAAGCCACCAGTAGTGCCAGTAGCACCTGTATTTGTAGAAGCGCCACCAAACAAACCACCAGTAGTTCCGGTAGTACCAGTACCTGTTGTAGAAGCACCACCAAACAATCCACCTCCTGT
This sequence comes from Spathaspora passalidarum NRRL Y-27907, assembly GCF_000223485.1. Lineage (NCBI taxonomy): Eukaryota > Fungi > Ascomycota > Pichiomycetes > Serinales > Debaryomycetaceae > Spathaspora > Spathaspora passalidarum. The sequence continues at coordinate 1,357,159 of NW_006767429.1, read as the reverse complement.
AGTAGTAGCTGCAGGTTTGGCACCAAATAATCCACCAGGTTGAGTTTGTTGCTGTTGTTGCTGTTGTTGTGGTTGGCCAAATAATCCACCTGTAGTAGCAGTACCTGCTGGCTTGGCTCCGAAAAGACCACCACCAGTATTAGTTGATTGTTGAGCACCTCCAAAAAGACCACCACCAGTAGCATTATTTTGTTGCTGAGCACCTCCAAATAATCCACCACTGGTATTAGTGTTACTTTGACCAAACAATCCTCCGCCAGTTGTAGTCGTACCAGCAGGTTTAGCTCCAAATAGGCCACCACCAGTATTGGTATTACTTTGTCCAAACATTCCTCCGGATTGTTGCTGTTGTTGAGGTTGTCCAAACAATCCACCGCCACCAGTGTTTGTGTTAGATTGTCCAAACATACCACCAGTTGCCGGTTTATTAGCACCAAACCCGGTATTTTGCTGCTGTTGGCCAAACATTCCTCCAGTGTTCGTATTGGAAGTTCCAAATGCATTAGTGTTTGAACCTCCAAATAATCCTCCTCCTGATTGGGTATTTGTGTTTTGTCCAAAAGGCGTTGAGTTGGATGCACCAAATCCAGTGTTGGTGTTGGAAGCACCAAATGTACCAGAACCAGATGCACCAAATCCAGAGTTTAACGTGTTTGAAGGTTGACCAAAGGCATTGCTAGGTTGAGTAGTGGAAGATCCAAATAACCCACCACCAGTGGTGGTAGAACCACCACCTAATGTACTTCCGGTTCCAAATGCATTAGAAGATGTTCCAAACCCAGAAGGTTTATTAGCCCCAAATGCTGAGGTCCCAGTTGATCCAAATGCATTATTTGAAGCACCAAACCCGCCTGAAGTAGCTGGTCTACCAAACGGAGATGTAGTTTGTTGTGATTGACCAAACCCAGTGGCTGTGCTTCCAAATGGAGATGTAGTTGCTGGTTTATTAGCGCCAAATGCAGAACTTCCTCCAAATCCACTGGTTCCTGTAGATGCACCAAATGGAGATGTGGTTGTTGCAGAACCACCAAACCCAGTTCCTGTGTTTGTTTGCCCACCAAATCCAAATCCTGCACCTGTAGAAGAACCAGTGGTTCCAAATGAACCGGTTGGCCCATTTGCAGCACCAGTTCCATAACGACGTCCTTGCTCATAATCTTTCATTCTTAATTCCTCGAATGAGAAGTTTCTATATTCTGGCATGGAACAAACATTTTGAAAAACATTTAAAGTACCAGTAGAGTCCTTTTCACTAAATGGGGTGAATGGTTTAACGCCAGTACCGTTGTTGACATTAGGATCACTAGAGGCTCCACTCATGCCAAAACTAGACGTAGCGCCACTACCTAATCCAAATGGAGATGATGACGTGGTGTTTTGTGCAGGAGATGCCCCAAATCCCCCAAATCCAGTAGTGGCTGGTTTATTAGTACCGAACAATCCTGTTCCAGTACCCGATGAACCAAATGCAGATGTTCCGGTGTTTGCACCAGTGGCTCCAAACCCAGTATTGGTGTTAGCACCAAATGGTGAAGTAGTTTGTGTGTTGGAACTACCAAATAAATTACTACCGGTACTAGCTCCAGTAGAACCAAAAGGTTGAGATGCGGAAGATCCAAAGGCTCCTCCAGTAGAAGAACCAAATGCTGATGATGTTTGATTAGTATTTCCAAAAATACCACCAGTATTGGCAGTAGTTCCTGTACCACCAAATGGTGATGTAGTGGTTGTAGTGTTGTTTTGAGCAGCACCAAAGGGAGAATTGGCATTCCCGGTAGTGCTACCAAACCCACCGAATCCTGAAGATTGTCCTCCAAACATGATTAAGAAGAACTATGGATGATCAATTGATTCACGAGTGAAAAGTGAGGTGATGGTGGTTTATAAATTATGAGAGTTCAAATGACGGTAACCGATGTTTATGGTTAAGAATTTTTCGTTGTTTTTTTTTTCTCTGATGAAAGGTCGTGCAAACGCACAAATATTTTACTACTACTACTACAGGGTATATAACCTACTACTTAGTCTTTGTCTTTTTAGAAACCATGGTGGTAATTTCCACCTTGACAGTTCTCTTTTTAGTTCCAGTCTTCTTTTCAGACTTGGCAGTCTTTGCTTCAAACTTTTTAAGGTGTTCATCACGCTCTTTACTACCAAGTTTGGACAATTCCTCGGTTTTTGCGACAAATTCACCATCATCAATCAGTCTTCCTTCTAACCATTCTAGCAACTTGATTTCTTCTCCGTATACAGAATCATCATTACCCACTGGTGTCTCCAAGATTATAGGAATAGTTTTCAATCGGTCACAATTGGCAATCACTCTAAACACTTCCAATCCAAGGAATCCATACCCTAATTTCTGATGCAAATCTCTATTAGCACCCAATGGAGCCTTTGAATCATTCAAATGAATAGCAGAAAGGTATTCAGCACCAATTATATCATCAAATTGTTTCAAGAATGCGTTGAACTTTTCTTCATCACTAATGTCGTATCCGGCTGCAAATGAGTGGCACGTGTCTAAGCATACCCCAACACGAGATTTATCCTCGACCATATCTATAACATCACGAATATCTTGTAAATTGGACCCAATCAAGTTTCCATGACCGGCCATATTTTCAATAACAATCTTGACAAATTCAGTTTCCTTGATTGCCTTATTGATGTTTTTGGCCAATCTCTCAAGGGCTTCTCCGTGGTCAGAGTCCAAGCTTGAACCCGGATGGAAATTGTATAATCCAATATTCAACTTCTCACACCGTTTCAAATCGTCAAGGAATGACCCATATGCCTTCTCTTCCTTTTCTGGATCAGGATTACCCAAGTTGATAAAGTAGGAACCATGGGGTAAAATGTCGGTTCTAGGGTTGTATCCGTACTTTTTACAAAGTTCAGCAAATTTCTCAGCTTCAGCATCAGGAATGTCAGGAGACACCCACTTTCTAGGAGACTTGAGGAAAAGAGCAAAACTGTTGGCACCAATGTCCATGGCGTTGGTGACGGCTTTGGAGATACCGCCGGACATACCTACATGGGCGCCGAATTTGAATTGACTTGTGGAGCTTCGTTCATATTTGAATGTGATTGCTTTTTCCGTTGTCTTTGCCTTGGTGACTTTGACTTTTGTAGCTGCTTTTACTACAGTTTTGCTGGCGAGAGTTAGCTATAGTTTGATTGAGAATGAACATCTTGTACTTACGCTTTAGGAGGCATGTTGAATGGTTTGCCGTAACACTGTTGCTGAAATAAAGTCGCGGTGTTTGACTTCGCGTACGATGTCGTGATTCATCTCGTACGAAAATTTATGACTGATAAAAAAAAAAAAAGTTTAGCTGATTGTGGCTTCGGTAAGAAAAACTTTATCCATACGGCTTCATATTTCAACAAAGCTGATACAGCTATATACTCCATGACAAATCTAAGGCTTAATATACTTAGGTATCTACGGGCATTCTTTATCCCGGACTCTTCATTGCATTCCCGACAAAAATGGATCCTTGGATTGATTAATTTGGCAGCAGTGGTGATATTCTGGGTGCTGTCTAGCTTCTTGGTGAATGCTATTGTCGAAGACGACAGCTATAGAAAGCCATTCTTTATCACATATATCAATACCAGTTGCTTTTGTTTCTATATAATACCGTATTTGAAACTTGAACGGTTGTCTGTCAAGGAATTTATACAAAAGTTGAAGGATGATTATAATAGACCAAAAACTATAGCTGGGAACGACGAAGAGAGGATGCTCAGGTACGGATCTCAATGCGGATCGCAAACCGATTTGACGGAGGAAGAATCCAACGTTTTGCATATTATCGACTCAAATCCTGAGGCTAAACTGGATAACGAAATGGAGATAGGCAGTTATGAGACGGTTAAATTATCATTACAGTTTCTTATATTGTGGTTTTCAGCTAATTTAGTGACAAATGCTTCATTGTCATACACTTCTGTCGCATCTCAAACGATATTGTCATCAACTTCGTCTTTCTTTACTTTAATTATTGGATACTTGGTGGCTATAGAAAAGATTAACCAGAATAAAGTGGTGGGCATATTACTTAGTTTTACCGGTGTGTTGTTGGTCACCAAGATAGACACACAAGAAGACAATCCAAATACAAACATGCCTACATTACTCGTATTATGGGGAAATATCTTGGCATTATCAGGAGCACTAATCTACGGGATCTACACCATCCTCCTCAAGCACAAGATCTCCATCCCCAATTCCAAGAAGGAAAAGAACTTGAACACCCATTTGTTCTTTGGATTCGTGGGAATTTTCTGTTTTGTGTTCTTATGGCCAGTTCTCATATTACTTCACATTTTCGAGGTGGAAACATTTGAATTACCACCGACAAGAGACATCACTACCATGATGATAGTCAATGCAGCCATAACATTCATTAGTGATTTCTGTTGGTGTAATGCTGTGTTGTTGACCAGTCCATTGACGGTTACTGTCGGGTTATCCATGACTATCCCACTAGCCATGATTGGCGATTGGGTGATTAAAGGAATGAATGTCAATATTTGGTATATTTTTGGGGCTGGTGTAGTCACTGCGGGATTTCTTATTATTAACAAGGATGAGGAAGACGATTTTGTAATAGACGAGTAGTGTACATAGAGCTAACTAATATCATAGATTGACCGAAGTACTCCCAATACGCAAAGACGTTCTAGGCAAACCTTTCTTTGAACGTTACAGGGCAATCATTGGCCATCGCCTAGATGGGTACACCCGAACTGGTAGCGCAGAAGTTAAAATTAAAGTGGTTTGTCGCGAATGAAAAAGGCTGGAGATAATATCTTCCGTTGTCCAAACAAAACCAGCAATATCAAGACAGTCAAGTGGACACATGAAGTTAATAAACATTGTTGTCTCCTGGCTCCTTTGGGCACAATTGAGTTTGTGTTTTTCCCAGGAATCGATCCATTTGACAGAATTATCACACGCCAGTGACGATTTCATTATAGAAGTAACGGATGGTGACTTGTCATTAATCGACGGACCCAGAGATTACTTCACTGTGCTTATATTTACATCTACCGATATTGCCCATGGATGCCAACCATGTGAGGAGGCACGCGATATAATTTCCCGCGTCTCTAAATCGTGGTTCGCCGATTATGCCGAGTCGAATTATTTGGCGTTTATTAACATTGATTTGATTAACAAGCCAAATATGAATATTTTCCAAGTGTTGGGGCTCCAAACCATCCCCCACATTTGGTTGATCCCACCTAACCACTCGGTGGAATATGGTAACCCATATAAGATACTCCAAGAAGGGCATTTTGATTTTAGAGTGCCCAAGGCTAATAAAGATGAGCAAATCTTAGCATTTGCGCAATTTTTATCAGAAAACACCCAGAGAAGCATTTTAGTTAGAACAGAAGAGCCAATTGCAAAGTTCCTCAAGACTTTCTTGTTGACTTTGTCGTTTATACTTTTAATTAAGAAGAAAGGACCAAGTATAATCACCAGCACCAGGAAGAAAACAGTGACTGCCTGGTTTTTCATTGGATTACTCTTGTTTTGCATTGGTGGATATCAATTCACCATTCAGCAAGGTGTCCCATTCATTGCGAGAAATGATAAGGGTGGGATCATTTTTGTTAGTGGAGGAATGCTGTACCAATTTGGTATTGAAGTGTTTGTCTCTGGTGCAAATTACGCCGCATTGGCAATCAGTTTAGTTTCCTTGGTTTACATTGGTCAATACAAAGTGACTGATACTAGTGTCATTAAGAACGACTATGTCAAAACTGCATTGATCTTAGTTAACACCGGTGTACAATATTTACTTGTTAGCTGTTTAACTAGTTTGATTCTTAGGAAGGATAGTAATTACCCCTATCCATTCACTAAATTGTTTTAGTATAATACATGCATATTACTTAGACGCAAACAGAAAAAAAAATATGTAGTGTGAAAAACAGCGACGCGTAAATAATGGCCATTTTATGGAGGTCAATAATAGCAAGTAGAATTAGACTAACGTGTACGCAACAAATGTCCAAGAGGGTACTTATAACTGATTTCTTTAACAATCAAGGTGCTGCTAAGAACTTGAAAAAGAAAAAGGTGACAGCAAAAAGTGAGCCGGTGGTAGTTAAGAAGTCTCCCTCCAGCAAAGAAAATACAGATGTCAAGAAGGAAACTACTAAAGAAAAAGCCAAGGTGGAAATCGAAACTGAGAAAGTCGAACCGGTCAAAGAGGAAGTTGGAGTTGAGGAAGTAGTGGAACAAGCCAAACCCACATCAAATTACAGCGATTTGTGCAAGCAATACAACTTCAACAAGCTTGATTGGCTCAAATCATTAACACCAGAGCAACGAGAATTACTACAACTTGAAATCAACACACTCCATATCAGTTGGTTGGCACCATTGCATAAGGAATTAACCAAACCATATTTTCTCAAATTAAAACAATTTTTAAAGTCACAATCTGGCAAAACAATTTTCCCACCAGCAAACCAGATTTATTCTTGGTCTCATTATACGCCATTGCCAGACATAAAATGTTTAATCTTGGGACAAGACCCATACCATAATTTCAATCAAGCTCATGGGTTAGCATTTTCTGTATTGGAACCTACAAGACCGCCACCGTCATTAGTTAACATCTACAAGACATTAGCAATTGATTTTCCTCAATTTAAAACTCCTGACTATAAGGCCGGCGGTGGCGGGAATCTCTCACAATGGGCTAAACGCGGAGTATTGCTACTCAATGCCTGCCTTAGTGTTGAAGCACACAAGGCCAACAGTCATGCTAATCAAGGGTGGGAGATGTTTACTGAACAAGTTATTAAGGTTGCCATTGATCACCACATCAAGCAAAACCAAGGGTTTGTGATTATGGCGTGGGGAAGTCCTGCGCAGAAAAGAGTGATTAAGTATAATCAACAATTAAGTAGACACCCTGATGAGTTTCTTGTTTTGAAAACAGTCCATCCATCGCCATTATCTGCACATCGTGGATTCTTTGATCTGAAGGTGTTTAAAAACTGTAACGAATGGTTAGACAAGCATAATTTACAAAGAATTGATTGGGGATTGGTTGAGGGAAATATAGTTGTGTAAAACTTGTATAGAAAAAGACACTAGTTTTTCTTTTTTCTGCTGGCGGTGGGTATATGGCTATGCGCATTCTCATTGATATATTATGCAATATGTGCATCGATTTATTTATTTATTTTTTCTTTTCTTTTTTATGTTTGTTTTATTTTATTTATTTTTTTTTTTTTCAAAATTTATAAAGTTTGACCCGAAAGACAAAACCAACATACAAAACAAAAATTCATTTTCCCTGATTTTTTCCCTTTCTTAAAAAAAAATTTGAATTTCCCCTTTATTGTTCTTTTCTAATCCACAGTGAAAACATAATCACATTCCTTCCTCCATATGCACTAGCATCTATCCACTACTCATCTAAGCCAACACCAGATCACTTAAATATTCACATACATATTTCATCGGAAAAAAATATTAGGCTGCAACACACACAATATGATACGTCGGAAGCAATCCATCAACGGCGATTCCCTTCCACCGCATGAAACACCCGAACAAAGAAAGCAGCGCTTTCTTTTATCCACCGACCCAAAACAAGCCCGAGCCCACGAGAGGGACGATGCCACCAAAAGATTCCAGTATTTGCTTGGATTAAGTTCGTTGTTTCGTAAATTTATTGATTTGAACGCATCCAAGGACCCCGAGTTCAAACGAAGAATCAGGGAAATTGACAGCCAGCATTTGTTTCAAGAGGCACCCAAGAAGCGAGGCAGGAAAGGTGGATCACGCACGAGAAAGACCGAGAAGGAAGAAGACGCCGAGTTGTTGCAGGATGAAGAACACCAAGACGACGAAGATCAGCAGCACACTATATTGACAGAATCGCCTTCATACGTTCAAGGCGGGAAGTTGAGAGAATACCAAATCCAAGGGTTGAACTGGTTGATCTCCCTTTATGAAAATAGACTAAGCGGGATCCTTGCTGATGAAATGGGGCTAGGGAAGACATTACAGACCATTTCCTTTTTGGGTTACTTGAGATACATAAAACATATTGATGGACCTTTTATTGTCATTGTCCCGAAATCCACCTTGGATAATTGGAGACGAGAATTCGCCAAATGGACTCCTGACGTGAATGTTGTGGTTTTACAAGGAAACAAAGAAGTTAGAACAGAAATCATACAAGATAGATTGCTTGCTTGTGACTTTGATGTATTGATTACATCTTACGAAATGGTAATCAGGGAGAAATCCCAATTAAAGAAATTCAAATGGGAATATATTGTGGTTGACGAAGCCCACAGAATTAAGAACGAAGAGAGTTCCCTTTCGCAAATCATTCGACTTTTCTATTCCAGGAATCGTCTCCTCATCACCGGTACACCATTACAAAACAACTTGCATGAACTTTGGGCCCTTTTGAACTTCCTTTTGCCTGATGTGTTTGGAGATTCGGAACAATTTGACGATTATTTCGACCAACAAAAAGATTTAGACCAGGATGAAAAAGAGCGTAAACAAGACCAAGCAGTTCAAGATTTGCACCAGTTATTAAGCCCCTTCTTACTTCGTCGTGTTAAATCAGACGTGGAAACTTCATTATTACCTAAAATTGAAACTAATGTCTACATTGGCATGTCTGAGATGCAAGTTGACTGGTATAGAAAATTGTTGGAAAAAGATATTGATGCTGTTAATGGAGTTGTCGGAAAACGTGAAGGTAAAACTCGACTTTTGAACATTGTTATGCAATTGAGAAAATGCTGTAATCATCCTTATTTGTTTGATGGTGCTGAGCCAGGACCTCCTTATACTACTGATGAACATTTAGTTAACAATTCTGGGAAGATGATCATTCTTGACAAGATGTTGAAAAAGTTTCAAGCTGAAGGAAGCCGAGTATTGATTTTCTCGCAAATGTCGAGATTGCTTGACATTTTGGAGGATTATTGTATATTCCGAGAATACCAATACTGTCGGATTGACGGATCAACATCACACGAAGATAGGATTGATGCTATTGACAATTATAACATGCCCGATTCTGAAAAGTTTATCTTTTTACTTACCACAAGAGCCGGTGGATTAGGTATCAATTTAACCAGTGCTGACATTGTCATTTTGTATGATTCTGATTGGAATCCGCAGGCTGATTTACAAGCCATGGATCGTGCCCATAGAATCGGACAAAAGAAGCAAGTTAAAGTTTATAGATTTGTTACTGAAAACGCCATTGAAGAAAAGGTTTTAGAGCGTGCTGCTCAGAAATTGAGATTGGACCAGTTGGTTATTCAACAAGGTAGGAATCTTAATAACAACGCTAATGTTGGTAGTACCAAGGATGATTTGATTGGTATGATTCAACATGGTGCTCGTGATGTTTTTGAAAACAAGAAAGGAGCGACCATGCTTGATGATGACATTGATGCAATTTTACAAAAGGGGATGGAAAAAACAGCAAATCTTAATGCCAAATTTAATAAGCTTGGTTTAGAGGATTTGCAAAATTTCACTTCGGATTCGTCAGCTTATGAATGGAATGGTCATAATTTCGCCAAGAGAGACAATAATGGTGGATTGGGATTCACTTGGATTAATCCATCTAAACGTGAGCGTAAGGAACAAACTTATTCTATTGATAATTACTATAAGGACGTGTTAAAGAATCCACCTTCCTCGAAAGGTTCATCCAAGCAGAGTCTGGCAAAACCTAGAGCTCCAAAATCGTATAATGTACATGATCATCAATTCTTCCCTGAAGGACTCGAAGAATTACTTGAGAAAGAACAATTGGCATACAAGAAGGAAATCAAGTTCAAATATACCCTAGATGATTTTGGTGATTCTGATGAGGAATTTCTTGCCGAAGAGTATCGTGATGAATTATCCCGTGATGAAAAGCGAGAACGCGAGCAACAAAAGGTGAATTCCGCCAAACCGTTAACTCCAGAAGAAGTTGAATTAAAGGATAAGCTTCTTCTGGAAAGTTTTCATACTTGGTCTCGGAGAGATTTCACCAATTTTATTCACGCATCTGCCAAGTACGGCCGTAATGAATATGACAAGATTTCTACTGCACTTGGAAACAAATCCAAAGAAGAAGTTGAACGATATGTCAAGGTATTCTGGGAAAAGTATAAGCAAATCGAAGGTTATGAGAAGTACATCTCCCAAATCGAAACCATGGAAAAGAAGCGCGAGAAACTAATCAATCAACAAAAACTCCTTGCTATCAAGATGGAAAATTTAGAAGATCCCTTGCAAGATTTGAAGATTCAATACCCTCCCAACAACTCGAAGCGAGTCTATTCCAAAACTGAAGATAAATTCTTACTATTCTGTGTTCACAAGTATGGATTATCCGCCGAAGGACTCTATGAGAAGATCAAACTGGACATTTCCGATAGCGATTTGTTTAAATTCGATTGGTATATCCAATCCAGAACTCCTCAAGAAATCGGTCGAAGAATAAGTACGTTATTACTAGCAATCTCACGAGAAATGGATGGACCATTACATACAAAACGTAAGAGGCAACAACCATCTAATGCTAGTTCAAGAGCTGGATCAGTGGAACCTCTAACCAATGGAACCATCAAGGACGAACCTCGCAAGAAGAAGAAAATTGAAGAAATAGTACAATAAGCATTTTATAGATACACAATAAAAAAAGAAATAATATACATAGTAATAGCAAATGTTCATTTTTTGGAACATGTAGTCTGTGCAAAATTGATTGCTTCTAATCAAGGATAAACTTTAATGCGGAAGGAGAAGTTGGGGGACTGTTTGAAGGAACGGGACTATGTTGAGGACTTTGCTGGGGTGTGACGGTAGCACTGACACTAACACTTGCGCTAACACTGTCACTAGCATTAGTGGTAGTTGATCCCAGTCTAACTATTGGAGTAACTGATCTTTCAAAGTCATTACTTAAATATTCAGGCAAAATATTGTCTTCCACGGTGGAAATATAATAAGGAACTTTATTAGCAGTCCAACTAACAGACATAACATCACTCATTTCGTGTTTTTCAACTCGGAAATAATCAAACACAGTGTCAAAAGTAGCTCTATATCTTGGACTAATGAAATTTCTCAAACTGATGATCTTCGTACCTGGACGTAAACCAACTAATAACCTACCAACTTGAGCATTCAACTCTCCATCAAATAAATAATTGTTGATGATCAATACATCACAATCAAGACACACATTGCGCACTGCTTCATTATTAACAAAACTTTGCAGCAAGGCGAAATCTAATTTCAAAGATGGCAATCCCAAGATGGCCAAGTGTTTTTGAATTAATCCAGTTTGCAAATTGGTTAATTTCGATGCATGTTCCATTAATTCACACCCACCACTTAAACAAGCTCCAAACTCTAATGCAGCTTGGAATGTAGTGTTACCCACTCCCGAACCCAAATCATAAAACTTTTGAGTTGGAAGTAACTTGACTTTTTCCAACACTTCACTGGTAAATGAAGGTAACAATTCCCCATAAACTTCAGCAGTGAATGCTTTGTAAGAACGTAATTTTCTCGAATCAGTAGAAACAATTCGGGAATACACACGTAAAAGAATTTGTTGGATTGTGAATCTCGACACGGTGGTTTTCTCTTGGAATCTCTTGAACAAAGTTTCTTCATAATTGTCCGGTTTTAAATCCTTGACTTCATCAGAAACATTGATTGGCACAACAGCATGGCCGGGTCCAACTTCAGCTCGCGGTTCATTCTTTTCATCCAAGGACAACTCTCTGAGTAGTTGGAATGATGGACTTACCGATTCAAGCATGATTTCTCCATAGAAAGTTTCTAATTTCAAGTCTTCATCATTGATCACGGTTTTGATCTCCTGACTAACCAAGTACAGTCTTGGGCCGGCATTAATGTCTTTGTTGTTGGATAAAATTTCTTCCACAGCATTGCTATTTGGTGAAAGTTTAAGCATCAAGGTATTCCATTTATCAATCACATTCATGAACTCACAAAAATCGTTTTCTTCCACGGAATTTTCCAATTTATGACAATAATCTTCAGTGATAATTTCTCGAAGGACATCAGAATGGGAAAAATATAATGAATAATGAATCATAAACAATTTGACAATTTCATAAATTGGATCCAACTCATTAGATTTTGGTTCGGCAAGAATAAACAGTTCACAATGTTGTGGATAAAGTAAAAACCTTACCTTGATTTCATTCAAAGGATTGATTTTACCTAGAGGACTTAAGAATGGTGGGAATGAAATTGGTAAATCGCGATATTGTTTGTTATGAGTAGCAACAATCTCTGCCGCTAAATTATCAACTAATAAAATATCATCATTTAAGTCAGTCATGACTTTCTTGGATGGAGTCATGTCATCACTAGTCACAGAATCTTCTGGAACATTAACAAAATTCAATTTTGGAACACTTGGTTTCTCATCATAAAAGCTTGGAACATAGAGTTGACGACCGTTCAAAGGAATTAACGTATCTGAATTAATATCAATTGGATCATATGGACTTATAAAATCTTCTTCCTCCTCTTCAGGTTCCAGGGTAGGATCATCGTCTTCTATTTCTTCTTCAATATACTCCTCCTTAACTTCCTTCTTTTTCTTTGGTTTTGGACCAGGCTTCTTACGTTGCTTACCCTTTTCCGTAAGTTTCTTCTTTTTTTGCTTTTCCCTTAATTCCTGTTTAAGTTTCTTCTTTTCTGCTTGTCTAGCAGTTGTTTTCAACCTAACAACTTTCTTTTTGATATGAAGTTCAGGAGTATAATGTTCAGCTTGTATTCTTCTTCTCTTTTGTCCTTCTTCGACTTTTTTCTTATCACCAGTCACAGATTGGAAATATTCAGAACTAGAAACAAGTGCTTTCAATCCATAATGCTTAGAATCTTCACTTCGAGGTTTTTGTGGAATTAATCCAGCAGCTTTCCTAGCTTGATATTCGAGCCTTTTTTGAAGAGCCTCTAACCTTTTACGTTCTCTTGACTCTTGGATTTTGAGTGCATGGACTTTTCTACGTTCAATATCTTCCGGAGTTAATTCAACTTTTACAGGTTTCACGACTATGGCTGATTGTCGTTGCATTTCTTCAAGATCTTCTTCTAACTTTCTCTTACGACTGGCTCTTCGAGATGTACTATCACCAGTCATCATCATAGCCCATCTTGCTTCATATACTAACCGTTCTTCTGGGGTGTTGAAATGGGTAACTCTAGTGGAAACAAAATCATACTCTTTATATCTGTCTCTGACGTATTCTTCATCTCTTATGGGGAAATCATCAAGACATTCCTCCACGGAAATCTTATTTTTGATATTTGCTTTTAATAATTCCTTTTCTCCAGAAGTAAATGGTATAGAATCATTTTCTTCTTTTATTAGTCGGATAATATCTCCAATAGGTCTATTAGTGAAGGTTTCTTCAAGACCACTTAATGTTAAATCATTATTAATACAAGTTTGCAAATACTCTCTTTCATCTTCAGTAAGTGGTCCATGCTTCAATTCCGATGATTCCACTTTCACCTTTGAAATCCTTTTACTCAACTCCTTTTTGACGGATTGCTGCTGCTGCTGCTGCTGCTGCTGCTGTTGTTTTGGTCGATCTATCTTGGTTTTGTTCTTTGCCCTGAGCGTTACACGTATTTTACAAGTGATTGAATGTTGTGTTCTTAACGGTAATTCATGGGTCAATTCCTCAACTGGTTTATCTAGGTTATTTGTGAGATATTCGGTTTCCTTGGGAGTGAAATACAAATAATCGGCAAATTTTTGAACTAAAACTTTGCATTCCTCTATAGTCATATTTGGTAATGCGTTGGATAACCCAGTTCTTGTTAGATCATATGTGTACATTGAATGAAGGAGTTCTAAATCACTTTTATCACATTTTTTGGCTGTAACGGAATTAACACAAGATGTATACCTAGGTATTAATTGGCCAAGTGAACTGTTGCAAGACAGCATTACTGTTTTGATTCCATGTTCGCTCATATCAGGATGGTAAAGGCAGATGTAAATTAATATCTTCCTTACCCATTCATGATGAATGTTGGATATTTCCAAAACTTTTCTGGCAGCTACTTGCCAATCAAACTGCAGGAATTTGAAAACAATATTGACAAATGGTATTGGTTGCTTTATCAATGCCAGCAACGTATCATCATGCAGATCTAACCACTCAGAATTAGAGGTTTTTCGTGATGTGCTGTCTAATTTATATTCGTCAGCCGAATGATCTGAAGTGTCCGGAGTTTGTGCCTCACTCTCATCTATAGCTAACATGATTTGTGTACAAAAAAAATTTTAGCCGTGTGATCCAGCTCTTGTAGTGATGGATGGATTGTTTCTTCGTTAATCAAACAGAAGATAGGTAAGAAGGTTGAGGTATACTAATGTGGAAACTTTCAGACTAAAAACAAAGGAGAAAAAAAAATTAGTAAAGGTTTGTTTATGTGTTGCCGATTTTTGTACGTAAATTTCCACCTTTGCTGCTGCTGATTTTGTTGTTGATGGGGGAACGCTCGCAACTCACAAAGTGAAAAGACAAAGTTTTTTTTTTCTGCGCCTATTGTGTTTGCCCTGCATGATTTCGGAGAAATTTTACGCGTCACTGTGTTTTGATTTTTAGCAAGAACTTGCTACCAGTTGCAACATACGAAAGTGTACCTTTTCGATATTTGCGTAGAGGTTGGTCAACAGGTGGTCTTTTGTTGTTTCACGGAGCAACGTGTGGATGATTTGTGAGAATGGCAGTAAAACCCATTGCTCATTTAAATACGAATAATTGCAAGGTTTCACCCCCCTCCCCCCCCTCCTCCTCGTCAAACTCTAGCTAACTAAATTATTTGGTCCTCGGGCTCGATCTAACTAAAGAAACCTAATCTGATGATATCGCCAAGAACTCAGATCAATCGTTTATTAGCTCATTCGACTTGCCGAGGCATTTGTGGTTATCGAGATCACGCAACTGGTATGTCACGTGCAAGATCGGTGGCTTTTTATTGACGTTTTGGTGACGTTTAAGTCCTCTCACTTTCGTGATCGTCCTGCATGGCACCATTATTTTTCATGATAAGATTTCATTTCCGACCGGTCTACTAACGCTGCTGACTGGTTAACCGCAATCGATATTTCTCGTATTTCCTTAAAACCTTCAATTAGCACCCTATATTGTGTATTTGAACTGAGAGCGTGGTCTTATAGCTTTTCTATTGTGTTGAATTAGATTGTATTAGCGATAAGTTGAAGAATTATCTAAATACATGAAATTGTTGTAATTCTCCTACCAAAAAGGAATCCAAAAGCCCTCTTTTCGTATAAATAACCAAATTAAATATTTTCACCCACAGATGTGCTTTGTGTGACAGCATCTTCAATTCAGCCATATCATATCATTGCTATTTATTAACTCAAAAAATAGAACTTCTAAATAGTACTTGAGGCATGTTTATGCGAAAGTGTTGCCAAGAAAATTTTTAAAGAACATATTTTTAGATTTAACAGTCAGGGGAACCCCACGTATTGTAGTCAATACTTTAGTAACTCAATAACATTGTCTCGTGTTTCACTTGACCGGAAACTTGAATGATTGTTTTTTTTTTTGTAGCTAGTGATTCCCAAGGATTACTTAACATAATTAGATTAGTTTGTTTCTTGATTTCAATTCTCAAAAATTTCCCTTTCCCAACATAAAGTCATCACAATGCAATTATTAAGTACAATTATTATTTGTTTGCTTGCACAAACAGTTGCAACCGAAGAAACACTCGAAGTTAGTGCCACATCCACTATAGAAACCAGTACTATTTCAGAACCAGTTGTTGTTGAATCTGATGGCGTATTGAACCTTCTAAACATGGAGGAGCTTAATGCTTCTAATTTCCATGTTGATAACTCTGGCCAATTCTTGTTTAAAAGCAATGTCAGGTCAGAAGTGGACATCGGGTACTTGAACAATAGTGGATATATTTTACTTGATACCATAGAAGCAGATCGAGCTTACCTACATTTGGGGAACAATACCGAGAATAACGGAGAATTGGTTGTTTATGGTCAACATTTAAATGTCCACATGGATCTGGTCGAGAACCTGGGATCAATTACTGTCTGGGGATATGCAGGTGAGGTGACTATGGAACAATTTACCAACAAGAAAGATGTATGCTTTCACGAACAGTTGGTGGAATTGAAACAATCGAAGGGAGCCGGTTGTTTTGCTGTTTCCAATTCTAGTGTGTACATCTCTAACCCAGATGAGTTTCACCCAACAATAGTTCTAGAAGACTCGCAAAATCATGTTTACCTAGAAGAAATTTCCGAAGATTTAGTTATCAATCTTGTTAATTTTCAGAATGTGGTACGTGTAACTGCTCCAAATGATGGATACGAAAACTTCCTGTATACAAATGGCAGCTTGATTCTTGCCTATGAAGATTTCAGAATCACGTTAGAGATTGGTCTGGGGTACGACTCAGAGCGAATCTCAGTGGAAAATGACGATTCAGGGGTCCTTGTAAGCTATGATGGTTCTGCTCCTTCCAAGACATCCCATGAAACAGAATGCGGTTGCGCTTTGGAAACTGATCCACCTGTTAAGGAGGCTGAATCAAGCACAGTTGAGGCTGAGGACGAAAGTTCTTCTACCAACGACGATGACAACGGAAAAGGAAATGGTAATCAAAATTCGAGAAATTCCTCTGCATCTGTTTTAACACCTATTTATCTTGTGGGTTTGTCTTTTGTAGTGTCTTTAATGATTATGTTGTGATTCATGATAACACCATTCAACGTGGATTACCAAAGGGCAAAGACTGTGATAGCTCTACTATCAAATGTATGTAACATATTGTTTGACATAATTTATTATTCATAATTGAAAACATTGACTGTGATTTTTGCTGGTTTATTCGTGGCAGCTAAGCTGTTTAATAAGTTCTCTCTATTCTCTTTTAGATTCACAGACTCCAATTATTTCACTCAACTAATGACAAAAACAAAACACTCTTGAAATGATAAGCTGTATACTTTAATAGTTCTGATATTGACCTTATGGGGGTATATAGCAATTACTCATTAGTCTTGCTCTCTCTTTCAGTTTTCCTCAATCTACTATTGATCAAGGTAGAAATTACATTATTTATCCTATCAAGTCAATATTGGTTTTGTTCCCAGACTGGAAATATCCAATACATGAACAAGGTCAACTTGTAAGATTCTTTCTTGAGCCTCTGAATAAACTTTAAAATGCAAGGAAATAAGATTTAATTAACATAAGTTGAAGCATCGGAAACATAAAACAAAATGAAATTTACTTACGGTTTATTATTTTAGTTTAGATGTTCAGAGAATTTAATCCAATTAAATGAAGACATTCAAATAGGAATTTGCACCAATAAAATACCACGTACATTATTGTTACAGGGATTAATTTCAGGTGGTACGTAAAACATAATTCGTATATGCAGCCAACCAAAAAAATAAAACACTTGCAACCATATTTTTTTACCTTGCACATTATGATCGAGTTAACGTAAGTGGAAGTCAGCGTAACTGATTCACAGCACATATTCTAAAAATACACAAATACATGATCAAGACTTTATCCTAATTTTCGTTTTAAAACGGATGGAGAAATGGCATCCATTATAAATAGAGGATTTTTAGTTCAATCACAAGCCTTGCAAAAGCCTCACTCGCAAAACCGTAAAATATCGCAACAATGAAATTACTAGTCTCGGTTATTGCTTATTTGATTGCCATGGCACACGCTGTCAAAGTTAACACAACATCTTCGGCTACGACCTCTCAGATTTCAAAATCAATTAGTGTTAAATCTCGTGAAACATTGTCGATTAATACTAATGAGCTTCTTGTTAAGTCTTTGAATGTCAATAATTCCGGTGAATTCCTTCTTAACTTGGAACCTCCAGGAAAAATGGCCATTGAATCAGTGATTAATAATGGGTTTATTCTCATTGATACACGGCAAGTAGATCAGATAGACCTACCATTTCGGAAAGTTATTATGGATAACTATGGCGAGAAGGATAAATTAGTTATTTATGGAAAAGACGTGAACGTAAAGATAGACGAGGTAGATATTATTGATGATAATTCCATGATCTTCTGGGGGGATTCCGGAAATGTTTTTTTAAAGAAGGGCTACATTAGGGGAAATACTTGCTTTCACCTGCAATTAGCTATTCTTGATTATGTGAAATTGCGTGGATGCACGGCGCTTAGAAACTCCACAGTTTACATTAACAATACATCAGAAGATTTCCTCAATTTAGTTTTTGAGGGCCTGAACAACGGGGTGTGGATAAACACTACGAACGTCACTCAAATTGATTTAGCTAATTTTGGAAATGGAAACTATGTTGCCGTTCCAGATGATAGTTATGATAGATTTGGTTACATAGCCGGTGAAATAATGCTTTTTTTCAAAAATTACTATATTACGTTGAATATTGGCTACGATTACAACCTAGGCGATATTAATGTAACAAAAGACCTGCTGATGGTATATGTCAGGTATAATAAAGCTCCGCCTATTAGAGGAGCAAACGACCCATATTGTTCCTGTGTTTTACATACTAAGGAGGGCATTGAAGGAGTGGCGACGGAATCAATTGAAAAGGAAACTAGCGAGGTAGAGGAAAGTGCATTTGCTGAGACAGACGACAGCGATGACACTAGTTCTACAAATGTTTCTTCGGGTGTTTTCATGCCAATATATGCTTTATTGCAAAGTTTGATATTATTATTGATATATATCTGATAAAAAGTTTTACGGAACTAAGAACTAGTTAATTTTATAATATTACAGATCTTTGAAAGAAATTAATATTTTGTAAACGTAAATGCGAGGACCGTATCTACAATTACCAAGAAAAAAATAATGTAGATGCTAATTTTAAATAGTTTCCTTTAATATCATATAAATTGAAAGAGGTTTTCGTAGTTGAGAATTATGAAAACTACCCCCCAATCCTGAATTTCATCTGCAATTGAAACGAGATATACAGCATTTAAATATTTAAAACCCAAGAATGATCGAAAACATAAAAAAATAGGGCGATAGGTAATATAATACTGTGTCTTGATTTCAAATTTCACTACTATTGGATACCTTTCATAGTAGAACCTAACATTCACCTGAAAAATGACAACCCTCGCAACATTTATTGTGTGTTTGTTTGTGCAAGCAATTGCAACTCAAGCTGCTACACCTATTAGTATTGAAATACAAGTTACTGGAACTGATACCATGGAAACTAGGAATCTTTCGGCACTGGTTGATGTTGAATCTGGTGGCATATTGACTCTTTTGAATGTGGCTAACCTAGATATTTTTGATTTTATTGTCAAAGACTTGGGTCAATTTTTCTATAAAACCAACATTGAACCGGCAGTGAAGATTCAGAATTTAAATAATAGCGGATATATTTTGTTTGACACACTGGATGTGGAACTGGGTTCTATAAAAGCTTGGAGCGACAATCGTAATGATGGCGAATTAGTTATTTATGGTCAATCTTTAAATGTGCGTATGGGTCTGATTGAAAATACAGGGTCCATCACTTTCTGGGGCCAGGAAGGATCGGTGTATTTGGATAGTGTCGTCAACAACACAAAAGATATGTGCTTCCACGAGCAGGTAGTAAAATTAAGTTGGCCAACAGGAGCTGGTTGTTATGCTTTTTTGAATTCCACTGTGATTATATCGAGATCACCCGAGTATTTTTCCCCAACGTTTGTTCTAGAAGGCTCAAATAATCATATTTACCTAGAATCCACTTTTAATGATTTAACTATACATATTGTCAATTTTGAAAACGTGAAATATATCACTATTCACGATACATATAGAACTTTCCTGTATTCAAATGGCAGCTTAATTTTAGACTTTTTAGGTAAAAACCTTACATTAGATATCGGATCTGGTTACGATAAAAAAGGAATTACTGTGGAGAAAGATACAGACAAGCGCAACACGCACATAAGTTACAATGGGACTACTCCTTCTAATGGAACCAAACGTGCAGAGTGCGCTTGTTCCTTTGTTCCACCGGTTAAAGAAGCAACGTCTCCTACTCCTGTGTCTGAAGCTGAGAGTACTTCAAGCAATAATGACGATAAGGGGGAAGGAAACCAAAACTCGAAAAATTCCTCATTGACTACGGCAATGCCAATCTATTTTTGTCTTTTATCTTTAGCAATATCGTATATGATTATGTGATTACTGAAAAAGAAACCCCCAGTGATATAGAATTGCTCAAGGACCAAGACTTTGGTGTAGTACAACAAATTGGCATTTGTAGGTCTAATACTAAAAGCATTATATATTGTAACGAATGAAAATACCGAAAACAAAATCAGATTTCTTTGTGAAGTAATACACGTTGTTTCTTGTAGATCTCTCTGATTTCTTCTTATTTTTATCCTTGATGTTTTGCCCCTACTTCCCTTAGATTAGAGAATACAAAGCAAGAGCTTTTCAAACAACTTTGAGTATCATTTGGGAGCAAGTAATATATCATTTAGTAATCCATACAAGTTCAAATTTCCAGCTTGCAAAAAGAAAAAGAATGTAGATTTACTTGAAAGAATTGAAATTGGGAAAATTCCTATCCAGAAATGTCATTATCGACTTCTAGTTTTGTTTCTATTTTGCTTATTTTATTGTTATTTATGTGATTTTGGTATCATATTATGTCTTTTACTAGTCCCTTCCTCTACCAATTGTTTTATTATTGTATACATATTTTTATCAGGAATGCAAGTAAAATTTTCACTCAGGCGATATTGCAAAAAAAAATTATGAATTTGGGGTACTATTGCAATGTCAGTCCCTTTTATCAGTTCTCCTCTCCTGATCAATAGTATAGCAGCTCCTAAAAAGAGGTATTTTTTTTTCAACGTAAATGATGTTTGAACGCCTGCAAATAGCCAAGAAAAAAAAATTGTTGCAAAAATACTTTTTATTTGCTCGTAAGTAAATGTCAAAACGGGAATTCTAGATTAGATCACACTTGTATATTGCTGACAACTACAAGGTAGTACTGGCAACAATAGGAGAAATTTCACTTAGGTTAAAATATTGCTCTTTAGTCCGTAACAGAAAGTGGAGCAAAAAGCATATTCAGGATCTCCGTAAATTTGCCAAGTATAAATACCTCCATTGTTTTCATGCATCTTTCAATATCTCGTCTATGTAATTTGCAACAATAGTGAAAATGAAATTATTAGCTAGTTTATTCTTGTTTCTTACCAGTGTGATTGCACTCGATGTGAGCTCTACGACAACTATAACCAGTGCGCTGGTGTTAGGGGAACTGTATCTTATTGAATCAACTGGGGTATTAGAACTTTTGAATTCGATCCAACTTTATCTTACTTCCTTAACAGTTAGATCATTGGGACAGTTCTTTTTTCTAGCTGACAGTTTGACCAATATAGATATCCAAACCATGGACAACAGTGGCTACGTATTGTTTGATTTACCAGATTCTACTTATCTTCCATTTAGGAGTAACAGTCGAAATAGTGGTGAATTTGTGGTGAACACTGGTCATTCAATTGTTGATTTTACTGATCTTGATAACACTGGGTCTTTGACTCTTTGGGCAACTTTTTATACTGGGCCCATTGCATTTTTTCATGGACTTGTTAATACAGGAAATATTTGCTTGCACGAATTTGTGCTGAATATTGAAAATGCATCTGGGAAAGGATGCTATGCTCTTTCGCAATCAACGGTTTATATTCAATCTGCTGCTTCGGATTTTGAACCTACTGTTGTTTTTGAAGATCCGAGTAATGGGTTTTATATAGTAAATACCCCTCAAGTTTTGCGGTTGAAATTAATTAACTTTGGGAATGGAAACTTTATTGGTTTTCCAAATCAAGGTTATATTACCATGAACTACTTTAGTGGTAGTGGATACTTGGTAGTTTATATTGCGATTTACGAAATCTATGTGAATATAGGTTTTGGGTATGATTTAGGACTATTTATTGCTAGTTCCAATTCTGAGCAGGTGAGAATAAAATACGATGGCTCTGTTCCAAGCGGAGCGAATCAGGGTGGTTGTTCATGTTCTCTAAATATTAGAACTCCACCTGCACCGGAATCAACTATTGAGCTAGAAACTTCAAGTGAAGTGTCAACTTCATCCAGCATTGAAATTACTTCCAGCTCAGTGGTGACTTCAACTTCAAGCTCAGTAGCAGGTTCTACTTACCGTCTGAGCACTAAATCTCATTCATCCAGTAAGAGCTGCCCAACCCCCAAACCAACCAATGGGCATGGAAACAATGGAAATGGTCATGATAATAATCATGGAAATGGTCATGATAATAATCATGGAAATAACAGCAACGGAAACAACCATGGTAACGATAACCATAATGGTAATGGAAACTCAAATAATCATGATAATCACGACAATGGTCATGGAAAGGAACATAATGATGGTCATACTAATGGAAACGGAAACAATAACCACAACGACAATCATGGAAATGGTAATAGCAACAACAATAACAACAATCACGGCAACAGCAAAGGAAAATCAAATAACAATAATGGAAATGGTAAAGGTAACGATAAAGGCGGTGGTAATGGTAAAGGACATAAACGTCGAGACGTTCTCGATAATTCGGCCTGCTCAACTCACAAATCCATGTTGGTATTGGCTTCTCTAGTCTTTTTAGCTATTGTTTGAATTAGTCAATGGCCAGATACTAGTGATACTGATCGATTTTTGTTTACTTTGTATACTTCATTGTAAAGAAGTTAATCTATGTAGCTTATGTTTATTATTCAAATCAAATCTTTCAATTTAAATCCCCTTGGTTGCAAAAGAATTTGGTTAAAAATTCTACATTTAATTTCTATAACTCATATTTTATTAATGCTAGCTGTATATATATATCCTAAAGTTTACTAGACTTCAATCCCTTAAGTCTAAACTTCAACTCCTTCAAAACTTTACTATCTGGTTTCCACAAATCAAACAATTCATCCAATAATTTAATCTCCTCTATACCATTCTGGTAGTTCCGTTCGATATTGAATAACAAACTACGTAAACACCATGGAAGTATGAATGGATTAGTCCCAATTTTAGAAATATTAAATTGTTTCACAAATACTCGATTGACTTCTGGTAGACCCATTAATTCTGGTTGTTCTTGTATTGGTGGAATGATTATATCATCAGTGTCAAGAATAAACTTCACACCCAAATCATATACCTTACCATCATTGTAGATTTTGGAATGTCCACCACCAGTTAAATTTCCGACTAATGAGATACTCAATTCTTTTAATACATTACAATCGAAATACCCTCTATTCATCAATTCACAGCAAATACTAACCAACTTCAGAATAAACTCGGGGGTATTGGTTGTATAATCGATATAACAAGCTCGGTAGATATTAGGATGGAAAATGTGCGAAGCCAATGCTGAATATAACGGAACCAATTGATCATTTATACTTCCAATAAAGCAAATTTTGACATTGTAATTGATTACAGTTTGAATAGACTTGGTATATACTAACGATTGCTTACTTCCAAATTTTGTGAATTCAAATAATTCAAGTAGGGAATCATGTTCAATTGTAGAATATGCCTTCATGAATAATGATTGGTCAGTTCCATAGAATGGACCATTATTGATACCAGCCATACCTAAGATACCAATACGTTTATGGATTGCATCAAGTAATATTCCTTCACTTATCAACCTAGCAAGAAGTATCACAGATACTACACATCCTTGAGAATGGGAAGCAAAGAATATAAAATCAGCATTGTTAAGTTCCGTCTTCCATTTAGTTAATATTTCAGTAAAGAAATCAACACGTTCAAAAATCTTTCCATCTTTCTCCAAAGCAATCTTTTGAATGGATACACTTGATTCGGTTT
This sequence comes from Spathaspora passalidarum NRRL Y-27907, assembly GCF_000223485.1. Classification (NCBI taxonomy): domain Eukaryota; kingdom Fungi; phylum Ascomycota; class Pichiomycetes; order Serinales; family Debaryomycetaceae; genus Spathaspora; species Spathaspora passalidarum. The sequence goes on along the minus strand of NW_006767429.1, from coordinate 1,333,170 downwards.
CAGTAATCAAATTATTTTCAATGCAATATCTAATAATAGCTTTCTCTGATTCATTGGCAAATTTCAAGGATGTTCCCTTTGGTGCACCAATAATAGGTCTAATCATTTTAGTGGGAAAGAAGCCATGCACACCAATAATAAGTATATTCTTGATTTTCTTTAAATGAGTAGGTTTACTGGTGATGATTTGTGTTTTATTGGTATCATCATTAATGAGTAGATTTCCCAGTGAATCATTATCAATAGTGATTGAATTAGGATCAGTTGCATCTTCTTCTACTTGAGTCTGTTGGTCGAAATGATATTCTGTTTGGTAGTACTTGTTATAATTTGGCAAACAGCCTTGTTTTTCGTGAGGAAGTATTCCAAGTGATTTCCCATATAACTTGTACTCTTGATCTGACTTTTCATTCTTGCTGAATCCAATCTTGTTATATAATTGATGCAAGAATCCTTTCCAATCAGAACTCTGTAAAGGATTAGCCGTTGTGCTGCTGTTAAACAAACCAGTTGTATGCGAATTAGGCAAGCACTTGTTCCAGTCAGGAACAATCAAATTCTCTTTCAAGTTCTCATTCTTATGGGTATTGATTTGGTTAAATTGGGTGGTTTTATCGTGAGGTTTATACAACACGGCATCATCAGGAGTAACCTCTCCATTTTTAGTAAGTGCTGAGTGGTTAGATTTCACCACCGTGTTGGAAAGATGTGTGGGTTTGGGTTCCGTTGGTTGAGTTGAGCTATTCCAGAATGCCCAACTTTTACTTCGTTTCATTACTGTATCGTCCATTTCATCGTTGTTATCTTGAATCACCTCATTCACATCTTGATTGTTGACTATTTGGTCATCAGGCAAAGGTTGATGTTGTTGTCCTTTCCATCCTAACCAGTTACCAGAAGTTAAGGATGCGAGGGATGTAGTGGATGACTTGTGTTTTAGGGTCTGTCTTGCTTTAGGTGGTGGTGGTGGTGGTGGTGGTGGTGGTGGCGATCGTGTTGGAGCTGGAGCTGGAGCTGGAGGTGGTGGCGGTGGCGGCAGTCTTGAAGTGGTGGATAGCTTTCGTTTAGTGCGGAGGGTATTAGTAGTAGGTATTGGTGGAGGTGATTTAGATATTGGTTCTGCTTTGGGTGGTGAATCTGCTCTTGAAGCAGGTTCGCTGGCAGTGTTGTTGTTCCAAAGAGGTAGCCAACTTGATTTTGGTTGTGACATTGTAACTTACCTCTTACTTTAGTAGTTGATCAATTTTTATTAGGGTATTTCAACACAACTATTCACTGAAGGTAGCTATAACAGTAAGGATTGTTCAAGCAAGGTATATGCCAAGGAGATAGTACAAATGAATCATATAAATTAGTGTTGCCATTTTCTTGTACGTAAAACTTCCCAAATAGGAAAGCATGTGATAACAAGAAAAACAGAATCCGAATCTAAAAAAATTGTGTTGTCTATTGTTTACTTTCTATACTAAACTTCTATATTGTTGTAAAATCTCCTCGGTTACCCCAGACCCACCACATGCAATAACCACAACAATATCATCGGACTTAACATCAAACGATTTAAGTAAATCTTGTCTTTTGAAAGCTACCGAAACTGATGCACCACATGCTGGTTCAACCATGAGCCCAAAGAGATCGTACATGTCAAGGACACCTTGTACTGCATCTAAGTCTTCTATCTCAACCACATGGGTTTTATGAGATGAATGATTCTCCAATGATTTTTCAGAAAGGTATGGTGATGCAAGTGAAGTAGCTAATGTGTTCACTTGGGATAAATGAACGACTTTACCTTGCTTGATAGCTTCATTGAAAGTTGGTGCTTGTTTTGTTTCAATAGCAAGAATAGGAACTTTGCAGAGGGCAGGGTTTCTCTTTAATCCTTCAACTACACCATTATAAAGGCCACCACCACCAACACTACAAACAACTCCTTTAACTTTAGCGAGGTCCTCTGCGGAAAGCTGTTCTGTTAATTCATCAATGAAATTTCCATGACCCTGCCATAACAATGCATTATCGAAAGGATGACAATAAACAGGATATTCTGAGTCATCCAATCCAGCAACAAGTTCCTTCAAGTATGAATCAGCTTCACCCCAGTGTTTACCATGGATGATAACCTCTGCGCCAAAAGATTGCAACTTAGCAATAACATTAGCCTTGGAAGTATCCGGAAGAACTACAGTACATGGTAATCCATAGTACTTTGCCGAGTAAGCAGCTGCCAACCCAGCATTACCACCAGAACTGGAAAACACCCTGACGTTACTCTTTCCTTGGGCTTTAGCTTGGGAGATTGATTCGTGGATTAAATGTCCCATTCCTCTAAGTTTAAAACTTCCCGATGGCTGTTCATATTCATTCTTGAAGAATATTCTACAAGGTGGATCTTGTAGTTTATCAGTAACTTCAACTAATGTAGTTTTTATGGATGGTTGTTCAGACATAGTCATGGAGCTTATCTCTATACTTGTTTGATTTCTTTTTTATTAAAAAAAAATTAGCATTGAAAAATTGGTGTCGCGTTGGTAGTTTTCTTATCCGATTAGTAATACAATCATATGCCTCCACGAAAGACCAAGTCAAATTTAGATATATTTGAGAAAATAAATGCTGATACCGAAGATGAGATATTAGACGAGTATTCAGAGTTATTAGGTGACGATGACGACCTTCATTTGAAGGAATTACCTGAATTACTACAAAACCTAAGGATTCCAGCTATATTTACCGATGATATTGTTGAGTCAGTAGAATATTATTACAATTTCATACGAAATAGAGATGTTCTGATAGACCCATCAAATATTAAACAGAGTATGTCTTTTCAATTGATCAAGGCTTACACTATTACCAATGCCATACGCGCCCCATCAGATATAATAGACATTATAGATATAGACAAGCTCCTATTCAATGTGAATCGACTAGTCAAATTCAGAAATAACTACAAACACATTCGAGAAAGTTGGAGGTTGTTTGTTTCTGATAGTTCCAATATTGAACATTACAAACTTGCACTTCCTGATCTTAAACAGGTCAAGAGCAACTTGAACTTGGATAATGATCCTGAGACTAGGAAACCAATTAGTGAACTGTTCTTGATTGATATGTTGGGGTGTTGTTCTCATGATTCTAATGGTAATCTACTTAATTATATGACTAAAGAAGGGGCGTGTGTTACTATTAAAGACTTTGCAGAAATTTTGGGAAACTTAGGTGAATTGGACTAGCTTTCGATATTAGACTCTATCTATAAAAATCTGTTTGATACATTGGAATGGTTAGCTTGGTACAAACGGATTATTATGAATTTCAATTCTTTCTATCCATGCTTTATTCTTCCATTTCCCAACTGGTTTACTGGAAGGATGATCAACAACTTCAATGACCAGTTCTATTTGCTCAATTGCATGCCAACCGTCAATTATTTCACCAATGGCAGTATAGTTCCCTTGATCGAGTTGATCCGCATATTTAGTATCTAATAATATAAAAAATTGTGATCCAATGTTATCCTCATTATTTATAGTAAACAAGGTACCTCTCTTGACCTCTTTTTTACCGATTACTTCCTGATTAATTGCTGCATCAAGGGGATGTTCAGAATCTGCCTCTATTGAATACTTACTTCGATTATTCGGAGATCCTGTTTGTAATATAAACTCAGGAACAAATCTTAATATCCTGTTGTTTTCATATGAGCCTTTGGCGACATGTCGCATAAAATTCTCTAGTATATGACTATGTTGTTTTGTTATATATAATTCAACTTTAAAATTTCCTGTAGTTGTATAGAACTGATACTGTTAGTATTATCTCATATGTGTGGTACTGTTGTTACTTACAGTTAGTGACATTCTTTAGCTTTTCAGATAAGTATTTAATTTTAATTTTTATTTTTTTTTTGGCAGATCAAAATATATCCAGATCGATAAACACCAAACTAATGCCTATTCCACTAGAAACGATACATGTTAATCAAAGTAAATTCATAGATAAGTTGATACTTGATGATACAGACAAGGACTTAACCAACACTAAACAATTTGATGAACTTTTAACTCATTTGGAACTGACTTTGAGTCAGTTATTAACACCTTCTGTAGATATCATTAGAATACTATTTACATTGGCATCAAGAACTAACGAAGATACCTCCCTTAGAGACCGTGCTGTGTTTATACTAAACAAATACATTGAATCTGATAATGAGCCACTATATTCCAATCTTATTGAATTCATTGAAGATTTTGCTGAACTGCAATATGTCGTCAAACAAACTGTTAAATCACCAAAGAAGAAAATAAATACTACTGACGGGAGAACTGGTGATATAATGAACATGATTGAAACATCTCCAAGAAAGAAACAAAAACAGCCTATCATAGGTGAAGTCAGTGACTCAGAGGAAGAACTGCCAATATTGGCCAATACTCAAGACGAGATTGACAGTATGAGAGAAGAAGTTAGTAAGTTTACAAGTTTGGATACTACCAATAGTTTAGAAATGGAACATCCAGAAATTAACAACCTTCTGACATTTCTCAATCGAGTTAACGGGACCGTTTTGAAGAAGGAAGAAATCAAACTGATAAGTCATGATAAATGGGATAGAATAAAAGTATTTGGCGATGTAATCCTCAGCAAACGACTCCACCCAAAGAAGAACTTCACAATATGGAATTTAATCAACTGGACATTTTACTGTTGTGGAAAGAGTTCTAATTCGTATTCAAATTACCATGCAATATACACCACCCATAGTAATGTCCTCCAGTTAATATTCACCCTCGTTGAAATTGATCTTGTTCAGAAAGGTGATTTACTCCAAAGACTAATTACTCAATTGGCCCATTTTAAAGCGAGTTGGTACGATCGACTAATCGAATTTGTTTTCAATGGATTGTCTCATAGAGATTCGCCTATCCCAAAGTCATGCTACCTGTATGAAAAGGATTTACTTCAAAAGAGCGAACCAGCACTAACTCAAAATAAGCAAGATAACTTACATTCCTTAAATCTTCGTTTTAAAATAGTCAATATGGTCTATTACTGGTCCTTTCTTAAGAATGAGGATGATTCAAGTAGCACATCCATGTCTCAACTATTGAAGCAGCTAACACAAAAATTATTGACTATGGACTATAACTACTTGATTGAATTTTACTATAGCATACATTCCGAAAGCCACATCGAGCTTATGTATAGGAAAAGCTTTTTGGTTACTCTTTCACAGTATTTTCTAACTGAAATAACTGGGGTTCCCCAATTTGACTTTAGACTTACAAGTGAGCAAGATGAAAATTTGCAATTAGTATTAAAATGGATGGGAACAAGTAACATTTACTTGCTGATTACGGAGGATGAAACGTTTGTTTCGTTCAACAGTTTTCTACAAACCTGGCTCAAGTTCAACTTTGTCTTGAGTTGGTTGTTTACCCAAGTGGTTAACGATTTAGACGACAAGGACAGTATTGAAGTAGATACAATATTTGATATATGTGAAAAGGCCGATGTGCTTAGAACAGGTGTATTTGAAGAGTATGTTGATCAATGCAATGATCCATTGGAGAAATTTTCAATAACTACAGAACAAGCAGAAAAATATAAACAAGAAGTTTATTTTGAAAGCTATGTTGATATATTAAAAAACACATGGTAAGGTATATATAAATTGCAAACTTAGATGATATGCTTGACCTTGAAATAGTGTCTTAAATATTGAATTTGCCAAACACCCAATCCAATAAGGGCTAAAATAACAGTGATGGAAAACCATTTAACTCTAGAGTTGGTAGATTCATTAGTATCTCTCATTCTTTCTTCTCTGGCCTTCAAGTATTGTAATTCCTCGACAATTTCACTAGTCAATCCTTCAATCTTTCTCAATTCAAGTTCAATAGGCTTCAACTTTTCACTGGCTTGCAAAGCATTCCAATCTCTAGCAGCAGCACCAATTTCAATATCCAATTCGACGTTTCTAATAAACAGAATTTTGGAGTTTCTACCCCATTTCTTTTCTTGGTGGTTAGTGAAACAAATGTCAAAAGCAGCATTGTCATGAGATGTGAATGCAATCTTGACTTCACCGAGTATATCCCTCTTGTTTCTGTATTCGTTGCCGACCAGATCAGTTACTTTCAAATCCAATCTTTGTCCATCACCTTTATTACCGTCGGTTTTCAAGTTTATAACCACCATTTGATCCTTTTGTACAAAGTCACGGATACACACTGGAGATGGGTTAGGCGATGATGGGATCTCCATGTGCAATGCATTGATGAGCATGCAAAGGAATGATATTATGAGTATCGATAATGATTTCATGTTGCTTGTTATGTCGGCAAGAGTAAACTGTGTTTTTTCAAGTTTCATTTTTTTTTCCACCACGACCACACCAGTTGCTTCGTGTCCAAATTTTGTACGCGCGTGAGTTTTTCAAAAAGAATGAAGAGAAATTATGCCGTGGAACTCCAAATTAGGAAGTTGACGAGAAATTAGCAACCATAATATAAACCAGGAACTATAGGATTAAGACTTAAGCAATGTGTGTTACACCTATTCTCCAGACTGGCCAAGCTGTCCAGGCTTGCCCTTTTGATATTCCAAGGATGAACAGTCAGAAAATCTTTGAACCAGTAATCTAATTTCGTAGAATTGCAACCAAAAGCCAAGAAAATACATAGGTGAATGAATGCAATCAACTATGCTTCTCAAAACGTATATTGATCTCAAATTGTCAATTATATGGAACTTTGTTACAATTGATTCAATGATCTTATTCTTTTCCCCAGTTATTATACTTCTAAAAATACTACAATATTTGGTAGCGACCAAAAACACAAAGCATCAAAGAGAAATTTGTCATTTATTACTTAATTAGGAAATCAAGGTTTTGTATGGTTACCACTGAAAAAAAAAAAATCAATGAAAATTTTAACTCAAGCATTCGATCTCCAATTGCAAAACAACTTGTCATCCAATAAACATAAACTAACCCAGCTAACCACAAGATGGCCAAGAAATCAATTCGTACTATGGTGAAGTTAATCTCATCTGCGAAGACAGGATATGAAAAATGGTTTAATATAAAAAGATCCTCCCCTGATTTAAATCTTATATTATATGATCCTCGAGCTCAAAGACATTGTTTATTCACTGAAGCTAAAAAGAGAAAGATTGCCCATGTTACTCCTAAGGATTTTACGAGACTGCATCGTGTATAGTTGGGAGTTATTATTAGTTCGTGTACATAGAAATGAGTTATAGATGACGCATAATAAATAATGATTATTTTACATTCAGAAAGTTCAAACTGTGTATTCATACACAAGAATATTGAAAGTAGAAATTAAGATTAACTTAATGGCTTCTAGTTCTAGATTTATTTTTAACACATCACATCTATTACGTCTATTTACATTTTTTCAAAATTGTTTTCTCTATTTACAAGATTATGCCTTCAATTCTCTTACTTTCCAATCATCCCCAACTTTCAAAGCATCATTGTCACCAATAATAGTAATGGAATTAATATCACTATCCACCAAATATTTCTGAGCTGCATCAACCAAATCATTCGAATTAACACTCAAGAAATTTTCTCTTCTTTCCTGTCTCAATTCATCAGAAATTCCGTCAAAGAAAACAGAAGAACCTTGGCTAGAAACATTAATTGGTGCATCAACACTTTGGAAAATTCTCAATTTAGCCTGTTGCAAATCAGCATCAGTCCATCCCTTCAACCCATAGTCGAATGATTCAGTGAATGTTTCAATGGATTTAACAGGATTTGGGTCACGGTAGGAATAATAGTTTAAGATTCCTGATAGTCCGTCATAGTTCAATCCACCACCGTATGCACCATTAGATTCTCTGATCTTAGAATGAAGGTGCTTGAAGGTGTATAACTGCGATAATACTTGTAATGCAGCTCCATCTTTGCTTGCATAGTTTGCACCTTGTTTGGCTAATGAAGAATAGCCAACTTGATATGGCAAGTTAACCAATGTTTTCTCACTGGCTGTTAAACCTTTCCATGAGCTTAGAAGAGAGTCTAATCCTTCATTGGTAGATGGGAGGGAGTTCTTTGCAAGTTTTGAATCAAAATCTTGAAGCAATAATTCGTTCTCCTTCACAATTTCCGCATCACCAACAAGTCTATACTTGAATCCCTCAGGTTCTCCATACAAGATATGTTGTTGAATTTCTTGCAAAATAGGCAAGAGTTCACTGGTTAAGAATTCCTCACCTCTACTTTCAAGATTTGAATTTAATTCACTAACAAATTGAATTTGCGTCAACCCATTAGTTAAATCAGATACATATTTTGAAGGAGATAACTTGGAACTACTTACTCCACTGGCATATGAATGTCCCCTATCGGCAATGTTATTAATCTGATTCTGGGCCATATTCTTAATCAAAACTGACAATTTATCAAGAACGTCTTCTTCAGCTTCAAGCTTGGTTTGGGTAATTATTTCATACCATAAATCATAAACATGTTTGGCATCTTTCTTGAGTGCTAAACCACTAATCAGAAATCCCAACTTGAAATCAGAAGTATTGTATGGGTTGGGTGTGATTCGATAATTGAATGAGATTCCACCAGTTTTCATATTAATCTTGGTTTCAAGATCAGTAATTGGTGTTGAAACAGTACCTGCCAAGTTAGTCAAACAGTTGGTGAATAATGGAAGATATTTATGATACTTGATTGGTAAATTATTAATGCTCTTTAAGGCATAAGTGTACACTAATCCGTTAGTATCAACCACTCTTTCCAGAACAGTCTTTTCATTAATTGAAATGTTTTGCAATGGGTAGAATTCTCCACGTTTAGGAATATCATCCATAGTTAATGTAGGTAGAACATCAGTATCTTGTTCCTTGACTTGTTCTTCTGCAAGTTTTAAATTGCGGTCATAAATAGTCTTGACATCTTCTGGCTCTAATGATTTAGTCTTCAAGTCAAGTCTGGTTGATTCTTCTTCAGCAATAACTTTAGGAAAATCTTCTCTTGGTTCCATGGTGAATTTAAACTTCTTAGTTTCTGGATTCAACAAGGTGTCGTTGATTAAATCCTTGAAAATATTTAATCCATTCTGGGAATAATCTTCTTTGAATTTAGTCAAGGTTTGATCAACTTGTAATTGTTTAATTGGATCCAACCCATTGACCCAAGATGGAACAATCGCATTAAGTAATCCGAATCCAAAGTTTGCCTTATGTTTCTTAAAGTTTAATTCAATTTGATGAACGATTGCTTGGACTCTATCATCGTAATTGCTTTCAGGGCTTTCCAATTCAGGCAAAACTTTACTCTTGATAATGTCAACAACTTTACTTTCCAAGTTGGCGGCTTGCTCTTTAGTCAAGAAGTTAAGACCGACAGTAAGTGAGAATAATGAAGTGGTTATATCAACACCAGAGTTTGGTGAGAAATCTTCACCATAACCAGATTCAATAAGCTCTTGGTATAATGGAGAATTGTGACCATCAAACAACAAAGAACCGAGAATTTTCCATTTGAAAACTTCATATTTCATATTCTCATCCAATGGATTACCCAAGTTCCAGGTAATTGAACTATTATATTGTGAACTTGGTTCTTTACCACTCATAGCATCAATTGGTCCAGGAGCTACTATGTCAAATGATTTGTTATTGGTTTGAGTGAAAATTGGCTGCTTGATATCGAGTGATTTACTTCTCTTGCCAAATCTAGTATAAAAATCATTCAATTTACGTAAATGACCTTCCAAAGGCAAGTTACCATAAGTGAAGGATCTAGCATTTGAAGGATGATAATTCTTACTGTGGAATTCAATCAAATCTTCATAATTCAAGTCAGTAATATTCTTAGGATCACCTCCGGAATTATGCAACTGTGGGTAAATTGATTCCAAGAATTTAATATAGAAATAATATGCCGAATTGGAGTATTGTCCTTTCATTTCATTATATACCACACCTTTGAATGTAATTTTGGAGTTGATATCATTTACATCTTCATGTTCTAATCTCCAACCTTCTTGTAAAAAGTCATTGTAGTTGAGTCTAGGTTCAAAAACAGAAGAAAGGTAAACGTCTAACAAGTTGTTAAAATCTTGAGCGTTGGTGGTAGCAAATGGGTAAAATGTATAGTCATGACCTGTCATTGCATTCATAAAATTGCTCAAGGATCTGTTTGTCATCTTGAAGAAAGGATCTCTTACAGGATACTTTTCCGATCCACATAATGTAGTATGTTCCAAGATATGGGGAACCCCGGTTGAATCAGGAGGATTAGTCTTGAATGCAACCAGAAACACGTTATTAGTATCATTCTCAGCATGTAAATGCAAGTGTTTACCACCACTAGGATGTTGTAAACCAACTGCAACAAGTGAAAATTCTGGGATTGGTGTAGTTTCAGTAATCTCAAATCCATGCAAATTCAAACCAATTGGATATTTGGAAAGAATAGCACGATCGGGTGTTGATCCTGACAAGAACCTTTGGATCACTTGTCTGGTTCTATGAATATTTAAACCAGATCTTCTCAACATGGTTTACTGGTTGTGAGTGTGTGAGTCCGTGATGATGGTGATTTGGCAGCAGATTTGTTGGTCTGGACTCTTTTTTTTTGCCCTTCGCACAGAGTGATGGGAGTTTCCCACAAATATAAAAACAGCCAAAAACTTACAGCCAAAAACTAACAACCAAATTTCTAGATCTTTCTCATAACACTACATTAAGAACAACTAGAAATGGCAAGAGATTGATCGGTTTGTAATACTTTACCTACTATAGAATGCTCAATTTGCGAGTAACATCACATTCGGGTAACACCTATTTTTCAAACTGAATTAACACCAACTTGAAGGTTTTCCAGGAGAGCTTCAGTAACACTTTTTAGCTTCTTTGAACTCTTTTCCCAAGTACATCCAGCTAAGTTAGATGCTCTTGATGAAACTTGCCTGTTATACCGTGTTTAAAGCTTCAGCAAGAAGGAGTCAAGAAATTATCAATAGCCTCATCCTAGATTGAATTAACTTGTTGGCGTAGATACTGGCAGGAGAGGTGTTACCTGCAAGTTATGTACTATCATTGGAGATTCTTCGAAATCAGATTGGAAACACACCATGCTAGCTATGAAGGAATTACTATAGTTATCATTTCTAAGGTTCACTTACTAATAACCTGCACACAAACAAGCGAAATCTAGACAGTACAAAAGTCCTCAACGGTTGGGCACGTGAAACAATGCAAAAAAAAATTCCGGCCCGCTTATGGCCATTTTTGCAGATCTTTCTTTAATTTTCGTTTCTTTTTTTTTTTACTTATATGAGTAATTTTTCACCCAAAACACACAAAAGGTAAACTTAAACGGGTCTCCATAATATACCATGAACCAGGCTGAAAAGGAGCTGATACTTGTAACTGCAGCAGGACAAGCTAAAGCTATGACTATCCCTAAAAGAAAGAAGACAGCCCAAGAAAAGGTTTCCACATTTGGTGGTTTTCTTGCTGGGGGTCTTGCTGCCTGTGGTGCAGTAACGTTTACAAATCCAATTGAATTAATCAAGACTAGAATGCAGTTACAAGGAGAACTTTCAAAGACGTCAGCTAATGCTGTCAGATTATACAAGAACCCTTTTCAAGCATTTCTTGTTATTTATAAAAATGAAGGTATAAGAGGGTTACAACAAGGGCTTATGTGTGGATATTATTACCAATTAGGGTTAAATGGGTGCAGAATAGGATTATATGAACCAAGTAGAAAATTCCTTACTCAATACTTAACACCTTCCAAGTATGTCGAAAATGGAATCATACCACAAAATTTATCAATTAATGTTCTTGCAGGGTTCATTTCTGGTTCTGCTGGGGCTGTTTTGGCATCACCATTCTTTTTAATTAAAACAAGAATGCAATCCTACACAAAAGCTTCCAACTTACAAGGTGCAACCGTGGGACAGCAAACTTATTATAAAGGTGCATGGGACGGGATAGCCAAAATCTACACCAGTGAAGGATTTAAGGGTCTTTATCGTGGTGTCGATGCTGCCATTCTTAGAACTGGTGCTGGATCCGCTGCACAATTACCAGTCTATAACCTTACAAAGAACTTCTTATTGAAGCACGACATTGTTGCTGATCATTCAATTGGATTGCATTTTATTTCCTCATCAATGGCCGGTTTAGGTGTAGCTATTGTAATGAACCCATGGGATGTTATCTTAACAAGAATGTATAATCAAAAGGGTAACTTATATACAGGTCCATTGGATTGTTTCCGCAAGACAATTAGTATTGAAGGACCAGCAGCTTTATATAAAGGGTTCTGGGCTCAATTATTTAGAATAGGTCCTCATTCCATCCTTACCTTAATGTTCATGGAACAATGTATGAAAGCTATGGTAAGCATTGAACAAAGACTTGGTTATTAATAGACTTATTTATTTATATAGATAATACAACGATAGAGATTGGATGAGTAATTAACACCGATCTATGCGGCTCAAAGGCTCCTGCATACGAACGATTTGGTAAGTGGCAAAGGATTTTTTTTTTTCAAAGGAAAAAAAAACAATTAGAAGGCAAAAAAAAAAATTCCAGGATGTTTTCGTTTTAGTGAGACCGGCTGACAGAAAAAGGCAGACAAAGAGAGTCAAAATTTGACATATTGATAGCTTGTTCGGAAACAAAACAACCACCTTCATAGTGCATACGTTAACCGTTCATTAGTCTCTTTTGTTTCTACAGTGGGATTCTTGTCTCTTTCACCATACATTTTTTTTTTTGTTCCAAATTCTGAATAATTCATTGACAACTATATCCAGGTTAACAACATTGGACAAATCGAACCTCATAGATAATCATGCGTGATTCCAATTATAAAGCGATTTCCAGCAATAAAGCAGCAGTTACAATAACAACCAGTTTGTATGATAGACGTGCTCTTGATGTTACGTCCGACAAACCATTGGTAAATTCTTTAAATTATTTGACATATCTTGTGTCTTCACTGGCAAAAGTAAGAGAAACCTTATCGATAGATGGAGGGATTGAAAGATTAATTGAAATCTTACATGAATGTCATAATAATAATATTCAGGATAATACAAATAACGAAAAGAAGTTGTTAACAGCTTGGAAATGGACATTAGCTTTTCAATGTTTAGTTCTTGCAGGTACAAGAGGAACAGAGAAAATAAGACAAAAAGTAGTTGAAGCAGGTATTCTTCCAATTATTGCAACAGTATTGGACAATTATTTGTCGCTTAATGAACGTACATTTCTTCATGCAAATGCTAGACAATTATTACCTCAACAACAACAACTGCAACAACAACTGCAACAACTAGCACCACCACAGGGTGCCAATCCAGATCTTCCAGATCAATCAGACCCCACACATATTCCATTTACTAACCCATTCCCTCCACAAATGAATTCACAACCAAGACAAAATATCCGAGAACAATTTGCGGTGTTCAACACTCAAGTTGACACAAACATGATGCAGGCCGCGGCTCCTCAAGTTACTATGGATGACACAATAAACCAGACCAACACCACCAATTTTTCTAATTTTAACATGTCTGACGATGCCTACGCTAATCCGATTCAAGTAGCAACTGCTGCCATTGAAAGAACTTCCATTTCAAACAATAACCCCTCAGCATATTTCAACCATGTAAGTAATTTAACTTTTGATGATTATGAAAACCTAACTATAGAACAACTATTCAAATTGATTAGAATAGCAAATTTGGGTCCTCAATATGCCAATGGCGACCAACCACCTCCACATTATAAGAACAATACTATAAACAATGACATAAGAAGAAGATACATTATTGTCAATATAATCAATAAGTTAAAACAAGAGAAACAATTGGAAATGTTGGATGATAAATTCTTCAATGATTGTGATTATGAAATGGATAGCAATTTGCAATTTCTTTCTGATATGTATACCAAGGATTTTGAGAATAACAGAATAACAAAAACCTCATCATCAGTGAGAAATTTTACTGAAACTGGCGTGGTTATCCCTCGTGATGATGATATTGTTTGGTCATTACAATTATTAGCATATATTTCCAAATATCCTTATTTAAAAGATGTTCTTCAAAATACTCATTTGGTATTAGATATGAGTATTCGTGAAAAACATGCAAGGCTGAATTTGGAAAGGCAAATGAAACTTAAAATGAAGAAAAATTTGGCAATAAAATTAAGATCTTCAACTAATAATTCACCAAAATCATTGAAATTGTCTTGTTTAACATTTAAACCTTCACCTTCAAATTCACCACAAATGGTTAATGCAGATAGCTTAATTTTGGAAGATGAAACTATTAAATTATTGAATGATGAATCTACTGGGTTAACTGAAAATGCCGAAATTGAAGATGAAGCAGAAAGTGTAGAGGCAGATGATGATGACGACGACGACGACGATGATGATGATGATGAAAGTGATATCATTTCTAGTGCAAGTGTAAATACCGAGGAATTACTCATGGATGATTATGCTAAGCGAACAATTGAAAATTCTGATTATCTTGTAAAGCTTTATGATTCTATAATTGATTGTGAATCTATTGTTGATGATTTAGAACGAGAAATTTCCTTGTTTCAAATTAATGAAAGAATGAATAAGTTTATAGAATTGGAAAGTAAGAAATTGACCAATATAATTATATCCACCCGAAAGGAAAGAAAAGAATTATTGGAAAAGAAATGGGATTATGATAACTACAATAATTTTGATATAGACGATGATGGCAACACCGAGGATCAGGATCATTCGTTAGGAGAGTATAGACGAGTGAATTTGTTTCCTATGGTTGAGAAGTTTACATTTTTATCAGGAACAGATATGTATTATTGGTCAGGTATAATCATGCGAAATTCCTGTCGAAGAAATGATTTACGAGGTGGAGTAAGACAATGTGGTAATTTAGAATGTGGCCGTTGGGAAAGCTACCCTCGGGAATTTCTGAAATGTCGAAGGTGTAAGAGAACTAAATATTGTTCCAGGGATTGTCAGATGAGAGCATGGCATTGTCATAGGAATTGGTGTATTCCAAGTACTTCCAGTTCAACCAGTAATACCACAGCTTCTAATGCTCATGGTGGTAATACAGACACTTCTGCTCATTCAGCTGTAACTACAGACAACGATCAGGAGAATCAAGATCTTCTATGACGCACCCCCTAATTTTTTTTTTTGTATAGTATCTAGCATTGAAGAAATAATGGTTAAGGGATTTGTTTTGACAATTACTATTGGTGAAACAATGTAATCGGTTGCGTATTTACGAATGCAAATCTAGGCCTTCGTAAATCTGTAGTTCAAGTTTTAGATTGCGTTTTAATATGGAATGTTTGATCTTCGATATTGAGCGCAATGTTCTCACACGGCCAAAGTGTTTATTTACGAGGGTATAACTTTAGAAGTATAAATATAAACCAATTTCAGTGGCAGATACCTCTAGTATGGTTTTGCCCTGGTAAATTTGTACCTTGACAATGCTATTAGATTTAATATTATTACTTTTGATTTTGCAATGCTGTTTAGGAGAACCGTACTTGGTTTCACTTAAACTTGAAAAAACTTTTGAATCATTTTATGCTTATGATACCAAGTTCCCTCCAACTGAAAGGGTTCGGGATTTAATCACCAATACCTATTCATTTGATGACTTTAACGCATTTTCCGGGAATTTCCCCAAAAATATCATAGAAAGATTGGAAAAATGTGAGTTTGTGGCTGAAATTTCTCCTGATGCTAAGTTTAAGGTAGCAGTTATCAAATCTCAACCCAATGCACCAAAGCATTTGGCAAGAGTTAATAGAAGGACTCCAATGAAGAAGGAAAAGAAAGGGGAAAAGAAAAAGAAATACCCTTATATATATGACAGTGCATTCCTGGGACAAAATGTGAATGTTTATGTTATTGATTCTGGAATTCAGCACGAGCATCCTGAATTTACTGGTAGAGCTCGAATGGGAAAAGATTTTACAGGTGAAGGGGGGGATGATTTGCTAGACCATGGTAGTTATGTAGCTGGAATTATTGGTTCAGCAACATATGGAATTTCCAAATCCTGTAATCTAATCAATGTCAAGGTTGTAGACAAGAACGATCAAGCCGATGCCAGCACCATAATTGCTGCAATAGAATTCATCGTCAAACATCATAAAAAAGGCAACAATAAAGGAGTTGTAAATTTATCCATAGGTGTTGATGCCAATAGGCTTATAAATAGAGCAGTTAAAGTAGCCAAGAGAATGGGATTGGTGGTCGTGGCTGCTGCTGGTAATGATAATGTGGATGCATGTACAAAAAGCCCAGCAGGCTCACCCCATGCAATTACTGTTGGAGCTATAAACGATGTGGATGACAGTATTGCATCATTTTCTAACTGGGGTAAATGTGTTGACTTTTTTGCAATTGGGACAAATGTTGCCAGTGTTAATCCAAAGGATGATACAACTCCAGAAATTAAAAAGGGAACTTCAATGTCTGCACCGGTTGTTACTGGATTAGTGGCAAATTTACTTAGCAAGGGAATTGATCCAGGTAGTGTCAAGCACCATTTACTATCCATTGCAATCAAAGGTAAAATTCCAGACTCTCGGGATTTTGATAAGGGTACCCGCAACATAATAGCACATAGCGGAATCTTTCTAAATGATCTCCCTAAGTATATACCAGTACATCCGAGTTTATAAAAGCTTCACACTAATTGTGAAAAACAATATATATGATTTTAACTATGTATGCGAGTTGGATAAAGAATAATATTTGCACTCCCTTTATGAACTAAATGGTTCTGATTCTAAATAATATCTCCAGTAACAAATCATACCAAAAAAAGTTAAAACATACATTTATGTGTAAGTCCATTTGCTTTGATATCAGGAATATTAAATTCTGGAAATTGATATGTGATCATTAGATATGAAATTTAATAATGCCTGTCAAAGTTTGTTACGATTGTATAGAAATGTTTAGTATAAATAGAACCAAGGTTTTTTGCTGGACTAGTTGCAAAAAATTCAGTTTTCATGATGTTGCTACTCCATAATGATTTTGCGAATATGCTTGTTGCTTTTGCTTTTGCAATTTTGTGTAGGAAACGTTGATCCTTATTTGGTTTCCCTTCAATCTGATCAAAGTTTGGAATCATTCTTTGCTTATGATTTACAGTATCCGCCAACAAAAAGAGTAAGGGATTTAGTCACTGAAACATTTACCTTTGGAGACTTTAATGCTTTTGCTGGCAATTTCCCCAAGGATATATTAAAACGTTTAAAAAGATGCAAGTTAGTGGCTGATGTTACACCTGATGTTATCTTTCAAGCATTTGATATACGTGCTCAGAATGAAGCTCCTCGACATTTAGCAAGAATAAGCCGAATAAGACGCATGAATCCAGGAAAACAGTATTCATATTTATATGATAGTTCATTTTCTGGACAGCAGGTAAATGCATATGTTATTGATTCGGGTGTTAGAATTGACCACCCAGAATTCTCTGGTAGAGCTCAAATAGGTAAAGATTTTACTAATGAGGGTCCTGGAGATAACAATGGACATGGAACACATGTAGCCGGCCTCATAGGGTCCAGCTCTTATGGTGTTGCGAAACATGTGGAACTAATTGAAATCAAAGCTTTAAATAGCAAAGGTGCTGGTACTCTAAGTTCAATACTTGCCGCGATAGAATTTGCTGCTAAGCATAGAGAACAGACTGGTAGAATGGGGGTAGCAAATCTATCGCTCGGTGCATTCAAGAATGCTTGCTTAAATAGAGCTATTGAAAAGGCTACAAATACAGGATTAATAATTGTAGTTGCTGCTGGTAATACTGGTACAGATGCATGTTTGACAAGTCCTGCTAGCTCACCTCATGCAATCACGGTAGGTGCAATTAATGATTATGATGATAGCTTAGCTGAGTTTAGCAACTGGGGTCCCTGTGTTGATATTTTTGCTAGTGGTTCAGATGTTCGTAGTGTTAATGCTCAAGATTTTGAAACTTCACAAGTTCTTTCAGGTACTTCGATGGCAGCTCCTATCGTTTCTGGCGTGGTTGCTAGTTTGCTTAGCGAAGGAATAAAGCTGCAAGATATTAAACAAACATTAATTATGAGAGCTAATAAAGATAGAATTCCAAAAGCTTCTATTAGCTTCAGAAAGGATACACCAAATAGAATAGTATACAATGGACTCAGCTTGGACAAGGAGTCAGAACAAGATAAATAAAACTTGACTTGTTTTTCGAATATCAAAAATTTAAATCATGATTCAAATCTCTTAATAAATATATGCTAATCCATCGGATACTTTTGATGTTATGTAAGTGTTTGAGGTTCGTTTATATGAGTTTGCATTATTTTGACAAGTTTGATCTCTATGTATTGTTAACCTGCATACAGGTTGTACCATGAGCAGAAGCCAGTGTGTTTTTATTCTATTTTATTTTTTTTTTGTTATTTCCAGAACTGTATGACTCTGTAGCATGCTCCCCCTACAATAACCAACTCATGTCAGATTCCGAAGAAGAAGTACCAACTATGGAGTTAAAACTCCCAGATTATTTACCCCTCAAGTCGGAGTTAATGCGGGATTTTGAAAAACTGTTCCACAATCGTACTATTCCTGACATAATCAAAGTTCAAACGCGTCAAATCCAAGAGGCAGCAGAGAAATACATTCAGTATGTTTTAGAGCATCCTCAACTCGATTTCGATGAATCCATCCTATCACTGTTTGAGAAAAGTTTAGAAAACTTAATAAGATCTGAATTTGAATTCCTGAAGCTTGAAGCTATTCGCAAGAATCCCCTGGTGTCTGCGTTTGCTCTGCGAGAAGAATCTGATTTGACACTAGATTCTCTAGAAAGCTACCAAAATATCACTAAACCTAATTTTTCAGATGTAATTGAAGAGCAGTACTTGGAAATGAAAAGTCCCAAATATTCTAAAGGATACAAAGATTTAATTCACAAACACAAGTTTTATAACTACTTGAATGATATATTATTTGTCATACGAAATCCAGAGGATCAAATTCCAGATGAAAATGAGGATGAAGAGTTGAACGTTTCAGGTGGGAAGATTTCCCTTAAGGATCCTCTTTCATTGAATTATTACTCCGATCCAGTTAGATCCAAACGTTGTAAGCATACATTTGAAAGACTGAATATAGAAGAGCAATTGAAGAGAGGGGAAGCATCACGAGAGAGGATAACACATTGTCCTATTGCAGCATGTTCTCAGGTGATAAACAGGGCTGACTTAGAAGCTGATGTATTAATGATTATACGAATTCGTTCATTCCAGAGGTTACACAATAAGACCAGAGATGTAGATACTGTTATTTAGAGGTATTTCAATCATATGTTTTTGGCTACTTCACTTTATTCCGATGCTGCACATTGAAATAATGTAAATATTGTATCGGCTGGTGTAATTTAATGAAGTTGAGACATATAAGACTGCGGTTATAAGGCCCCTCCAGAGAGCTGAACTTGCCAAATTCCATGCATAATATTTACGATTGATGTTTGATCAATTTAATAAATAATCAGGTAAAATTTCATGCTTGCTGTTAATAAACTGGTTTCATGTAAGGAATAGAATTGGCTGTGAGTTTTTAGAGTGTTGATTATATTTAGTAGAATTAGTTTAGATTCTGCTAAATGGACAAGGCGGTAGTGGCGGATTAGTAACAGTTTCGGTTAAAGATTCCCAGCACACTCTAGAATCAATTTCAGGTGTAGCGGTAATATTGACTTCGTAACTTTATTTCGATCTATGTACACTTCATTTTGTGCAGTAGCTCAATTTGGAATTAATTTACAAGCACATATATTATGAATTGTGTGTTTATTTCTGTGGATTTTTTTTTTTGAGTCAAAGGCAATCGGTCCTAGTTTTAGCTAACAGGTGAAGTTTATTGTCAAATTAAATCAGTTGAAATTTATCCAATAAAGTAAAAAGGATGTTTATCTCAACCTTTACATAAAGGTGTTTTTTTAATGCTTTAAATTACATTATTTGTCTAGATCTTTTAACAGTTTTCATATGTGTGTTGAATTGTTTAGAATAAGGTAATATTTTGGTTGCAAATAAGCGAAATTATTTTAGCAAGCAAGTTGTTTAATTTCAAGATTCGTAAACTTTAAATTGCAAAAACAAACAAGTCTAGTGAATTATACAATATTCATAGACAATGTATCTAAGAACTTGGTACCCACACAATGCTTCTCCTATAAATACAACTTAAATTCTCTCCCTCAAATTGTTGTTACTGTTTCTTAATATTAATAATAATAATAATAACTCAATTCATGTTAAATTTTTTCATTTATTTTGTTTTAGTATTTAGTTTCACCATAGCTAAGCAAATAAGTGGAGTGTTTACTTCATTTGATTCATTGGTATGGAAGAAGGCTGCTAATTACCCCTTTCCGGCACCTCAGTTCCCCAGTTGGATAGCAACATTATCTTGGAAAATTAAAGGAAGTAATATGCTGGCTGGAGATACATTTACCTTGACCATGCCCTGTGTATTCAAATTTACAACTAGTCAGAGATCGATAAACTTGAGTTTAGGGACGACAAATTACGCAACATGCACTTTCAATCCAGGAGATATTGTAGTTGCATTTTCCAAATTAGAATGCGTGCTTCTGAACTCAGTTAATCCTCGGACCGATTCTT
Source organism: Spathaspora passalidarum NRRL Y-27907 (assembly GCF_000223485.1). NCBI lineage: Eukaryota > Fungi > Ascomycota > Pichiomycetes > Serinales > Debaryomycetaceae > Spathaspora > Spathaspora passalidarum. The sequence continues at coordinate 1,312,428 of NW_006767429.1, read as the reverse complement.
TTGGTACAATAAATTTTCCAATTACGTTTAATACTGGAGGTTCTGCGCTAGATACAGATATACAAGATTCAACTTGTTTTGTGAATGGTAAGAATGTTGTGACCTTTCTGGATGGAAATAATAAGATTTCAACACTGGTGTTATTCTCTGGTGGTTCAAATGAGGACCCGGAACAAGTTGTATTTAAATCTCGGGTGATACCCACCTTAAACAAACAACAACATTTTCTTTTAGCTGGAAATTGTCCTAGTGGTTACACATCTGGTACTCTTGGAATGCAAATAGTGAGTCTTGGCGCAACTATTGATTGTAGATCCATTCATATGGCTATAACTAATTCCTTGAATGATTGGTTTATGCCCAAGAACACCAAATTAAAATTTTCCCACACCTTTGTTTGTGATCCAGTAACTTTTGTTCTTACCTATCAAAATATCCCAAAAGGATACCGCCCATTCATTGATGCTCTTGTTAGTGTTATTCTTGGAAGTAAAGTCACGGTAATTTATCTTAATAATTACATATGCTCTAATAAATTGGGGCTAGTAAATAATGACAGATTTATCGAATGGGGACCATATACCAATAATGATGCTGGAGGTAATGGGGAAGCAGTTGAAATTATTACTAAAACTTATACTGGACTGACTACTCAAATAAGTACAATGCCATTTGCCACATCTCATGACAGAACAAAAACAATTGTTGTTGAAGTTCCTGTTCCTACTATTACCACAACTACAACCTACATTGGGATATCAACGTCTTTTGCAACACTGTCAGCTTTGCCTGGATCCACAGCTCGTGTGGTTGAATATGATCCAGTACATACTACCACCACTATTAATACTTGTTGGCTGGGGCAAACAGGAACCTTTACTACTACATATTCAACTTCTACATGGGCTACTGATACTGAACTTATAGTTATACCATGTTTAATCTCTTCTACCATTAGTCCGTATTCATCAACTAAACAACTGACTTCAGAAAAAGAGCATACTCCTTTCAGTGAAGAAACGCTTTCAAGTAAAGAATCCACAACAAGTGAAGAATTGACGAGTGAAGGATCTACTTCCAGTGAAGAATATTCCTTCAGTGAACCGCCATCAAGTAAAGAGATCTCAACAGAAGGTATAGCAATTAGTGAAGAACTACCATCTAGTGAAGTGTCATCCACCGAAGAATCCATTACTACAGATGACCCTTCATCTATTAAAGAACCATTAAGTGAAGAATCTACTACCATTGAGGAACCTACTGTCAGCGAAGAAACCACTAGTGAAAACGGCTCCTCTACTAACGAACCCTCTAGCAATAGACCTTCCCCAGAAGAATCTACTTCAACTGAAGATACATCTTATAGTGAAGTACTATCAAGCCTACCATTCATTACCAGTGAATCTCCTACTACTGATGAGCCTATTACTGATGAAACTACTACTGATGAACCTACTAGTGGATCCCCTACCACTGCTGAGCCTACAACTGGTGAGCCTATTGAAAACTCCACATATAGCCAACCTCTAATATCGAGTAGGGCACTGCTATCAAATAGCGAGCCATCATCCAATGTACAATCATCTTCCAGTTACGAACCATTGAACAGTGAAAATCTGTCATCAACTGAAAATCAGTTTTCTAGTGAAGATGAATCTCTAAGTTATGACATATCTTCCAATGAAGTGCGCTCTTCAAGTGAACACTTATCCACAACCAACCTATCAACAAGTGAAGTTTCTTCAACTAAACTTTTTTCTGAACAATCATCATATTCAACCAATGTAATCTCTGTTTTGTCAGTCAGTTCCCTGACGCCATATTACTGGAATTCAAGTTTTTCAATTATTTTAACATCTGAATCTGGGTTTACTGGTCCAACCCCAAGATCTGGCATTAATTCAGAACTGAACTTTTCAGAGTCAATAATTTCATCTGTCATTATTACATCCATAAAATCTGATGATTCTTCCACAAGTGGCATTAGTTCATTACCAATGCTGTTAGAATCAGCATCAGAGTCCAGCGTATTTTCAAATTCGATGAGCTCTACGTTTGAAGACACCGTTTCGAGTATAATTGAAATATCCGGCAAAAGTGATAATCTTTCATTTACTTCCTTATTCTCAACCAGTCTGATAAAACTTAATCCAGTCACTTCGTCTGCACTGTTAAATCATTTCAGCGCTCCTGAAATTACATCCGCAAGTATGAGAAGTTTGCTACTGAATATATCAATATCATCTTCAGGAGTGGATCGTAGAACTAACAGTTTAATTCATCGATCTATTTCTGAGCATTTCAGTCAATTAAAAAACTCAATAGTTTCATCTTTGGACTTAACATCATCCAAACCTTCAGAAATCCGATCAACTAAAACATTGTTCTCTTCATCCATACCCACAACTTCCTTCAGTCTGATCACATTTGGTGCATCCAATTCAACAATTGGCTCAGTTTTGATATTATCAACTGCATCGAAAGGTTCAATGTTTACTTCCAATATACAATCTCAATTTGATGATTGGATTGCAAGTGGGGACATTTTATATTCGAAAAGTTTTGATTTTAATGATAATAGGCTCAACACTAATAATGGTTCCATCGGTGATATATCCACAGATGCTTTTATTACCAACCTTTTATTTAATCCTTCTGATAGTGGAAATGTTAGCAATGTCAACTTGGGAGTTTCAAGCAGTATTCCAAATAAAGATAGTGCAAAAGTTCCAGCTAGTTTAACCGTTGTACAAAACCAAACTTCATCCTTACAAGCAGCGCTACCCGCCAAAGAAACGTCTTTAATTGTATCACAAAATCATACTACAGCAACACATGAGCAGACACCAAATGGTGCAACACGATGGAGTATTCCGATTAGTATGTTGATATTGCTTACTTGTTTACTATAATTGTTTCTTATCCCATGAAAACACTAAATATTTCTAAATTATTTGGTTAGTTGTACATGTACTCTAATAAAATTCCTTTTCCTCACTAACATAATAATTTGATTAGTTAAGATTCTCATCCTAAGTTTTGTATGTCTCTTAACCGTCGTACGTACATCAAGGTACAGCGGGTAAATGTAAAGCCGAATTTTTTCTTGGCGATCTAATGGTTGCAAACTCCGAAGTTCATATGGTAGCACAATCTATTTCAAAAGGAAGAAATGAGTTGGCTAATTTCATATGTGCGATAGAGAAAAATAAGTGTAATTATTCCTTAGATGATATAACTAATCTTCAGAGAGGCCGAGAACGTCTATATTTCATTTTATTCTTCTTGATTTGTGATACATAGTTGTTTGTTTTCTGCTAAAATAAATGCGAAAAGTTGACAAAATTGCCACTTCACCACCAACCAAAAAAAAAAAAAAAAACAGAAAAAGAATACAGAAATTTCACGACAAGTATAAAATGTCTCAGTTTATTTCGAAGACTAAGATAATAAACATTGAAACACAGTATAGTTACTAATAATAACACACAAGCTTAAATTTGTATAGGGAGACATGGCCAAATAGTTGATTTAATTGCGCTTATAAGAGTATAATTCAACAAAGTTATGTAAACACCATTATTTATCAATCATTCCTTAATTGCTCATATTGCCAAGAAGTTTCAGTTATTCCAATCTGAACGTGACGTCAGGGACCAGAAAAGATTACACAATCGGAGTTAAAAGTAGTGGAATTCTTTCCAACAACGACACCAAATATGGAAAAGAATCACAACTAGTATAAGAATCCTGTAGATGTAGCATGTTTAGTTACAATAATAACGAATTCGCTTGTATTGCTTACAATATAAAGGTTTCTCAAAAGATCAAGCGTTAATTGTTACAGCAGACATTGCATTGAGCATATTGTAATGAACCAATTCGACCTCCTAATGATTGTTTTGCTAAACTTTAAATGCATATATTGTTAAAAATAGAATTCGGCTGTACCAGGTATAATTGAAACGAGCTTCGCTTCTAGACTCTTTGAGTGATTTAAGCACAACATGCTATATAGTTAAAAAAAAAAAATTTCATGTTCAAACTAATGCCGTAATGCTGTTTCAGAACATTTGTCAGCGCTTTTGACTCATTCGTATAATATCCAAGCAAACCAGGATTCCACGTGGATTCGTTTATCTCAAATAGGGGGGAGGGGTTGATTAATACAATACCTACCGCCTGACTTCCATGCTTTATCCAAATCAAGCGAATTATAGTTAGCTTTCAAGGGATGAAAGTTCGTTTAGCCTTTGTGCAAATTTGCTACTAACTAGTTTCAGCTGTAGTATGATAAACTGCAAAAAAATAAAATATGCAGAACGGCAAAATATTTTGATTTCTTTTTATTTTTTAAATATTTTTAATTTCGGATTTCCAATTACGGTTCGTAAGAGCCATAGGCTCTGGTGGCTTATGAAATTGACAAGGTGGGGGTGGGGTACCCTTAAAGTTAACAATTTTGATATATTTCGTTTCCAGAACCTTGTAATACCTTGTAAAACCTGGGAATGTAATGCATTGATCAATCATTTAACCAGGTTGCATAATTAGATTTAGAGCCGATCTCAAGATCTCAAAAACAGAACAATGACAGATTTGCAGAGCAACATCAACTTTGCAGTGAGTTAGAAAAGCAATATTAACTAGATGACTATGCTTGTCTTCCGAACAAATTTCTAAGAAGCTAATCTCCCGAGGCGCAGGTTGACATAATTCCGCTGAACCGTTTATGAGGAGTCTATTTCAAAATTTCGGATTTTCTAGAACTTTCCACATGCAGGAATTGAAAATTGTGAAAATTTTTTATATTCTTTAAATTTTTTTGCAGAATATTTTTATTAACTTGTTATGAGCCCTGATTTCTTTGGATTTACAACAGATGTTCGCTGCAACATTTAAAAGGATTTACCTTCATCGTATGGCTGATTGCGCGATTAATTAGTGAATGCATTAGATAGGTGATATTCTTAAATATCATGTAGTGACCAAAGAATACCGAAAAAGTTCCCTACGATTTAACTGATAGCACAAAACCTATCAACAATGAAAATAATTGTCTGGAGCCGAACCCGCCTTAGATAATATTAAGTTTCTCCTCAAAAGGATTGATTGCTGACATATTTTTTGATTAGCAATTAGCAACATGTGAAAATCCGAAAGGGACCGAGCATGAAAGCTTCACAAGTACAAAGTGCTCTGAAGAGCAAACCATACCTATCAATGGCTATTACGTCAGTTTGTATCACAGAATTGCAGTTTTAGACTCATTAGTAAAGTTTGAACAAGCTTGGTAAAAATAGGTTTGTGTCGCATAGTAAAAAGCCCACAGGCCAATCAAAGCTTGGGCTATGTTAAGCTCAGGTTTTATATAGTCATTGTTTCAACAACACAAAAATGCTCGGTAGAATTTCCGTACAATATTTGCGCGCATTGAACAATAAAATTGTCTAGTTGGAAAATTTCTCGCCTGAGACAAAATACAAGAGAACATGTACAATGTTTAATTTATTCCCCAAAGCAAAAAAAGCAAAACCAAGCTTTGCTTCTAAATGTGAAGATTTGAACATGATATAGGTCCCTTAGGAGTGCTTGTCAAAAAGTTCTACGATTTACATAGTTATAGGTGCTATTGATATTTGATCGGACCGTCCAATTCCAGAACCTACTCCCTAGATACCAAAAATAAATGAAATTTGGAATTAATTTTTACTTTATGCAGTACTATAAAATATGACTAGAAGAAATTAATTTTTCTCGCCTTTTGCTAAAAATTACTGCAAAAAAATACTTTTGCATGTAGTTCAAACCCTTTCTCAACCACAAAAACCCTACTTGGGTATTCGAAAATAGCTCAAATTGAGATCAAAAATGTATTTATATAAATGTAGAGATATAATTCCAATCAAATTCTAGTTTCTCAATTTAATATCACATTCAACCACAAGCTAAATGTTAAGATTTTTCATTTTTTCCTTTTTGGTGCTTGCTACAGCCACTGCTGATCAAGTAAGTGGAATTTTCACATCGTTTGATTCTTTGGTGTGGCAGAAGGCTGCTAATTACCCCTTTGCCGGCCCAGCATACCCCAGTTGGATATCCACATTATCTTGGGCTATCAAAGGAACTGACGTCCTGCCTGGTGATACCTTCACTTTAACATTGCCTTGTGTTTTTAAATTTACTACTAGTCAAACTACGGTTAGTTTAAGTGTGGGTCTGACAAACTATGCTACTTGTACGTTCAACCCAGGTGATGTTGTTGTTGCTTTTTCCCAATTACAATGTGTGGTTCTGGATTCAGTTACACCTCTGACCGATGCCCATGGAACTATAAACTTTCCTGTTGCTTTTAATGTGGGTGGGTCAGCTTTGAGTACAGATTTACAAGACTCAACTTGCTTTGCTGATGGTACTAATACAGTGTCTTATTATGACGGAGATAATAAACTTTCTACACTGGTTCAATTCACTGGTGGTTACAATGGATCCCCAAGTCAAATCATCTATACCAATCGTGTTGTGCCTTCGTTGAACAAACAACAACATATGGTTATTGCTGGTGATTGCCCTGCTGGTTATAGATCTGGGTCTTTAGGTATTCAAATAGCTAATCTGGGACCTAAAATTGATTGCTCATCTATTCATATAGCCATAACCAATGCTTTAAATGCATGGTATTTACCTGAAAATGCAGACACTGACTTTAGTTATACATATTCATGTTCTACTACATCATTTACGATCAACTATCAAAATATTCCTGCTGGATACAGACCTTTTATCGATACACTTGTTTCAGTTGCTACAGGTTCAAGTATAACAACCACATATGTTAATAATTATGTCTGTGCTAATAGCATTTTGACTACAAACAACGGTAAGACAGTTAGCTGGGGAAACTATGATAATAATGTTGTTGGAGGAAACGGTCAAGCAGTAGAAGTTGTTACACATACATATACTGGTCTGACTACTCAAGTTTCTACTATGCCATTTGATTCCACCAAAGATCAGACAAAAACAATTGTGGTCGATGTTCCAGTTCCAACTACAACTGTTACCTCAACCTATATTGGTGTATCAACTTCTTTTACTACTCACTCAGCTTCACCAGGATCTACAGCAACAGTCATTGAGTACGACCCAGTTCATACTACTATAACAGTCTCTACATGTTCTCCCCAGTCAGGTTCATCCATAACATTTGTTCGCCGTGCTGAACCTGGTGCTACAGACACCGTATATGTATACACAGGTGAATGTCCTGTCACACATACTGAAGTTGAAACAACTACTGAAGCTACTACTGAATCTACTACTGAAGCTACAGATGAAACTACTGCTGAAGCTACTAGTGATGAAGCTACTACTGAAGCTACTACTGAAGCTACTAGTGAAGCTACAGATGAAACTACTGCTGAAGCTACTAGTGATGAAGCTACTACTGAAGCTACTACTGAAGCTACTAGTGAAGCTACAGATGAAACTACTGCTGAAGCTACCAGTGAAGATTCTAGTGTTGAAAATAATACTAGTACTGCAGCTGATTCCACAACAAATGGTGAACCAACTGGTGATGAAAGTACTGCTACTGATGCTGGTACTACTACTGATAATGCTGAAACCTCTGAAAATTCAACCACAGATGACGACGCTTCAACAGTTGGTCCAGGTACTTCTGATAATTCTTCTAATACCGAAGTTTCTGAAACAACAGATTACTCAGATTCTACTGAAGGAACTATTACATCAGAAAATTCTTCCGCAACCGATGAAAACACCAGTGATGACGGTTTGTCTTCTGATGAATCTCAAGCTACTAATTCAGATTATTCTGATACTGATGCTTCTGAAACTACCGATGATTCTTCGTCTAGTAATGATGAACAAACAACCGATGTCCCAAATACAGAAATAACAGAAACTAGTATATCTTCTACTGCAGAAGAGTCTAACACTAGTGATAATGCTACTGACAACTCATCTGAAGTAGAGTCTAGTGAAACTACCAACGATACATCCACCGATAATAGTGAAATCAGTACTTCTACAAGTGACAGCAACGAGAACACAAGCGATTCAGCAACAAACGGTCAATCTACTCCTACTGATGATTCAGGTAGCAGTAGTGAAGTGGATACTACCTCTATTGATTCAGATGATTCAACCGCTACACATGGCTCAGATAATACAGATGATGCAACTGCTACTAATGGGTCTGGTTCTTCAGACAACACAGAAATCACTGACAGTGCAACAGATAGTAATTCTACAAGTAATACTGATGATTCAACTACAACTGAAGATTCTACCAGTTCTGATAATACTGGAAACACCGATGATATAACTGTTACTGATAACAATTCATCTACTGTTGATGGAACTGAAAGCACCGAAGATACCACTTCTACCATCGAACCTTCAAATTCTGATAATTCTGCTAGTAGTGGATCACCTTCCAATACCAATGACGGTTCTAGCAACACTGGAACAGATAGTTCAAGTGATGGGTCCCAAAGTACCAATGATGCTTCTGCTACTGACGGATCTAGTAATCCTAGTGAACCAACAACTGATGATTCAGGAGAAACTGATGGATCGTCTACTACAACTAATTATGACAGCAACACCGTTTTGTCTTCTACTGGTGATAGTTCTAGTACTGATGGTGAGTCTAACCCTACAGATGATTCAAGCAACACTGGTGGAAATTCTGCTACAGATGGTACACAATCCTCCGGCGCTAATAGTTCTTCTGATCCATCTGCTTCGAATAATCCAACAACTACTAATGTTCCATTGGCAAGTACACCAGGATCACCTTCTAGTACAAACAATCCATCATCAGCCATCCCACTGTCATTTATAACATCTACTAGATCATCAAATACTCCTCCAGAATCAACTGTGACTGATAATGGAAACGGAGGATCTGACAACGGAAACGGAGGATCTGACAACGGAAATGGAAATGGAGGATCTGACAATGGAAGTGGAAATGGAGGATCTGATAATGGAAATGGAAATGGAGGATCTGACAATGGAAGTGGAAACGGAGGCTCTGACAACGGAAACGGAAACGGAGGCTCTGACAACGGAAACGGAAATGGAGGATCTGACAATGGAAGTGGAAACGGAGGATCTGACAACGGAAACGGAAACGGAGGCTCTGACAATGGAAGTGGAAACGGAAGTGGAAGTGGAAGTTCTGATAACGGAAATGGAAACGGAAACGGAAACGGAAGTGGAAGTGGAAATGGAAACTCTGCTAATAATGACTCCTCTGGTGGTAATGGATCAGGAAATTCTGGAAATGGATCCGATCAACATGGAAGTTCAGGAACCACTGCTGGAAATAGTAATGGATCTAGCGGAAATTCAAACAGTGCTGGTTCAGAAGATTCAGATTCTAATAGTGATAACAATAGTTTCAATAATGATAATGGAAATGGTTCACCATCAATTTCACAATGGAATGGAAATGGCATCGGTGCCGCTGAAGACAATGGCTCTGGTGCTAGCAATACAAATGGAAATTCTGCTGGTAACACATTATCTATATCTCAATCATCAACTTCACCACCAAGCCCTGTTCCTCAATTCGAAAATAGTGCTTCCAAGTCTAAGTTGAGCGTTTCGGTTACTTTACTTATTTTGTTTAATTGTTTATTGTAAATGCTTTGATAAGCATTTAATGTTTGGATTGCTTTCTTTATTTTCTTAAATTGTTTTATTTTAAAGATTTCGATAGAGATATTTATAGGGAGATGTATATCGCCATAAGTAGCTTTAATATAATTGTTTTATTTTTTTTAAAATGGTTCTCTTTACATTCAAGTTTTTGTAAGTTAAAACAAGCATCACATAGTCAATAACCGAATCTAATAGTTATAATTCTTTAATAAAAACTCAAAAATAAAAGGAGTATGGCTAATAGCACTTTTTTGATGTATTCAGGAAGTCACACAGAAGTTATTATTGTATTGGAAATACAAAATATGAAGATTGTTACAATATGAGAATTTAAGGCTGCAATATGTATCAAATATACACCACCCGATCTCACCGCTGGCGAGAGTATATAAACTATAAAATTAAGTAGTATATGTTAGAGCTGTATTCTTAACAATTAAAAAAGGAGCTTAGTCATATTTTCTTCCTTAGGGTTGCATAGCAATCCGAGTGCAGAAGCTTATTTAATTTATGTGTTTAAAATGAATTTAATTCGCACTATATGCTTACTGCAGATACCATGATCCAATTAAAGAAAACTAGATTTTGCTCAACTATATCAAATAAAACTAACTGTAAAAGAGCTGCAATAAAAATTAGAAACAAATGGCATAACGTGTGCTGGGCAGGGAAATGTCCGAGGACACAATAGTAAAGGTTTCAGGACGTAAAGGTTTGATATTATCATAATTCATTCACAAGGTACCTCGAGCAAAGGATTCTAAAGTTGGATCAGTAATTTAACCATCTGTAGCTCTCGGAGTCCTTATTTTATTGTTCATAATTTCACCTGTGATCTTTCGCCATCCTTATCCATAAACCAGAATATCTTAGCTCCTGTTCTCTGATTGGATCATTCGAAGAATCAAGAAATTTTATTAAAATATTCATAGGTTGGAAATGAAATTGAAGAAAGCTCATTTGAACTTAAACCCAAAGAATTCAATCATATTACTATCAGTAAACACAAGCCATACTTGCTGTTATGTATCATCACTACCATTAACCGTTATAGTTGAAGTTGAAGCAAAGATAAACTATGATAATCGTCTTGTAAATAATATGAACTATCAATTAGTTCGAATATTATCTCTCAATTTCATTTGATATATCTCAAACACAGATGTAAAGTTACCTTGAATTCTATCTACACCAAGTGGATTAATGTGAGGTGCAAGCGTAATTCAAGTGATGTTTTACTGGGTGCCCTTATGTGACTCCCGGGACCTAGAAATGTGAGCTCTGATTATTGCAGTAGTTATTCATTAAGTTTGGACACTGTGAAATTCTCTACCTATTGCAGAGATGTTATACTGTCTGAAACTTTGGAAAATTCAAACTCATTGAGTGTCTGATTAGACATTCATTCTGACTTTTCCCTGGGTTCGATTTTTGCTAGACGAATTATACCAGTCCTACCTGATTCTCGCTTCTTTGTACCTTTCTAGAATTTCCACATACAGGATCTGACAGAATTCTCTCAGAAAATAATTTATTGTGTAATCTTGCTTGCATATATCATGCACCTGGTGAAAGCAATATATAAATTAGGAATGAAAATGCAATGCGATGATACTTGGAAGTTAATCAGCCCATTTTCTAGTACTTGACACAGAAAAGGAATTCGAGTTCTCAAAATTGTTTAGGAGAAGGTATAAAATGAATTGAGCGAATTCCAGTCCATAAACATGCTTCCCCTTTAACCCATCAAAAACCTAGCTGCACCTCGTGTAAAATTTCTATAAAATACACTATTTTTTTTTGCGAGAGATTGGATATAAGGAAGATACAACTGCAAGAAAATATTTCGCTGCCCCCAAAGTTTCACAAAATATGAGTATCATAACCATCGTGGAATATGCTGCTCATAACCACATTATAATAAACGAGGTGATGAATATAATTATTTGAATTGTAAAACATAAAGTTAAAATAAAACGAACAAAACTACAAAACCTTCAGCATCATTGTAGACCTGACATACTACAAAGCATCGAAATAGTGACATAACTATATCTAATATGTAAATTGTTTAAAACTTGTCAAAAATCTTAGCTTAAGACCACTGAAATCTACCTTTGCCAAAAATAAATGAAATTTTGAGTAGGAAAATTTGGGTGATATTTTGCCTAGCTAATTTACATTGTACGCATGGTTTAACTTTTTTTTTTGCAATAAAAAATTTCTGCAGCAATTTTGTAATACGAAAGCTTCAATTTTATTCACAACTGCAGTAAAACAGGTGCAATTAATGTAAAACTTGTTGAAAGGAGTGTCCAATAACTGGGCTATAAAAAAGAGGTTGAATCTCTGCCCAATTCACATCTTTTTATTAACTATTTTATCTTTTTGTTTTGTATCAATAGAACAGATGTTAAGGTTTTTCCTATTTACAATTTTCCTTGTTGCAGCCTCGGCTGAACAAGTCAGTGGTATTTTCACATCTTTCGACTCATTGGTATGGGAAAAAGCGGCCAATTATGCCTTTGCAAGTCCTGCTTACCCCAGTTGGATAGCAACGTTATCTTGGAAATTTAAAGGAACCGAGGTGCTGTCTGGTGATACATTTAGTTTAACCTTGCCATGTGTTTTTAAATTCACTACCAGTCAAACAACTGTTAGCTTGAATGTTGGACTGACAAATTATGCAACCTGTACCTTTAACCCAGGAGATATTGTGGTTTCCTTTTCACAATTGGAATGTGTGTTCCTAGATTCAGTTACTTCTCTGACCGATGCTCACGGTTCAATTAATTTCCCAGTTGCATTTAATGTAGGTGGTTCTGCTTTGAGTACAGATTTACAAGATTCTACTTGTTTCTCCGATGGTGAAAATTCAGTGTCTTTCTATGATGGTGACAATAAACTTACAACTCAGGCTAGTTTCTCCGGCGGATCTACAGATGATCCCAATAAAATTACATATATTAACAGGGTGGTTCCTTCTTTGAATAAACAACAACAATACCTTCTTGGTGGAAATTGTCCTAGTGGATATAAATCTGGCTCTATTGGTATGCAAATTAGAAACCTGGGATCTTCAATTGATTGTGATTCGATCCATATGGCAATTACTAATTCTTTGAATGATTGGTACTTACCTCAAAATGCTGATGTTGATTTTTCATTCACTTATACTTGCAGTTCCTCCTCGTTCATTGTTAACTATCAAAATATACCTGCTGGCTACAGACCATTCATCGATGCTCTCTTTGAAGTTTCTAACGGGGTTAGCGTGTCGGTAAATTACGTTAATAACTACATTTGTACTAGTTCTAGTACAACAACCAATAATGGGAAAACTATTACCTGGAGTGCCTATGAAAATAATGTTGCAGGAGGTAATGGGGAGGCCGTAGAAGTTGTGACCAGTACCTATACTGGTTCCACTACCGAAATAAGTACAATGCCGTTTGTTAGCTCCCATGATCAAACCAAAACTATTGTTGTCAATGTTCCAATACCAACAGTTACTACAACCACTACTTATGTTGGCGTTTCAACCTCATTCACTACAAAGACTGCTACGCCGGGTTCAACGGCTACTGTTATAGAATATGATCCTGTTCAAGTTACTATCACTATCACTTCATGTTCTGTTGAAATAGAAAGTGAAATTCCATTTTTCTTGGATTTTAAGCAACTTGATTCAGGTGAAGGAGATGGTACGGTAACTGAAGTTGCTTATGTTGAGTGTTTTGCTTCTTCTACAAGTGATATATCTTCTCATAATGATGCATCCACAAGTGAAGATACAACTACTTTTGATGATTCTTCAGTTGACTTTGAATCCTCTACTGATGATTCAACTACTGTTCAGACTACAAACAGTGCCTCTTCAGAATCCGTTCCAGTGAAAACTACAATCACTGTTACTTCTTGTTCAGGGGAAGAAATACAAACTGCTGTTGCATATTTGGTGGATATAAATGAGTTAGATTCTGGAGAAGAGGATGATATTATCACCGAAACTGTTTATATTCAATGTCCTAGTTCTACAACAAGCGATATAAATTCTCTGAATGAAGATACCACAACTGATATAACTTATACCACCACAAATGAAATTTCAAGTTCTTATGCGCTTTCAACAGGTGACTTCAGTTCTGTCCCTGATGATTTAACCACGATAGAAACAAATAGCACCCCTTCTACAGAGCACGAACCAGTAAAAACTATTACCATTACTTTATGTTCTGGACAAGAAATTGAAAGTGATATCCCATTTATTTTGCATTTTAATCAGCTTGATTCAAACAGGGAACAAGATATCGTGACTGAAACTGTTTATATTCAATGTTCTGATTCGGCAACAACAGATATAGCATCTTCCAGCTTAGAATCTACAATTGATCTTCCTAATACTACACCAAATGATTTATCTAGTTCAGCCACTATTGATTCAACTACCGTTGATAATAATAGTTATTCCTCAGAAACTGATACAATTCAAACTATAACAATTACGTTATGTTCTGGGCAGGAAATTGAAAGTGATATCCCAACTCGTTTGCGTTTTAACGAGTTTGATGAGAACGAAGGAGAGGATTCAGTCACCAAAATTGTTTACGTTGAATGTTCTAGCTTTACAACAGGCGATATATCTGGTATCAGTAGTTCAGATGATCTTACTACAGATAACTTCAGTTCTTCCTCTGCCGATTCAACCATTATTGAATCTAGTGATAGTTCTTCTTCCAATAGTTCAGATGACTTTGAAACTGACGATTCTTCCACTATTGATGCTTCAGATATTATCACAGGTTCTGTTACTACAAGTGAGCTAGTAACTAGTGAACCTTTGACAACCACAGATGATTATAACAACACAGATGCTACAGAATCTAGTGATGAATCAGTTACTTCCAATTTTGTATCTGGAGATGAAACTGTTACTAATGAAACTTCACAATTAGGTGAAGTTTCTATTTCTACAGATACATATTCTGCGTCTGATTATTCAACCAAGTTTGAAGATTCCACTACCGAGACCTCTATTACAGGGGAATCTACGGTAGACGAGTCTGTGTCTAGCCTGATTATTACAGATGACTCAACTACAGAAGAGTTACCAACTACTGATAATTTCGATACATCTGAAACCAACTTTAACACAGAAAGTACAATTGAAACCGATGTTTCATTAAGTAGTGATACTACAGCACCTAATGATGAATCTACTGCAAATTATAGCTCTAATGTGGGTCAAGAATCAAGTAGTATTGAGCCCAATCTTACTGAAGATCTTTCCAGTACTGAAGATCTGGAGATTTACACAACTATTGATACTTCAACTGAAGATTATGTTTCAAGTGCTACTGATTATGAGTCTACTGAAATTAATTCAATGACTGATAATGAAACCACAAAAGATAGTAGTAGTGATATTGCTGAAACAACATATGTATCTAATACAACTGATGATAGTGACAACCATTCTCTGACTATTAGTTCGGATACTGACAGTGAAACAACTAACATTCTGTTAACTACAGAAAATGGTGAAACAAGTGAAGGTTCTACTACTTTAGATGAAACAACTAACGATGAAAACTTAACAACAGAACAAACAAGCTCACAAGAATTAGAATCTACAGATTATGATACTTCTACTTATGGTTCAAACGTCGTTGTTAGTTCTTTTACATATGAGTCAACAGATACAGACAATTCCGAAACTACAAATGATATTTCTGATGGTACTAATGGTGAAACTGAAAATTCAGGAAATGAATCTAGCACTAATACTGAAATTTCTATTTCTACAGATGACTTGGAAACTAGTAAAGACTCAGTTATAACTGAAACTAATACCAATGATGCTACAATTACAGATTATAATACCACTATTGATGTTACTACTACAAGTGATAGTGCTACTGATTCTGTTGATGAAGTCACAACATCCACTGATAATGGTTCTTCTGCTCCTGCAGATTCAAGTTCGGATAATGTTTCAGGTTCTTTAACATACGTTACAGATGAAACAACTGATTCAAATGTTAATACCGATGTGACTGATAATGTATCTTCTACTTCCGATGATGGTAATTCCACAGTTGACTTCACTTATTCTAATGACGATAATAACACTGATTCAGTTAATAACAGTAATGACATTTCTACCAATACGGATCTTCAGTCATCTAACGTTGATTCACAAACTGCAACTGATGGTACTAAGACAGACAACGACGGAAATCCTAGCAATTCAATTAGTAATGGCAATGGTTCTTTTACGGATGGTTCTCCAACTGATTTGCTTACTACTGATGATTCTTCTGTTACTGATAATAATGGAAATCCTACTATATCTTCTACAAGGGATGCCTCCTCCTCTACAAATGATTCAAGCAATACAGATGCTTCAAATACTCATTTTAGCTCGAATACAGATAATTCAAGTTCTACTGGTGCATCTACAACTGATAGAGATTTATCAAGTGTATCTGAGTCTTCTGTTTCAAGAGAACTGGATGAAACTCATGAACAACCTTCCACTAATGATTCTGGAAATTCGAATAGTGGCTTCTCCACTGACAATGCTTCTGTCACCAAAGGGTCTAATGGTGGCAACTCTGACAACTCCGATGTGCCATTGGCTACTACACCCGGATCTCCCTCGACTAAATTTGAGACAACTTCAATTATACATCTGTCATTCATTACCTCAACAATTTTATCGATTGACATAGTCTCAACGACAACGGATAGTCAACCAGTATTACCTGGTGATAATACAAGTGGTGGAAATGGATCAGTGGATAACAATGATGGTTCATATTCAAATGATGGTTCTGTGAACAATCAGGATAATAATGATTCCAACGGGAATAATGGCAACACAGGATTAAATGAAGAAACCGGATCCGGTGCTGGTACAATTGGAAGTAATGGTGACCAAAGTTCAAATGGTTCTGATGTAGTTAATGTAGGAGATAACAATAGCAACTCTCAAACCAACACCGGATTAAATGTGGATACTGGATCTGGAACTGAAGGTCTGACTGAAGGTAATACAAACAATACTGGAACTGGAAATGATTCAGAAAGCCTGGCTAGTATTGGTAATGTTGAAGGTAACGGAAATGATAATTCTGCAAACCCACCAGCAATTTCGGAATGGACTGGAAATGATGTTGGAACATCTCAAGGTGAAGGGTCTGGAGGAGACAACATTTCTTCAGATACAAATGGTGATGGAAGTGGTAGTGAAAATGGAAATCTTCATCCAAATGAATCTGATGGAAACTCATTATCTCAGGGATCTACTGCTACATCGCACACCGTGGTTCCATTTGAAAATAGTGGATCTAAGTGGGGTGTCCCAATTACTTTGTTGATTTTGTTGAATTGCTTAGTCTGATTTTATATAATTTAACTTTTTTTATATAGCTTATTAAAATATATCTAACAATTATTCTATGAATTCTTCTAATATAACAGACAAATCTAACATTTTCATAACAAAGAGTATACCTAATCACTGAGGTCTACATCCTGTTTAATGCAATTAATAGATCAATCCAAAAAATCCTTTTTCTCGTTTAGACACAACGAAATCCAATCCAAATTCAACCTTTTGTACCAGTATAACTAAATCTCATGATAAATAATATGGTCCAAAATAAGATAATGGCCATAGTAAGGACAATAACAAAAAAAAAAGTAAAAGAAAAATGCAAATAGGGTAGTAAACAATAATACAAATGGTAGCGGTCAATATAAAGGCAACGCTAATTTTCCTGTACGTAATATTGGTCATAATAGTGTTAATGGCAATGGTGGAAGTAATCTAGATAAAGAAGATGCCAATGAACCAGGTTATAGAAATCAAGGTCAAAATAATGACATTGGAAAACGTGTTGACCATTAACTGTCCATACCTTTACTTAACTATCTGATGTGTTTTTCTGAAGTTACTCTTGGATCAGAACATAGATATCTACTTTTGACCTCGAAGACCAATTCTTTCTAGCAAGGAGGTACTTTAGTTTATTTAAATCTCTATTTATTTTTTTTTAATTTCTCCTCTTTTCTATAATAGTTTATGTTTTTCTACTAGTATACAAACATTATACGAGGTCCCAAATAATATTGTAAGGTTATGCAAGAATATGCTTGTTTAAAAAAAAACATTCTATTTGTATAGAATATTTGCGGCAATATTTTTATCGTTTCGTAATCCTTGATTTGGTAGCGTTGAAGGGAAAAATGCCAGCCACAACTTTTTTTTCACTTGGAACGAACACCCCACTGTTCGCCTTTGACCCTTTTTTTTTCATACAAGAACTCAACTGTCATAAGTATCTTCTTTTGTTTCTCAATTCACTCCTATGATAATGAAATTGGTCACTGCTTTTGCATTAATTGCCTCATTAATTTACTTTTTCCTTGGTACTGGAGCTTCTGCCGCTGCACCAGAAAACCCACCTGTTACCAACAAGGTATTTTTCGACATTGAAGAAGATGGCAAACCAATTGGCAGAATCACAATTGGGTTATTTGGAACTATTGTTCCAAAGACTGTTGAAAATTTCCGTCAATTGGCCATTCTGACTGATCCTAAATTTGGATACACTGGTTCTATTTTCCATCGTGTTATTCCTAAGTTTATGATTCAAGGTGGTGATTACGAAACTGGTCAAGGATATGGTGGTAAGTCCATCTACGGTGGTAAGTTCGAAGATGAAAACTTTGAATTAAAGCATGATCGTAAATATAGATTGCTGATGGCTAATGCTGGAAGAAACACCAATGGTTCCCAATTTTTTATTACTACTGCTTTAACTAAATGGCTAGACAATGCTCATGTTGTGTTTGGTGAAGTTCTTGATGGATTCAACGTTGTTGATTACATTGAAAATGTAAAGACTAGTCGTGGTGATCGTCCAGTTAAGGAAATCAAGATTGCCAAGTCTGGTGAACTTCCAGTTGAAAACACAGGTGCTACTAGTGCTGCTGAATCTTCAGCTGAAGAAAATACAGTTACTGAAACTCCAAAGCAAGTTGTTGATGATGAAGTTCCAAAGGATGAACTTTAGTTGCATCTATATAGTTTATATATGATTAATCAAAATTTGTCTTTAAACCTAGCATCTCTACTGTACTTCCTTTACCATATAATGGAATATCGTCAAGATATACTAGTTTATTATCTTCGCTCTCAATTGAGAAGCCAGGGTTGCCGTTGACGCTAGCAATCTTTTCATTTCCTGATTGAGAAACATTGTTTAATAACGTATCAAATACACCGCTAGTTATTTCTGTTTGGGAATTTGATGTAGCTAACGCGTTGGAAGATGCTGCTGTACTTGGAGGTAATCCTGTTCTTGGCCCAGCTAATGCTAATCCTGGCGTGTTCATAGTAATTGGTGTCATTGTGTTCATGACATTGGTATTGGATACAGTCATTGTTAATGATTTCAGTTGGGCATTTCCTGGTAATTGTGATGAAGATCCCGTGGATGTTACACCATGGATAGAATTATTATATGAATGTCCTCCATCCAGGATATGATAACTTGTCATATTGTTTAAAATGTCAATGGAGTTACGTAATGACAATACACTAGATAACAATCGTGACAGAAGAACATCGTATATTCGAGGAGCTTGGTAAACATTAGCCCCTATAATATAGTAGTCCTGTAAAATTAATGTTGATGTTGGGTCTAATCGACGTTGTTTCCTAACAATCCAAAAATCAGGTTCTCGAGTAAATGCAATCACAAATTCTATTCCTGTCATTTCGGTAAGTCGTGATTGAAAGTATTGATGGAAGGTCATATTCATGGGGATTTGAATTTGTTGATATTGAAATTGCATCATGAGTACTTGATTATTAGAAGTTCTATCATAAAATGGAGAAAGTGCAAAATATTCAAGGACATTGTTACTATGAAGACCACGTTCTTGGATGAACTCAGGTGATTTCCATTGGATTTCGTCTAATGCTTCCATGATTGGGACTAATGTTGATATCTATCCAGCAGTTTTCTTAGCGCAGAAAAAAAAAAAATCTATATATTTATCTACTCACTACTTTCTTACAACCACTACAAGAATCAAGTAGTTGTTTCAATAAACTTGGCAAGTTCTTGACTCAACCATTCAGCTTCATTTTTCATTATTTCTTCCAGTCTTTCCATTCGTTCTTCGTCCTTCTTGGCCAACTTATTCTCATGAGACAGATTTATAAATGCCTCTTTCCTCCTTTTAAACTCTTCATACCGTTTCTCTAAATTCTCTTCTTCTAATAGAGTATAAATCCGATCACCATAACCATCTGTAGCATACCTAGGAATGACATGGGTGTGCAAATGCGGCACACTTTGTCCAGATTCTGGACCATCCTGAATGGCAATGTTTAACGCATCAGCTTTATAAATGTATTTTATGAACTTATGGATGAGTTGAAGTGTATTCATGTAATCAATGGATTCATCAGGGGTTAAATCCGAGAATCGGAGTATGCTAGTTCGAAGGGGAACCACGAGTATATGACCTGGAACGAGCGGTTTAAGATTGACTAAGGCATAAGTGTGTTGTGATTGATAGAACACTTGCGACGTAACTAAATACTTGTAGAAGTACACTTCCGTGGATTTAAGTGTCCGCAACGACATCTCCATGGGGTTGGTCATGATCTTTCGTGGGGGGAAAGAGCAAACAGCAAGACTGTGTTAACAAGTATTTTTTTGCGTTGGCCCAATTGGGAAGTGAGTTAATTTGGTTATCTCCAAAACAATGCAACGACTTGGATACAATGGATCAAGTTGTCCAGTGGCATGTGGCTTGATTGCTACGCGTATTAGCAATTATCGTCAATTGATAATCGATCAAACCTCAATTCAACAGATTATTAGATCATTCATACTTGAAATAAACTCTATGCAAACGTAATTAATTAAAATTCGATCCGGTAATAAAATAGTCTCGGAACAGCTTCCGTTTATTATATACCTAAGTTCTCTATTTATATCATTTGCATAATATTTCGAGGAATCTCGTACAAATGGGAAACCAACAGTCACGCCACATTCTACCGCATACGAAAAAAATTAAAAAAACGAATCTATCTATTAATATATTACTTGAACTATTTATTTGTTAACCTTGTTGAAGTATTCCTTGGAAGAGTCAACTTCTGGCTTGATTGTTTCAGCACCTGGTTGCCAGTTAGCTGGACAAACTTCACCATACTTTTCAGTGAATTGGAAAGCTTCCAATAATCTCAAGGATTCATCCACAGATCTACCAACTGGTAAATCATTGATGGTAATTTGTCTCAAAGTACCCTTTGGATCAATTAAGAAGATACCTCTTAAAGCAACACCTTCTTCTTCAATTAAAACACCGTAGTCCTTGGATAAAGAGTGGTTGGTATCAGCAAGTAATGGAATGTTAACTGGACCTAAACCACCATCTTTTCTGGCAACATTGGTCCAAGCCAACAAGGAGTATTCGGAATCAGTAGAAGCGAATAAAACTTCACAGTCCTTTTCTTGGAACTTCTTAACAGCTTCAGAGTAAGCAATGATTTCAGTTGGACAAACAAAAGTGAAGGCCAATGGAATGAAAGCTAATAAAACCCATTTACCCTTGTATTGTTCCAAGGAGATTTCTTCAAAGACACCATCAACGACGGCGGTTTTCTTGAAAGCTGGAGCTGGTTTTTGGATAGTTGGAGACATTGTTATTTCAATTGATTAATGATAGAAAAAAAAGAGAAGAGATTAAATTAAATTTTGAAAAATTCAAACACCGATTCCGGTTCTTTATATAGTCGTGAATTTTTCATGGGCGTGTTCTTGCCAACAAATAAAAAAAATAAAAAAGTTTGTCCGGGGAGTCTAGAAGGGCCGCTCCATTACTAAGTTGGACGCGCAAAATGGCACACAAAATAATCATCGAGAGATAGCAATTTGAGCCAATGACATAATCAAGGTCCCGAGAACGGAGTCTGATGTTTAGTAAGCCATAGTTGAGAGTCACCATCTTGCTATTTAGTTGTCACAACGGTTTTTCGTTTATGATGCGTTGGCAGTTTGATGTAATGTAGCTTGCAGTCGGCTAAAAACGCCACAGTTTCTTTTTTTTTTCTTTCCAACAGTGGACCTCAATCGGGTCCATCGGGCTTGGTACCCGATGATGATCATGTTGGCGGAATTGGTAGTAAACACGAGCAAATTAAAAGGTTTTAAAATGGTATTTCATATATTCCATTAATTACCCCAAATAACCAGTACGGTAGGTCTATAAATTCGCTTGCTTACTCATACAAATTAAGCATCGGAAAAATAAGGCTAAAAAAGGAAACGAAATCAGGTACGTTCCAGCCACAGTGCAAAGGCCGAGGCCGAGACCAAAAGCCTGAGATGTCCTGGTAATTCTAGAAACACATGACTGTATAATCAAAAATTACCGACCTAATTAGATCTCTGTTACGTGACATTATATT
Organism: Spathaspora passalidarum NRRL Y-27907; assembly: GCF_000223485.1. Lineage (NCBI taxonomy): Eukaryota > Fungi > Ascomycota > Pichiomycetes > Serinales > Debaryomycetaceae > Spathaspora > Spathaspora passalidarum. The sequence continues at coordinate 1,290,230 of NW_006767429.1, read as the reverse complement.
TCAGCCAATGGTGACTAAGTTTGCCACATAGTCCGATACAAATCATCGTGAAAACCCCTGGGCACTACCATGTGACTTTCAAAGGCCATCTCGATTTTTTGTTTTAGTTAATCCGATTCATTTCCTACATTACTAAAACAAATTTTATACCCAGTATATATTAGTATATCTAATTCTAATTACGTCTCTTTTTAACTCTATCCCAAACACTAGTTGGTTTTCTTTTTCTTGAAGTACCAGAGCTAACTTGTCTATCATTATTAAACATAGCCCAATCTTCACCAGCAAATTGATTAGCCATATCTCTTTGTTTCTGCTTGAACGATTTTTTGGTTTGTGCTTGAGGCAATCTAATAAAGTTGCTTTCTTCATAAGTCTGAATCTCTTGTTCTTTTCTTCTATCATGTTGAGTCTTGACTCCACCACGACCATGGTCAACAATAGTTGAACCAATTGATGCTTCAGCAGTAGGCATTTCTGATTGTTCTTGAAGATATTCTTCCATACTTTGTAATTTCTTGGTTTTTGTTGGTTTCTCCTTAGGGATGGCTGAGGGAGGTGCCATGGCAGAAATCTTAGGAGCAACGTACTTCTCATCACCACTTGGCTTGGTGTCTTTACCTTTAGGTGCTAATTTGGCTAATGCGGATGCATCTGGTCTATATGCAAGTCTATCGTCTTCTTCTTCGCTGTCTTCCTCGTCCTCATCACTGTTTTCATCACTATTGTCAGCTTTGTTCAACTTATCTTCTATTTTTCTTTCGTCTTCTTCCATTCTGGTGTATGCTCTAACCATCTTGTCTAATTGATACCCAATCTTCTTTTCTAATGGCTTAATACCCTTTTCCAAGGTAACACGCTGAACAATACTCCGCTTAACGCTATCTTCCCATAATTGCACATCATCAACTTCTTCTAATCTCGCTACCTGGCCCAACACGACAAGAGCAATATTATTGATGTATGAAAGTAATGCCTGGTTCTTGAGTGAAAGAAGAGATACTCCTTCAACATTGGTTGTTGATGTCTTTTCAAGAAGACTAGAGATTAACTCGGGGTGTGGTTGGGTAACATGATCCTTGATATCATCTATTGATGACTTGGTTGCTTTAACCGAAGTTATTATATCATTTAATAGGGTATCTAAATTTGACATTGCTGGTAGTATTGTTTATCAGATACGATGTTCCTGATGAGCTAAATTTTTTTTTTTCTTTCTTTTTGCGAAGAGATACAGAGAAAAAAAAAAATATAAAGAAAATTCTATAGTATACTACCTACACGTTTTCTTTATAGATACATATACAAATACTTCAGGATGCCTCAAAACGAATATATCGAACAACATATAAAACAGCACGGTCGTCGATTAGACTACGAAGAAAGAAAGAGGAAGAAGGAAGCCAGAGAAGGCCACAGAATCGCAAAGGATGCTCAAACACTTAAGGGATGGAGAGGTAAACAATTTGCCAAGAAGAGATACTCTGAAAAGGTCGCTATGAAGAAGAAGATCAAGGCCCATCAAGAATCTAAGGTCAAGGGACCAGCTACTCCTGTAGATAACGGTGAAGCCTTGCCTACTTATCTTTTAGACCGTCAAACTAATAATACTGCTAAGGCCATTAGTTCTTCCATTAAACAAAAGAGATTGGAAAAGGCTGACAAGTTTTCAGTGCCTTTACCTAAAGTCAGAGGTATTTCTGAAGAAGAAATGTTCAAGGTTATCAAGACTGGTAAGTCAAAGACTAAATCTTGGAAGAGAATGATTACCAAGCATACATTTGTTGGTGAAGGTTTTACCCGTAGACCAGTTAAAATGGAAAGAATTATTCGTCCTGCTGCATTAAGACAAAAGAAGGCTAATGTCACTCATCCTGAATTGGGTGTCACTGTCTTCTTACCTATTTTGGGTGTTAAGAAGAATCCACAATCCCCAATGTACACTCAATTAGGGGTATTAACTAAAGGGACAATTATTGAAGTTAATGTATCTGAGTTAGGGTTAGTTACTGCCGGTGGTAAAGTTGTTTGGGGTAAATATGCCCAAATTACAAATGAACCAGATAGAGATGGATGTGTCAATGCAGTTTTATTAGTATAGATCATATATATATATATAGCAATATTATTAGTACAAGCAGTTTAGGTTATTAATACAACATTAGGTGAACTCATTATCAAATAGATCCAGACATAATACACTCTTCTTTCCGATAGATCTATATCCGCAATTCAAAATTAATTTGGCATTTTCACGAATAATTTCCCATTGACTAGTCATTAGCTTGGTTCCAACAAGGAAGCAAACACCTGAGATATTTTGCTTATTGGAAATTTGTGGAAGTAAATCACAATATTTGGCCATAACCTCATTAGGAGAATAGGTTTGTTTATCACTACTACTTGGTGGATGCAAATTAAACTCTTTATGCAAATTGTACTTTCTTAAGTTGGTCAAAAACTCTTGTTTTACTCGCAGTAAATATTGATATCCATCTTCTGCACTCATTTGAACAAGCTCTTCATATTTCTTATCGCACAATCCCTCATCTCCAATCTCTTTAAACCTATCACTTTCTAATCCACATGTTGAGAAACAGTAACACCACAACACTAATGTGGCCACTGATACAGCATACATGCAATCATAATAATCACAATTGGGTTTCCAATCAAGAAACTCATTCCCAACCATATTATTCCCAATTTCTACTGGTTTAAGCATCAATTGCCAAAGTAGCAAATAACAATGTACCACGCTTCTAACATTGATTATATCAGATATAGCTCGCGATTTTGTGTGCCACATGGAATAAAGCTTTCTCAGAACAATGTAATGATCGTTGGTGGTGGCACTTACACTTTGATTAGCAGGTGATCCTCCGAAGATCGCAATATCGTAATGATTTATGTCTGGAAGTCCAATGATTTGCGTAAGGTGATAAATAGGTAGTGGCACTTCTGGAGTTTGTATGTCCAGGAATATCAGAAGATTGTTTAGGCGTTGGTTTGCCGAGTATACATTCATGATTTCGAAATTGTAGTTGTCAAACGCCCGAACAAGGATTTCCTTCCATATTTTGCGCTTGGAGGCAGATGGAGCAACTGATGATGTCGAGTTTGATGCAGTGGTCGAAATGAGAGACACCGTGTTTTGATCATCAGCCTGTTGCATTTGTTGCATGACTGAGATCAACCCAGCAAGAAGGATCTTTCGTGTGAATATTGAAAGTCGACTGGGTATGTCCTGAGAGTTTAGCTTTGTAGGTTTAAGGAATTTCTTAAGCATGGACAAGAAATTCTGCAGGGACAGCTTAGGCTTAGCATTCCCATTAGCCTTGCCATCCTTTTGTCTTTCCAGCAGGATTTTCTTTTGTCTTTTAACCACTTTTCTGAATGACCCATTGACATCTTTCAGTTCCCAAAGCATCTCGTCATCACAGGGTAAATTTAAGAATTGTAATTGGTGAACCAGAATAACTGGATTGTGTCTGAATTTAATATAGTCAACTACATCCAAGTAAAACGTCATGAACGTTACACGTTTCATCAGTTCCGATTCTACCCACTTCACAAATAAATCATAGTCAGATGTATCCTGTTCTCCTTCAGTTTCTTCATCGACACCATTGTTGCCATCAGATTCCTCGCCGGCACTGTTATTACCACTATTATTATTACTTCTCTTCGAAACACCAGGATTCCCACCTAATGCAGGCGATCTTCTTAATAATTGCACGGTCGTTCCATGATGTACATGCCCACGTTCATGCATTCTTCGATTGAGGAAATTCTTCTCGATCCATTCTAACATGTTTAAACTTTGCAATACCCATAACTTGACTGGTGATTGGAATCCTTCATCTTGAAAAATCATGAATCGCAACGGTATTGCGCATTTCAAAGTGAACTTAAACTCGGGTGATTTCCGATGCACTATGGCAAGCTGTTCAGCTGTGGTTGGAGAGGCGTATGATGCACCTACGAGGATCATGGCTGCGAGTAATAACGGATGGGCTGATTTGGTGTCAAATGATGGCTTGTGTAGTATTGTGAATTGTTTGTGAAATACCGTCCAGTACATGGAGAGATAGTATGATAATCGGTCTTCTAGGGTGTATCCAACAGGCTCAGGGAACAATGCTGCTATTTCATCTCGCGTGAGGTGTAATGACCGGAAGATCAGTTCTAGGAGTAGTGTGTCGAGATAATGATTCCTATTTTTGGGGAAATTGCACCTCTCAGCATGATGTACTAGTTTCAACTCAAATTGATCATGTGAATAGTTTTCAGGACATTGTGAAGGGGATGCGTTAGATTCTGTGGCTGTAGCTGGAGATGTAGATGATGCTGTTGTCATTGTGAACGGGTTATGAGGTAGGTTGTTATTATTATTATTGGCAGTCATGGCCTGATAATTTCGAAGAAATACTTCATCTAACGGATTGTCATCATTTAGGAAGATGTTGACATCTTGTAAACCATACATTTGGTTGGTAAAGTCAAAATTGTTCGAAGTCAGATGAATTGGAACTTGGTTAGTGGGTGAAAATTGGTTATATGGTGATGATATAGGAATATTGATAGGAACCTTGCCATTATTTGTTTCCAATGCTGATGGTGGTGAATCTGTAAACAACCACGACAAAATATCGTTTTGACTTTGAGGCACAAATGGCTGTGCAAGCATCAGGTAGTCGATAGGTTGGTTTTGAGGAAAGGTTGGGTCTACAGGTGGAATCATTGGCATAGGAACTGGTGTTACTTGAGCTGATTGAAATTGTGGTTGTATTTGTTGTATTGATTGTATTGGTTGTTGTGGTACTGGTACTGGTACCGGTGCTGGTGCTGGTGGTGGGACTGGTGGTGGGACTGCCACTTCTGCTTTAACATCAAAAGAGCTATTGCTGGTGGTATCTTCACCAGCCTGCTGTCGTTCAAGCTGCCCCTCCATTTCATGTCGTTTCATGTGTCTCTCCATTAAGTCTTTCCGTACAAAACTTTTCCCACATACTTTTGTTTCATCACCCTTGGAAATTACTAACAGACAACGAAATACTTGTTTGGGTTCGTGATTCAAGTTGTGTCTTGCAAGATGGTCAGATCTGGTAAATACCTTGTGACAATGCACACAGGGGAATGTGCCTAGCGTGCGCCTCTTCTTAGGTGGTGGTGCTGATTCTTGCTTCATTGGCTATGGAAAGAACAAGGTTTACGAAGGAATAAGAGGAGAAGAGGTTTCAATTATAATGCACCAAAAAAAAAAAAACTTGACTGGCAAAACAAAGGGCGATCCCCACTTTGGTAAACAAGATAGAATAAAATACAATGCAATACATGAAACGTGAATGAGGAGGCTAATTCAGTTTAATTGTGTTAAGTAAGAGATATATGAAAGAAGTGACACCGTATTCAAAGTCTTGGCTCGAACGCTGAAACTTTATAGGTAAGACACTTTGTTTTGATCCAGATGTTGCCAAAAATAACTCTTAAGGTTGGAAGCTGAAACAAACCAATCGATCACTTATTGGTCCTATTAGAGACTTCATATTACTGATAACTGTTCGTCAATGCTGTGTAAAGTTCAAGCAGTTTTTATGTAAGTGTTGAAAGCTTGCTGATTCGAGCAATCAAAGCCGCTTGCTGTGTTGCTGATGCGGCGTTCTCGCGGTTGCATCGGCATTTATTGGTGCGAACTAAAATTTAATTTTTGGCTGCTAATCGAGGCTAAAGCTTATTGAATCACAAAACTCGGAGTTCCAAATTACAAAGATTATCTTATCAATCGACTTTTATATTATCCTGTATAAACATCTATTGAACATAAACTTTTCCTACATTACGTGATCCACAGGTAATCGAGGATCAAGTTTTATAACATTAATATCATCATTAAATCTTAATCGCTTGGGCACGCTTTCATCGATAAATCTAGGAGGTGAAAACTGGTAAATTTGTCGAACTCTCCCAGATGTGACCAGGTAATTACTGTCTGTTTCACTAAGCTCCTCCAGTTGCAGTTCATCTTCGTCTTCGTCTTCATCGTAGGGATGATTCATTATGTCCCTAGCGAAATAATGTTTGAATCGGGTATAATTCAAAAGAAATCCGTTCTGGAGAAACAAATTTTGAATTGAAGTAGCATTTATATAACAATCAAAGAAATACTCTTGGTCATAATATTGGTAGTTGTTTAATTGAAGTTTCCATATCTTATAATACTTTTCATAGAATTGTGGATTGATGTTACTGTTGATGCTCGCACCAGGGGAGATATTCAACACATTACAGAAATAATCCATGAGTGAATCGAGTTTCATTTCCTCATACTTTTCAATAAACATAGTTTTTACCCTAGATGTCAATTGCAGACGGTATTGTTTATTGATTAATGTTTGACAGATTGTGGCAATGTCTTGATCACCAAATGATTCCAAAATGCAATTTACAACATAGTTTCTAATCTCAGGAAACCTATCATCATGCGATACTTGTGAGAAATGTTCATTAATAATCGAACAGATCTTATCACGAGACATTGAAAAGGAAATATCGGTAGATTTGCTTCTGTGTTTTTTAAGTGATGACCGTGGTGGTTCACTTGGTATGAGAATGGGACTAGGAGGAATGACCTGCATATCCTCTGTGTCATCATCTTGTTCTTCTATGCTATGTTGTTCCTCCTGTAGTTCCTGTCGTATTCTTTCAAATTCTTGTATTTCTTTCATATCAATCATACCAAATTGTATGGTTAAATCTATTCCGTGGTAGATCAACGTGGGTGAATCTCGAAGATGTTCATCAGTACATTGGTTAAATGGAAATCTAGTATATAGTGGCAGTGTTTGCATGGTAAAACCCAGCAGAATAAAGAAGCAGAAAATGTTTAAAACATTATTTGAACATGATGATTATTAATTAAATATTTATTGTGAAATCAGGTACAGGATTAAACGTGGATGATTTGCAGTTCACGTGGGGGTGACCGGATCGAATGGGGTGATGCATGAAAATACCACTAAAAAAAAAAAAATAAAAATAAAAAAGAAAAGACAAAAAGCAGCAGCAGCAATTACAAATCAAATGTTGCCATATTTTCCACAAGACCCTAACAGGGTTAATTGTGGAGTATATTCTAATCAATTATTCATGTATTTGTCTAGAGGCTTTCTCGTTAGTAATAGTAGAGTCTGGTGTAGTCTAATGTACAAATAATTGACCCGAACCACCAATGCCGGAGTTGAAACAACAAAAGGTGATGACATTTGTAATTGCAAAGAGGTGGGGGGGGGCTGTTTATCGATAGTAAAAGTCTTTTATTGGCTATTTTCTCTATTTATTTTACTTTTTGATCTAGTTTAATGTTTCATGTTTATACCCACCCTTATTTCGTGGTCTGTTTTTGTCCTAATTTGGGTGCGAAGAATAGACAAAATCGAAACATAATTATAATTGTACCTTACATGATCATACAGAAACAAAACACAACAATTCAAACTAAGGTTATGATAACATAATACAAAGTTGCTTAGTTGTCTAAAAAAGAAACTCAGAGGTCATGAGGGATTATGCTTAGATAACCATGCTGGCGTGAATAAATTACATAACCAATTACTAACCCTTGCCTAATCAAGGTATACCCCAAACACACAATCTGGTGTCCCTGAAACCTTATTACTTCTATACTGACATAGAAAGACGAATTCGAATCTATTTATGTAATATTGGCTGAGTAATGCTGGATCAGTACAGTTGCCAGAAGCAGTTTTATTTTGGATAACTTACCAAAGTTAAGGTTGCTTTGAGGTTTACCATAAGACGCATAATGGATTTCCTTACTTCCATATAGACGTCTGGTTTGACTTTCGCTCTCTGTATTTTGAAATATTCCTAGTCTTAATTTAGATAAGCTCTGCGGCTGAGTAATTACAGCCTACCTTTCTAGTGGTGCACGAAACACTGTTATATGCAGCACCTAATTTAAGTACACGCTACACGTAAAAATATTTTTTTAATCCCATGTCAAATTTTTATTGTACAAATTGAAACACCCAAAAAAAGAAATTTACGAATACACACCTTTTTTTTTCCATTCTGGCAGCCAGATAAACCACGTCAGACCCTTATAACTACTTTGCGCTGAGTACTAACATTCGCTTATAACTTTACATAAAATACCCCCGTATGAGAATGTTAAACACAAGAAACCTTAGAGTAACATTAATAACATTGACGTTAGTTGGTATCATAGTGTTCTTTGCTAGATCCCTGGATACATTTGGTAATTCTATCCAAAAGATTAAGCCTGCTGCCCAATATGAATTAGAAACCGTCAAGAATACTATTTCAAATTTGGGTAAAGTCAACGCTGCTGCTGACAATGCTGAATCTTCTCTTGATGACGATGACGCTCCAGTCGACGTTCCTCCTATGCCAAAGGAAACTGAACCAGCTGCCAAGAACTTTAAAGTCGAAGATGTTAAAGATACTGTTGCTTCTGACACTAATATCGTCAAGCCAAAGAAGAACCCAGTCACTGCTAAGCCATCCAAGGTTCCAACGAAAGCACCAGCTAAGTCTACTGCCAAAAGTGACACTTGTAATGATGTCGAGTACGTTGTCATGATCGATGCTGGATCAACTGGTTCTCGTGTTCACGTCTATGAATTCAACACATGTACCCAACCACCAAAACTTCTCAGTGAAGCTTTTGAAATGCTCAAACCAGGATTAAGTTCATTTGACACTGATACCGTCGGTGCTGCCAAGTCCCTCGATCCATTATTGAAAGTAGCCTTGGAAAAAGTTCCTGTTACTAAGCAAAAATGTACTCCTATTGCCGTAAAAGCCACTGCTGGTTTAAGATTACTTGGGGAAACTAAGTCCAATGCCATCTTGGCCGAAGTTAGACGTCATTTAGAAGAAGATTTCCCATTCGCTGTGGTTGCAGATGATGGCATTTCCATCATGGATGGTAGAGATGAAGGTGTCTACGCTTGGGTTACTGCCAACTACTTATTAGGTAACATCGGAAATGAAAAGAAGTTGCCTACTGCCGCCGTGTTTGACTTGGGTGGTGGTTCTACTCAAGTTGTTTTTGAACCTCAAGATGGAGATTTATTACCTGAAGGTGAACAAAAGTACAAGTTTACCTTTGGAGATGACGTATTCACCTTGTATCAATTCAGTCATTTGGGTTACGGTTTAATGCAAGGTAGAAACAAGGTCAACAGTCTTGTTCTTAAACGAAAGCTTGAAGACTTGACTCTTACCAAATACACTCGTGCTACTGCTAAAGATGCTGTTGCAACCGTGTCCGTTCCTAATCCATGTATCCCACCTGGAACCGTGGCCAAGAACGTTGTTGTTGAAATTTCTGAAGATGAAGTTTATGTTGTTAACATGAAGGGTCCTTCTGATACTACTTTAGGTTCAGCACCAGGTGCTCAATGTCGTGCTCTTGCCGAACAAATCTTGAACAAGGAAGCCACCTGTGAAACCAAGCCATGTTCATTCAATGGTGTTCATCAACCATCTCTCACCAAGGGATTTGCCCGTAGTTCAGACATGTATGTGTTTTCATATTTCTATGACAGAACTCATCCAATTGGTATGCCCCAATCATTCACCGTGGAAGAATTACTTGACTTGAGTAAGGTTGTCTGTAACGGAAACTCCGACACCTGGAGTGATGTTTTCCTTGATGACCATATTAAGGAATTAAAGGACGAACCACAGTGGTGCCTTGATTTATCCTTCATTACTGCTATGTTACATACTGGTTACGAAATTCCACTTGATCGTGAATTGAAGACTGCTAAGAAATTAGATGATAATGAATTGGGTTGGTGTCTTGGTGCTTCTTTGCCATTGTTGGATAAGACCAACTGGAAATGTAGAATTGATCCAGTTAGTAGTTAAATGTACATTAGATGTTATTTGTATTGACTATTTTGTAGTACAAAATCTGGTTGCGAAAAATACAAAAAGACCTGGATTTACCCGCTGGTGTATTCTTTTCTCACCACAACATGATACACAAATCGAAATCAGTACCCACTTTTGCCTTGTTTAAAAAGACAAAATGTGCTCCTGTTACAGATAAGATCAAGAAACTGCCATCGATCTTCACCAGAGTGCATCATCTTTTGTTTGAAAAAACCAGACCAAAAAGTGAAGAAATTGATTCAGTATCCTCATTTGCACCAACTACATCTTCACCTTCAGCATCATCGGCTTACACTACTGAACCAAGAGTTAGAGAAAAACCACTCATTCTCAAATGGAGAGAAAACAGCTTTGAAAAAGCATTCTCCAAAAAGTCAACGCCAATTAAATCGTTACAGAAAATGTTGTTTAAGTTAGAACATACTGTTGATGACAGTGGAATATATGTTTCTAATAACAGATTACAGATGAAACCATTAGAACCAATTGGACTAGGGCCAGAAAGTTTCATATACTAAGCAGGAGTTTCTGTATGTGAACCTTTACTACAATTACCTAATGTTTTACTATCACCTATTAAGGGATAATCGTTTTGTTTTGCTGAGTGCAAGCAACAATATATTTTTAAAAAAAACTATGAGGTATACAAATTATGGAGTATATCAACTGTAATTAGAATAGATAGATTTGGATATTCCTATTATGAGGCAACGAATAAAAACTAGAAAAAAAATACACAGGTATCTCTATTCTTGCTCTGTATTTTCAGCAGCAGCAGCAGCAGCAACAACAGCGGTGTTCTCCGCCTCTTCCTCTTTATCTTGATCGGCCTTCCAGGCTCCAGCAAAGTTATGACTGATGTAGGCTAACGGATCGTTTTCGGGGTTGTACTCTGCGCGCATAGAACTTCTTGGTAAAACCATAATATCACCCAAAACAAATGGATTTCTTATGTATTCCAAAAGAGGATATTCAATAATAGTTTCAAAGCGATCAAAATCAGTTTGAAGAATATTATTCAAGTACTTGTATGTCATGTCAGTAAACCGTCCTGGACCAGTCCAGTCAATAACATTATCTCTGGGGTTTCTAAAGATTGCCTTTAGTTGACCTGTTTCCTCTCTCCACAATGTATGTTCGGTAATTTGATTAATAAGTTCTGCAAGCATAGGGTGTCCCTTTTTGGAAAGAATGGTCCAATTGTTAATTCTAGCCCCTTCATCATTCTCGATTCCAACAATGATACCAGGATCAAGTGGTCTATGCAAATACAGCTTTTGGTTGGTGATCCATGTATCAATTGGTTTCCACAAAATTGTGTCCAAGTCAGCATAAATCCCTCCATATGCGTATAAAAGCAAGTATCTAGAAAAGTCACACTTGAGAATTGTTTGAGGTAAGATGTTATATGCGTGAAGTACTTCGGGGATGTCTGCGTATAGCTCATTCACGACTGCGTCATATTCGTCATTGGTTTTAAAAATATGTTCATAATCGGAAGCTTTATCTAGCCATGTTTGATGATAGTCCCTATAATCGCCTGGAAACTCTTCGTGATCAAGTGGTACTTTCCACATTTGCCAAACCATTTTGGGAATAGAAACAGTAGGATCATAAGGAACTTTCGCTTGTAGCTGTTGGAATACCGTTGTGTTATAAGGAACCTTCCCTGGATTGATTGGTTGCAAATTGAATCCAGTTACCTTATAAAATGGTTCATCGTGTAGTTCTTTGAGAAATTGTTCCTTAGGATAAATATGTCCTGGAAAGGACTTTGGTGGAGCTTTGGGTGATTTGGTCAAAAAATTTTCAGGCTCTGGTGGAGCTTCTGTTGATCCAGCCGACAAATTTTCAGCAAATATCATTGTGGATACCTGTGGTAATTCTGCCCCTAAATGAAACGTAAGTACATATAACAATACTATAACACCAGTTACTCCCATCAAAATTCTTGTGTTTCTATACACTAGTTTACTCAATCTCTTCAAAGGTTTGTTCATTTTCTCCGTGATTGTAAAAAATTAGAAATAAAAGTGGTTCTTGTAATTAAATTGAAATGGTTCAATGTGCCTCTTCTCGTATTTATGATATTTAAAGGTGTTGTAAACTACATGGGATTGGTTCTATATTTAGAGTAAGAACAAACCTGCAGATTTTTCAACTTAAATTAGACACGTATATCATATGGGATAGGGGATAAGAATAACTAAGGGATTCATTGTCTTTTCTAGAAAATAATATAATTCGCAGCCCATTATGGATGGGTTTGGGGCAGATTGTATTTATTTTTATTAGCGCCTGACTAAACAATTTACGAACCTTTTCACATAGTTAAAACTTTTTACTTATGATTTAACTTATACAGAGCAGGCTATAAACAGGAACCACATCTCAAAAGTTGGATATTCAGTTGGTTGTACGATCGATCAACGAGTTATTTTTATGGAGGTAGAATGTATCGTGCACAGATTCTCTTCTGTAATACAGTATAACTACACCTTTGGAGCAGGATTTTTCGTTCTCCCGCAAGATGGTTTCGTAAATTAGTTCGTCAATAGGAATGCTTGCATCGAGAATAATATCCTGTTTCAGCTTATATCAACAAAAGAGGAATAGTGATAATTATAACCTGCTGGGCAACTGAGAATATATATTATACCACCTTGACAGCTTAGTATAAGGGATGGAGGAGTAATTTTATTCAATATCAAATATTTTCAGAAACAATATAAATTAAAAGAATTATTATTTACGGTGCGCCTCACGATTATCAAAAATAATCTGAAATAGATTTGTTCCCCCCGCCCCCATTGTATTTTTGTTCTCAATGTGATTTATGATTATTGATTTTGCTGTCCTTTACAGTAATTTACGAGAAGGATAGAAAGTTCTTACTTAGGTTTAATTCTACCGGAAAGTTAAAAATTTAATCTGAGTCTAGCAAAGCTTGCTTTATGAGTGTCAATTTTGGTAGTCCGAGCTGAAGGCAAGCATGTGCTTTTCGCATCAAACTAGTGCTGCCAGAAACCATCCCTAAGTAGAAACAAATACAAATCAGATTTTAGGCGGGGAAAAATAATCTGTTACTTTCGAAGTATTTCCGTCAGCAGCAAATGAGTTTATGGGATGTATAACGAAACACTATTCTGGATCTCAATCCTCTTAGTGTAATGGAACTATCATTAAATTTAGGTGATGGATATGGACAAGAGTGATTTGAATAAAGATAAGTAAATAGCTGCCACATTTATGAGAAGTCAAAAAATGCGTTTCAACCCCCGCAATCTGGTGGTAAATTGCTCTCAAACCTACTTTTCAAGTTTGAATTGAATCTGGATCATAGGGAATCTAGAACCATGTGGTCGTGTATCCATCAGTATGGTTTATACAAGATACAGGATGCTTTATTTTCAGCTCTTTGGTGGTTCCAGGGGATCCTCTAGTATGTTTGAGGCGAATGCTCACAGAGAGCAAACTATGATTCTCTGTAGATATCTTTATGCAGTCTTATAGTGAATGGGATCACGCTCAACTTTGCTTATATAAGCAGTTGTTCTAGGTTATCTTCGAAAACCAACTCGATCAATAATTAGAAAAAAAAACGTAGATGACCCATTCCAAGAAAATTATGTTAATTTTATACTAAAATAAGTAAAAATCCTAGAGAAAGAAGAATAAAAGAGCTAAAAGAGATACTATTTTGTTAAAGAGCATCAATACTAACACTCTCAGACTTGAAATTCTTTTTACTGGTCTAATACGGAATGAAATAGTTGCTTGGATTGAAGGAATGATCGGATCAACATTTTGCAGTCATTTACAAACCTTTTTGTTGGTGGTACTACTACTACCACAAAAAAAAAAAACCTCTATGCAGAAACTACGAAGCTTGTCTCCTCCATGTGATACGTAGTTTGTTTATCTAGGGAAGTTCGAAATCAATATCTCATCATAATAACATGAAACAAGCTATTTGCGCCATAATAAATGTTAAATGTGTGGTCTGATTTAATCCTGGCACGACCTGTCATGAGAGCAATTACGGTTGCTTTTTTATTGTTTTTCCGTCGTTCAGATCGTTTGTTAATTTCCGTTGGCTGTTTGCCGCCGCCTGTTAATTTTTTTGTTTTTTTCTTCTGGTTAATTCCGGATATATTTCACAATGCCATTGAACACGGAGTGACCCGAAATTATTTATTATTATTACTACACAATAAATATATAATTCTGAATCTTTCTTTCTTGCCATGTCGCCAATAAACACACGTTCTCAACTCACCCAGCAGATAAATATGGCCACCACCAATGTTGCTGCAGCTACTGCTACTGTTACAGATACTAATATTACCAGATCCAATCGTACTTCTGGCACAGTAACCCCTGAAGAGATGACTAATTTATCCTCAACACTAAGTAATAAACTTGCACTCGGAAAACATAGAAGCAATTCTACTGGAAGTACTACTAGTTCTCTGTCTACTAGTAGTAGTTTGCATATGAGACCGATGCAAGAACACCATTTTCCAATCAATAATAATATAAACAACAACTCGATCATTCACCCGCAACCACAACATGCACCTTCTCCTTCTTCTTCATACCGTCGTGTCAATATCAAACAGCGTCTGTCGAGTGGGAATGCATTCACAAACACCACCACTTGTCCTGCTTTGACAAATAATACCAATTGTCCTGCTTTATCCAACAGTACCAATAGCACTAATACTACTGCTAGTAGTTCACCAAGTTTCCATATGACTAGGGAGCAACCCAAGATTCACAGCAAGCTTTACTGTGAAGAGATTCAAATGCTGAACACTAAACCAATAACTAGAGACGTTCTTACCAAATTGAGTAGTGATGACCTTCGTTCGGTTAAATCGCATACGGAATTGGCGGAAACAGCCAATGGGGTAAGAATGTTGGCTAAGAACTTGCAACGTGCTACTATTCAATTGGATGTTAAGGCAATCATGATTGTTACCAAGGCTAGAGATAACTCGTTGATTTACTTAACTAGAGAAGTGGTTGAATGGTTGTTTACTAAGGACAAGGAAATCACAGTGTTTGTTGATTCCAAATTACAAGCCTCAAAAAGGTTTAATGCTCCTGATATCATTGAGAAAACACCAAAAGCAGCTAAGTTATTAAAGTACTGGAATAAGAAGTTGGCATTGAAATCACCAGAGATTTTTGATTTGGTAGTTACATTAGGTGGTGATGGTACTGTCTTATACATCTCCAATTTATTTCAAAGAATTGTGCCACCAGTTATTTCATTTGCATTAGGATCACTTGGATTCCTTACAAATTTTGAGTTTAATGAATTTAGAGAACGAATGAATCATTGTATTGATTCGGGTGTCAAGGCTAATCTTCGTATGAGATTTACCTGTCGTGTTCATGGTAATGATGGTAAGTTAATTTGTGAACAGCAAGTATTGAATGAATTGGTTGTTGATCGTGGGCCTTCACCTTACGTTACCCAATTGGAATTGTATGGAGATGGATCTTTGCTCACCGTTGCCCAAGCTGATGGGTTGATCATTGCTACTCCTACTGGTTCCACTGCATATTCTTTATCTGCTGGAGGTTCACTTGTACATCCTGGCGTCAGTGCCATTTCGGTGACCCCAATTTGCCCTCATACCCTTTCATTTAGACCAATTTTACTTCCTGATGGTATGTTCCTTAAAGTTAAAGTTCCAGATACCAGTCGTGCCACTGCATGGGCTTCATTTGATGGGAAGGTACGTACTGAACTTAAGAAGGGATTTTATGTAACTATTCAAGCTTCTCCATTCCCATTTCCTACCGTGACATCTTCCAAAACCGAATATATTGATTCGGTTTCACGTAACCTTCATTGGAATGTCCGTGAACAACAGAAACCGTTCAGTTCATACTTGACTCCTGAGAACCAGAAACGACTTGAACGTCATGATAAATCTGATATGGAGAATTTCCTGAGTATACAAACTACTAATGAAGTGCACGCTGATTCCGACAACGAAGAAGCATTTGATATCAACTATAGTGACGATGATGGTGAGAATGAGAAGGAAGAGGAAATAGAACACGAAAGAGAGAGTTCGGATGAGGATTTTGCATTCATCCCTGCCGACAGTGGGACCCTGACTCCAATGAGCCTGAGTTATAATAATATTGATGATAGATGTTGTTTTGCCCATCCCCATGCCAGAATAAGTTTAAATCAGAGATTTTGAGCCATTGAATGGTAATGAATAATGTCATGAGTAATGTGTAACTGTGGCTGATGATCTAGTCATAATTAACCAAATGAATTGTATATGTCTTTTATCTATATTTTGCAGTTTAATACTACGTTAATAACGCGTACATTTAAGCACATTCGTAGACCAATCGTAGAACGGTTAATCACGTGCCAAGACTTTATCAGTTTTTCTTTGTTGTGATCTACCACAGCAAAAAAAGCAATTGTGGTGACTCGGTACACGACTCTTTAACTAAAGTTAAATTTCTTTTTTTCTTTTTATCAGAAAAAGAAAAAAAATTTTTTTTGCCCTTCAATTAAAAAAATTTTTTTTTAGGTTGGTTGCCATATAAATAAAAAAAACACCTTTTTTTTTAATTTCCTACACTTACTTTCTTTTAATATTACTAAGTATAATGTCTGACATTACTCAAAAGATGGACAACTTGTCTGTTCAAGATAACGCTGGTGGTGAAAAGCCACAACGTTCACAATACGTCCCACCTCACTTGAGAGCTGCCCGTGCTAATGCCCCAGCTGACGTTCCTTTTGGTGGATCTCGCCGTTCTGCTAGTGGTGGTAGTAACTTTGGCAACAATGGTGGTGACTATGATGGTGGATACCAAAGAAGATCCAACTACAATCAAGGTGGTTACAACAACAACAACAGAAGAGGTGGTTTTGGTGGTGCTCGCGGTGGCAGCAATGCTGGCGGTAGATACCAAAGACCAATTCCTGGTGTTGGTAGATGGGTTGACGGTAAACACGAACCATCTGAACCTTCTAAGCAATTGGAACTTGAATTATATGGTACTCCAGATGATACCAAGATGCATTCCGGTATTAATTTCGACAATTACGACGATATCCCTGTTGAAGTCTCTGGTAACGATATTCCAGAAGCCATTACCCAATTCACTGCTCCTCCATTGGACCCATTGCTTGTTGAAAACATTACCTTATCTAGATTCACTAAGCCTACTCCTGTTCAAAAGTACTCCGTTCCTATCGTTACCGGTGGTAGAGATTTAATGGCTTGTGCTCAAACTGGTTCCGGTAAGACTGGTGGTTTCTTATTCCCAGTTTTGTCTGAATCTTTCAAGAGTGGTCCTGCTCCAATTCCAGAAGCTACTGGAACTTTCTCATCATACAAGAAGTACCCAACTGCTTTAGTTATGGCCCCAACCAGAGAATTAGTATCCCAAATTTACGACGAAGCCAAGAAGTTTGCTTATAGATCTTGGGTTCGTCCTTGTGTTGTCTATGGTGGTGCTGATATCGGTGAACAAATTAGAAACATTGGTAAAGGTTGTGACTTACTTGTTGCTACTCCAGGTCGTCTTAAGGATTTATTGGAAAGAGGAAGAATTTCATTGAGCAATATTAAATACTTGGTTTTGGATGAAGCTGATAGAATGTTGGATATGGGTTTCGAACCACAAATCAGACACATTGTTCAAGAATGTGACATGCCTGATGTCAATAACAGACAAACCCTCATGTTCTCGGCCACTTTCCCAAGAGATATCCAATTATTGGCTCATGATTTCTTGAAGGATTACGTTTTCCTTTCTGTTGGTAGAGTTGGTTCTACTTCAGAAAACATTACCCAAAAGATTTTATATGTTGAAGATGACGAAAAGAAGTCTGTTATTTTAGATTTGTTATCTGCAGGTGATGCTGGATTAACCATTGTTTTCACTGAAACCAAGAGAATGGCTGATAACTTAGCTGATTTCTTGTATGATCAAGGATTCCCAGCTACTGCTATTCATGGTGATAGAACTCAATATGAAAGAGAAAAGGCTCTTGCTGCTTTCAAGAATGGTGCTGCTCCTATTTTAGTTGCTACCGCTGTCGCTGCTAGAGGTTTAGATATCCCTAATGTCGCCCATGTTATCAATTACGATTTACCTTCTGATATTGATGATTATGTCCATAGAATTGGTCGTACTGGTCGTGCCGGTAACGTTGGTATTGCCACTGCATTCTTTAACAGAAACAACAAGAATATCATTAAGGGATTGATTCAATTGTTATCTGAAGCCAATCAAGAAGTTCCAGATTTCTTGACCAAGATTGCAAGAGAATCTTCATTTGGTGGTAGCTCCCGTGGTGGTAGAGGTGGTAGAGGTGGTCGTGGATCATCTGGCCCAAGTAGAGATTTTAGAAGAGGTGGTTCATCATCAGGTTCTTCTGGTTGGGGTGCCAGCTCTGGCTCTTCTGGCTGGGGAAACAGTGGTAACTCTGGTTACTCCAACTACAATTCTTCAGCTTCTAGTGGTTCTGGCCGTCGTACAAATGATTACAATTCAAACTATGGTAATGCCACTTCCAACTCCTGGTGGTAAATGAATAGCTAAGTAGCTATTTTTGTTTTGGTTTTGCTATTGTTTTTTTGTTACTATTTTTTGTTTTATCATTTGTTGATTTTTTTTTATATTTTGTTGATTTTACAACTCCATGTCTCAATCATTAAGAAGGAGGAAAGATTTTTCATCCATATTATTTATTTTGTTTGTTTAAACAGAATTGTTGCTAATTATTCAGTTGGTATTTTTTTTATATATTAAGGTTGCTTTTTCAAATTTTTATTTCCCCAGGTAAGAGAGAATTCTTACTCCATTAATTATTAGTTGGTATTATTATTTTTATTGATTTTTGTTTTATTCATTTTTGATAGTGATTTATGGAGGAACCTTTATCCCCCTTTACAGTTTTGCATATGCTGCGGGTTCAATTCATAAATTGTATTACTATATCATAAAGAAAGTTTGATTTTTAAAGTTTGGAAATAAAGCATAGAAAAGGCATAGAAAGTTATAGAAAAAGAAGAAGAAGAAGAGGAAGAGTGGAGGAGCTGTGTGAATGTTTGGAATGAGTTATTTGGTTAACTGCGTTCTTAGTGGAGATAGCATTTTCTTCTTGTTTTTTTAGGTTATTACTTATAGGATTTAGACATTGGGTCAAGTTATAAAGTTTATAGTTTCATATTACATATGAGTTAATTTGAGTTTGTAGTTCCTCTATATCGTAGAAGTTATATTCGTTCTAGAATTTGTGGAAGTTTGTCGGTACTTAATTTATCCGCGTTGAGATCTCATTTTTTTTTTCAGGAGGGGGTCAACTGATATCAAAGCTATATCTATATTTTTTTTTTTCAAAATAGTAAATACTCACGTTGATAAGATCGATCCCACGAAAATGGTCCAACCAGGTCTAAAAAGGTTTATATTCGCCTTACTAACCCTATGGATAATATACTTTACCATTAGTTCTTTATTTACTAGTCACACTGAATCAGTCAAGGAATTCAGTAGTGCCAAACTAGAACTTGTCAATGCATTAGAAACACATTTCGACTGGAAGAAAACAGGACTAAACTTCCAACCAACTTCCAGGATTGCCATAACTAAAGATACAATTGTCCAGCAGCAATTATCATCTGCATTCCCCTATGATCCCAATGATTCCTTTCCCAAGAAAATCTGGCAGACGTGGAAAGTTGGCCTTGATGAACATGATTTTCCTCATAAATATAGACGATATCAAGGTACTTGGGAACAAAAGAACGCTGGATACAAACACTATGTTCTTTCAGACGCCGAGTGTGATGTTCTTGTTGAGAAATTGTTTGTTAGTGTCCCTGATGTGGCTCATACGTACAAGATCATGCCCAAGAGTATTCTCAAGGCAGATTTTTTCCGATACTTGATCCTTTTCGCTAAAGGAGGAGTTTATACAGATATAGACACCACTGCATTAAAACCCATTGATGATTGGGTTTCGAATAGTCAAGTTTATTTAGGAGTTGTTAATAATGCGGGATTAGTTGTGGGTATAGAAGCTGATCCTGATCGTCCTGATTGGGCCGAATGGTATGCTAGAAGAATTCAATTCTGCCAATGGACTATTCAACTGAAGAAAGGACATCCCATGTTGGGACAATTGATTGCAAAAATCACGGAACTTACATTACAAAGAGAAGAACAGGGTACTTTAGAAAAAGTATTGGGAAAAGATGAAGGAGGAGATATCATGAACTGGACCGGACCTGGGATATTCACAGATTATGTGTTTGCATATATTAATAGCATTCTTGAATCTCGTGCTAGCTTCAAACTGAGGAAATATGATGGAGCAGTGGATTGGAAATTGTTTACCGGGATGGAACAGCCCATTGTATTAGATGACGTGATGGTATTGCCGATAACTTCATTTAGTCCTGATGTGAATACTATGGGTGCTGGTGATTCTAAACATCCTATTGCCTATGCCAAGCATATGTTCCTGGGCTCTTGGAAGAAAGACGATCCAATGCCTGGAATGGAAGATTAATGTATTTATGTTTGTAAAGTTTAAATTTGTACACTAATTCTGAATAATTATCACTAGAAGTAATACTTCTGCTTACACTAGACTCTTGTGACAGTTCAACACGTTCAAAAGGTTTGACATATTTATCAACGAAAGATAGGTGGTAGATATATTGCCAGGGCTAGGAGGGCCATCATATTTAGTTGCGTGTGGAAAAAAGCTAACGCAGGTTTAAGCAGAGTGATAAAGCCATCCGCATAAAACTAATTGGACTAAATTTAGATCTGCATGGAAGACCTTTTTTAGCATTGTGAGATCTTGAGATATATCAGCTTATCGTACGAGTGCCAAAAAAAAAAAAATTACTCAAGTCAATAATCAGATATTCATAAATAGGTTTTGACCACACAATAATACACGTGTTGCAAAATATTGAGAAGTCTACAGTGACTCAAAAAAATATTTAGAAAAGATACAAACTAAATTTTAATTTTTCATTGTTTTCGCAGTCAATCTAGACTAAAAAGTATTGTACGGGAAATGAATATTCAGGAATACATTGTTATTGCTGACTTGAAAAGGGTTTAGTTGACTCCAGCAACTAGGAGCCAGAACTGAGATTCTGCTACACAAGCATAGTTTGGAACTCCTTTCAATACATTCGATAATTATTTTCCACCTACAAGACAATAATAGTCCTGCAAAATCCCAGATTTCCCTAACGACAGCTTTTTTAGCCACATGTTTTTTAGAAGCTGCATATTCCAGATTATAAAAATAAATAGATCCCACGTGAAGCTGATTCTTCTAGCTCAAATCTGATATACTATGATTAAACTTAAACAAAATTAATTAGATAAATAATTCACATACAAAAGATATCCTATGAAAGTGACTCGGATATTAATCGAGGCTTAGAACCACTACTAGCCACATAATGTTATCAAAGGCAATAGAAGTGATATAAGCCCATTTGTTCTTACCCTAATTCCTTTTGAAATAAATTATTAATGCTAAACAAATTCATTGTTCAAATTAACACATACACTAATTAATATTCGTAAATGTAAATGATGAATTGTTGATATTCAAATCTCTAATTTGGGCACGATTCTTTCGGAAATTTTTGCAAAAGTACGAATTATAAATAGCACCCCTTATATCTACTTAATACTTTCAATTTACTCATTCAAATATAATCACAATAATGGCAAATAAAGAGGAAGATCCAGAGCTTACTTTCACCATAGAAGATGATTCAGTGGAAGCTATTCCACTACAATCCTTGGGAGAACTGTCTATGAATTCCAGTATCTTTGTTGACTCACCTCTAGAGTATCCAAAACCCGGTATATTTCAAACTGCAAACAAGTATTTCCACTATATATTCAATATACTTAGTTACCAATCAAAGTGCGTTGGTACTTTTTGTGAACTCCATTGCAAGAAAATATTGGTCTTGATTATTACAATTGGTTTATCATATTATTTGATAACATTCCTTGATTTGGGCCCTCCTGCAAGATCTAAAACAGAATATAGTTCAACAAAGCTTCAATTTCTTCGCTATATGGAACACTATCCTGATTATAAGAAAAATGGTTTAAGTTTTCAGACGGAGTTATCCACTAAACTTTCAACCAAAACAAGACTTCGCAAACAATTGGCACATAGTATCCCTTACAACCGAGACACCCCATTACCCAAACAAATATGGCAAACTTGGAAAGTGAATCTTGATGACCCAAATTTTCCAGCCACATTCAAAAATTATCTGCAAACTTGGACTGAGAAGAACCCTAATTATACTCACCATATTTTAGCTGATCAAGAGTGCGATCAGCTTGTAGCTGAATTGTATTCTGGAACTCCCGATGTGATCCATGCTTACCAAATTATGCCTAAGCCTATTCTCAAAGTTGACTTTTTCAGATATTTAATTTTATATGCCAAAGGAGGAGTCTATAGTGACATGGATACTAAAGCAGTAAAACCTATTGATCACTGGGCCTCCAACTTAGAAAGCAAAAGATTCAATTCTACTATTTATTCCGATGATCCTAAAAACCCTGGTTTGGTTGTAGGAATAGAGGCAGATCCCGAGGTTGACCAGTACAAATATTTCGCTCGGTCACTCCAATTCTGTCAGTGGACAATCCAACTGAAAAAGGGGCATCCCATGTTAGGAGAACTAATCGCAAGGATTACTGAAACTACATTGGAACGTGAGGAAATGGGTCTACTTGAGCACAAGTTAGATGTTATGGAATGGACTGGTCCTGGTATATTCTCAGATTATGTATTTGATTACCTAAACAGTATTTTTGATGCATCTTCAGCTGTGGCCCGTCGGAAATATGACAGAATCTTTGATAGAACTTTTTTCACACATATGGAACAGCCTATTCTTATTCAAGATGTATTAATATTACCAATTACATCTTTTAGTCCAGATGTTGGATGGATGGGTGCTCACGAATCTCTGGATCCCATGGCTTATGCTAGGCATATGTTTCTGGGTTCTTGGAAGGTGAATTCCACTGCTCCAACTTAAGTGGTACAATTAGCGGTTTTGTATAGTATGATTTCCGTTTGCAAGAGAATTTGCATAAGATAATTTAGATATGCTGAATCATGACATACATATTACTGCACTATCTGGAGTCAATTCTTATATATATATCCCACCCTAAGATATAATTTACTATAATATGTTTGTGATATTGGTGGAACAATAGAGGATTATTATTTTCCTATTCTAGTAGCACTTTACTTACAACAAAATATTTAAAATTAGAATCTTCACTGAACCCTTTGTGTCAATTTGAAATTTTTCGTAAATAAACTCATACAAAAATTGTTTAGATTGTAGCATAAACCAAAAGTGAATTGTCATTACTTATAATATAAGATGTAAGATCACAGGTAGAGGTTTGCATACTTAATTAGGAACGTATTACTGGTCATTTACCAAGTCTAGAATTTTGAAATAGGAGTGTATTCCTGAAAAATAATCTTGCAAATCTCAGAAGACCCAAGGCGTGTGTGAGTGAGAGTAAAATTTTCCATACCCCACTATAATAAATTGCGAAAAGTACCAGGATATTTTCAAAATCTTCTAGAAGCTAAGGGAAATATAGTTCCTATATTGTATTCTATATCATATCGTGATGAAGTACCTAGAATTTAATCATGGAGTTCTCCATGAAGATAGTAATAGAAAACACTATAATTGGAGAGAAGTAGCCCCGTTTTAAAATTTGTTATTTTGGCTTCTCTGGTCAATAGGAAGACATAAGCCACCACCATTGTTCATAATTGCCACCTAATCAATTAGATTCGTAAATGAAAATTAAATTTAATAGCATTAAGAGTTCTCAATTTACCCTCTGAAAGTATAGGTTTATTAAAATAATCTGGATTTCAGTATTGTTTTTGATTATTTACTACCTTTAAATAATTGAGTTTATGTTTTTAAATTATAAAAAAGTTACTGGACAAAGATCAATAGCCAAATACGAAAAATCTCCGCAGTTAGACTAAACCAATTATTTTTTAATCCAATTAGTATAGATTTGTATTTCACATTTATAACTAATAATCTAAGGCAGGTAAAAATAATTTTATAGCAAACTATTTAGGGTTTGTTGTGGTGGCCAAACTTCCTTTTTTTTCTCGTTATTATTAAATCAATAAGGGATTAATACACTATAAATAATACTTAAAGCCCACATCAGAATTCTTTCGAACCTTACTCTTCTTAATTGCCGATTGTATAATATTTGACGTACTTCTGCTTTATAGTAATCAGGTTTCACTATTTTCCGTATAAGATTTGGAATCCTTATAATTTAACTCGTTACATCGTCGATTATCTGTTTTGCAACAATCCGAGTAAGTACATTTTCAAGAAGCAACCAAAAACTATACAAAAACATTCTCTAAAATTTTAGAGAGATTTTGAAATATATCTTATTCTTCATCACTAGCTGCTCCGACCTCATCCAAATAACAATTCCAACTTATGATTATCTCACCTAAAGCACTCAAATCAATCGTAATCGGCTTTGTTACCGCGTCAGCTTTACATTTGCTATATTCAATCCATACCGCTTCAGGATCATCAGCTCTATCATCCTTAACCTCAGGATCAAGCAGTTTTGGGATTTTAAAGTCTCTCACGAGAGGTGTATTTACTTCCCAGCAAAATGAAGAAGAATACAAACTTGTCGGTTATCATCAAGATCGTCAAACAAACTTAATAGTTTTACAAAAGAGTTACTTAAACGAACTAGATTCTAGTTCTTCCAACCAGGTGTGGAATTCTATTAAATCAGATATTGATAATAATGTTGATTTTGATTTGAAAGTAATTAGCGGGTATAATTACAAAGAAATGATTGAGCGTATTAATTCGGAAAATGAACTAAGCTTAAACAATTCAGTCATTGAACAGTTTGAAACTGAACAAAAGTTTATTCATGCATCAAGAGATTTCTTTACAAAATTAATGCAATTCATTCAATCACACAAACCAGATATTGGAGGAATCAACAATAATGAGCATTTTCCAAATGGTAAAAAGATCGAAGAATACTACCAAAAGCAAAAGCAAGTGTCCGATGAAGAACTTGCAAAGATAGATACAGAAGACTTATTGCATAAATATGGTCATTTGCCTGTTTATGGTGGCCATCTTAGGGAACAATATTCTGAAGAAGTTGTAAGAACTAAAGAATACTTGTCTTTATTCATTACTTTAAGTCAACAAGAAAAAGACAGTTTGAGAAATTCTCATAATGCTTTTGTTCATAATATGATGACTCAATACTCTGACGAATTATTGCAATTTAATAAATTCAACGATTTTATGAAGGGTGACGGTATCGTTTATTTAGGAGGTGGTAGCTATAACCAATTAGTCTTGGTTTCTCTCAGAATTCTTCGTGAAAATAAATCTAGATTGCCAGTTGAAGTTCTTATGCCTTATGAACAGGATTATGATCAAGAATTTTGTCACCATATTTTACCAACCTTGAACGCTAAATGTAAGCTTATGACTCACTACTTGCCCAAGAGTTTTATGGATAACGTTGGTGGTTTCCAATTAAAGAATATCGCCCTTTTAGTCTCTTCGTTTGAAAGAGTTCTTTACATTGACTCAGATAATATTCCAATTAAAAATCCCGATTCGTTCTTTGTGAATAAACCGTTCACAAATAAGCATTTGGTTATGTGGCCAGATTTGTGGAGAAGATCAACTTCACCAACTTTCTATGATATTGCAGGTATCCCGGTTGATGATACTTTCCAGGCTCGCAATTCATATGCAAAAGGTGATCCTCGTGGAATTAATGAAGATACCAGCAAAATTTCCTATCATGATCTTAAAGGTGCTATTCCAGAAGCAAGTTCGGAAACCGGGCAAATTTTAATTAACAAGAAAGTCCATTTCCAAACCTTAATCTTAGCAATGTACTATAACTATTATGGTCCTGACTTCTTCTATCCATTGCTTTCCCAAGGTGCTGCTGGTGAAGGTGATAAGGAAACATTTATTGCCGCTGCTCATAAATTAAATTTACCTTATTACCAGGTTCAGGAATTCTGCCGTGAATTGGGACCTGTAGATCCAAACTCCAAAAAACATAATATATTTGCTATGGGTCAATATGATCCAATAATTGATTATATTCAAACTGGTGAAGATCCAAGTGTTGAAAACCACGCCCAAGGTTCTAAGCAACACGTGGTTGATTACTACAGTGAATCAACTTTGAAATACCCTAAACATATGAAGGACACTAGTATGTCAAACTACGATTTTCATTACTTCAAATCCTCGTCACTAGCTTTCTTACACGCAAATTGGCCAAAATTGTATCTTCATGTATTCTCAGATCAAGACAGAGGTCCAATTATCAAAGAAGGAGAAAGAAGAAGATTGTATGGTATGGAAATGCTTAACGAATTATCAGGGTACGATTTTGAATTGCAACTCACCAGAGGTGTTTACAGCACATTCTGTATTAAACCTTATCTTATTATAAGCAAGGGTGATCATGCAGATGATAGAGATAAGATATGTGAAAATATTAACGCGCAAATTCAATTTTTGGAAAAGAACTAGAGATAATTTATATTAGACTAATAATTACAAAACTTGGGAGATATATCTAGTGTAGTTCTGCAGTTAAGTCACCTTGCTATTGAAGCAAGGAACAATAACTCGTGATTTAATACACAGTACTCTCTATTCAAAATGTAAATATCTATTGGTTGTATATAGCTTGATTTTAGATCTTCTGACTAAATGTTGATTCTCATCAGGATACTCATATATTCTACATGAATTTCCGCAAGCAACAATAACCACAATATCAAATTATTGCTAATTACTTTTATATAATATATTCATGTATTGTAAGCAACTGCCAAAGCTTGTACCTCATTATGCAGTTACATAGCTATGTTTCAAAATGAAGAAAGGAATAATAATGGTTATTTATAATGCTATAAAATACATGTTATCTCAAATAGCCACAAAGAAGAAATTGATATACAACGTATCCATTAGCCCCAGCTAGCTCTCCATAACTTCATTTTTTTTCCTTTTAAACGAGGCAAACAAGCGTATGTTAAGATATATATCACTGAGATCTTCTCTTTTGGTCGCTGCACATTTCAGCATAATGTATCCTAATCGTAAAAACATCCGATTTTTCAGGAGACTGTTACAGTCTATTCAATATAAATGCTAACAAGCTGCTTTGTTAAAGTGGTTATGGCAACCTAGGATATGGACACAGTTTCCATTTAGTAAACATTATGCTACAATATTACAACCACCTACGTATTCAGCTGAAGAAGGGTAAAAAAAAAGTCGATAGTAGCAATGTTACAAGTTATTGATTCCATAATAATACTTTTATAGGTGTTAGATAATACGATAGAGGTGTGATTAAGTGCGAAAATATTTCATACTACCACACAATAATAACTTTCTAAAATTAAGAAGATAATATTCAAAAATGTTCCTCAAGTGTCAAAATATTACGATGCCAATTTTATATAGGGGTTAAGTGTCTTAGATTTCCTTCTAAAGTTTATCAAAAGAAATAGTAACAGAAAACAGCTACATTAGAAGGGGTTAGCCCCGTTCCGAAAATTCTCCTAAATTTTGTTCTTTGGTGAACAGAGAGACAACAGCCACAACCATTGTTCATGAATGGCACATAATAAATAATATTCGAAAATACAAATTAAATCTGCTTAAATTAGGGATTTTTAATATGTCCTCATAAATTGCAGAATTATTAGCGTGATCTGTAAATTTTGTGTTTCTTTCAGCATTCCTTTTCCCATTCTATTGTTCTTTTTACATTTCTGCAACTTTTGGAATAGTACAACCACTGCATCCTTTATCAAAACATTTTGAAACTTACAGGATTTGGATTTGACATCATCATTAAATGAATCTTTAGATGCGATTTCACCTAAATCTACTTCTCAGAAAACAATATTTCTTTTCAATACATCAGAAGCCCTAAGTTCAGGATTGAGATTTGCAGTACATCTAACTTGTATTTAACGAGACTTTGTATTGTCAGTCATGGAAACACCAAAAAAACATCGTGGCCCTAGCTCAAATCTGGCTTTCATATTACATAATAACGTTTGTTGATTTCGGTCCACCGGCAATAAATTGAACTTATTAAAACTTACGCAGGCTTTAATTACTCTGTCAATTAGATGAAAATCCCGATTATAGACAAATTTTTTATAATCGGGATTTTCATCTAATGCAGGGAGTAAATGAGGTTTGGTTGAGCTATAATAGTACTTCCAACTAAAGTTCAAAGTCGCTCACGGCTTATAATTATTGCCTCACAGCAAGTAGCCGAGACATAAACACGTGAAAGAGTCAAGCCACTACCTGAATACATATTCTAAATTGGGCTCAATATGAATCTCAACAACAAATCTCTACACAGATAACCCTGATTTCAAACATGCTCAAAAAGATTAGAAGGATCACAATGCCAGATATAAATACAATATATTAATTGACGACGAACGTCACAGTGTTGAACATAAGTTACATGTCAATTTCCTAGATGACAATCCTGTCTGAAATTAAGTTACTATTATTGGAGTTAATCCTTTAAGTTACATGTTCTTGTTTTCCAAGGGTGGTTATTAGATTGGCACAGATAATTAAGATTATAAAACTATCAAGGATTAGACGTTGAGGACGAAAATTATAGCCATGTATTTGTTGCTGGACGTGAATCTCTCGCTAGTCAAACTGCTTTGTTTCGATGAGGACACATCAAAGACCAAGAGTCGGTGTTCAATTAGCTATTTTCTATATTTAGAATGAGACCCACTAGTTTGAAGTATTGCATAAACTTTGACGAAGTAATTGTTGCCAAATTAAGCTTACTTCACCTAAGTTGATTTATAAAATATATAAAATATTACTTTTTCATTCATATTTAACCTTCTTGTGAAAGGGTCGATTAAGTTACAAACCAAATCATAGTGTATAACGCAATTTAATAACGAAAAGAATAACAATAGTTATGACGAACTGTTCCAGGTTAGTTTGTGCATTAATTTCTATGTCATAAAAGATTCAAATATGATTCGAAACCGTCCTCATGTATTATTATTACAAGAAGATACCCAAAACAGAAAAGATAACTCCTTGGAAATTAGAATATCCATTGAATTTGTGCCTGGAAATAGGACCTCATAAAATAATTTATATGCTAAGAGGTCAAAAAACTTGAATACACTCAATCAATAATAGTTTTTGTGAAGTTAAAATTGAGGCTCTGACAATCTTCTCCTCGTTTATTAATTGTCTGCCAAAAAAAAAATGGAAAACGATCTACAGGAGCTAATAAAGTTAAAAACATTTCCTAGTTGGAACCTCTACCCGGTCATTCTCATAAAAATATAATAAGCAAGAAGCAATTTTGGGTGGAAAAGGCAAAAAAAATTGCCAGACACGAAACAATTTCTTTTTGAGATGAAGATGCCGGGATTTTGTCAATCCGACAAACGGGGGTCAATAATAGACCAAATCAAGGAGGCTCTATATTCACAGCACGTGGAAAAGCTTAGGTCATCGTAAAATCAATCTCTTTGATAAACTTTTTTTTGAAAGTACTACATAAATGGGATCCCATGTAGTTCTCTCAATGTTTATACCAAAAAAAAATTACTATATTTGTCTAGATATATTGAAAGTTAATTAAAAGTGAACATTAATTGAAAAAAAAACCGTGGACACCTATATGATCGTAATTGAAATTCGACAGGTTAACAAAAAGAAAGTGGGATTGTTGTTATGCGTACAACATTAAAAAAGTGTTTCTTGGGGGCGTTTTTTATTATACTTTTGAACAGTTATAGCCGAAAATATAATTCTAAAGACAAATGCTACGAAGAATGTAGTTTTGCGGAACAATCTAATAGCAGAGAACTAAATATTTTAATTCAAATAGAAAATTATTGACGTCAAAGTAAATTTTCAAGGTAGTATCCAACAGGTCTATCTCCCAAACACCTCCCTTCAATTGATCCAATTTGACTCTCGTTGATAGCTTCAGGGCGGAAAAACAATAATTTTTTATCCTTTTTTTAATCAAAAATCATGACTAAATTAAAATACTCTTTGTGATTACTATATATTTCATAATACAATCATTGTATTGTTTTCAGGTTAGAAAATAAAAAAGATTTTTCTTTTCTATTCCTGGAATTAGATGTTTGCAGGATATTTCCTTTTCTTTCAATCTTGTTTCGATTAAGTTCACAATTAAGAAATTTGTAATTAACTCAAGGTAGTGACATTCTCTATGATGTGGCTTTATTAAGAAGCTGGTAAACAAAAATAAATTATGATGGCTCTGCAGGAAGGTAATTGCAAATTTCTAGAATTGGACACTGTGGGTAATGCCAATGAAATTTTTAAAAAAAGATTTCGAAATTTAACATAGGGCAAGTAATTAAACAACATATGTTTAATAAGGGACGTGGTACTAGTAAATCCATTGATAATCGTATCATTTCTTTGAAATTATCCAAATTTTTGCAACCAAATTACATGTGAAGGTAAGAATTTCTACTCTAAGATTTTCCAAGTGTATCTTGTGCTATTATAATAATGAATATTTGCTTTTAATACTAGAGTGAGAATGCTCTTATTCTAGGCAGGCTCGATAAAAGGTATATTTTTATTATTTTCTTTTAACGTAAGTTGTTTTTTTTTTTTTTTTGCAATTAAAAAAATAACTTTACGAAATTATTTTCTAGTTGGTTAATGAACCAAGGAGGAAAATCAAGAAATAATGCAGGACGAATTTTCAGTTCCGATTACATACTGCAAAACTACTTATGGTAATAATATTTTCAGTTAACTAGTACAAACTCATATTTTAGTGATAACTATGGGAATGGGCTCTTTTTCTTACACAACTTAACTTTAATTCTAGTAAATAAACTTGCAACATTAAGTAATTTAATCAATGTAATGTGACTGGAAAATAAAAGAAAACAGGTCTTTGTACAGCAACATCTTAATCAAAACAGAACATAAAAAAACCAACAGAATGTATTTCACATACACACTAAATTAATTAAACAATAATACAAACAAATATACTACTAAAATTTGTTCTCGAGGTTACTACGATGGTATTATGGATGGGGCGGCCGGATGATATTGATTGATTGTTAATTTTAACAATAAAGAAATTTTATTATTCCAGGAAGTGTGGATAAATTTACTACCAGCTATTCACATGTTAATTTTCTTGATATAGTAAATCCCTAGTTATCTAAATATGAAAGGTTTAAAAAAGTTGTGAAGACTATGCTCTCTTCTTTTTACTAAGTGAAATAGTGTGATTCTCTTTCACAATTAATGAAATACCCACATTAGTTTTCCAATTTCTCGTATCGCTGACAATTTTATTTTATTACTAACCCCTTCATAACATGTACTGTATTGAAGATATTTCCAAAAAAAATGCTGTAATATTTTTAAAAACTGAGGCCACGCTGATACAAGATGCAAAAACTCAGATTTATCCCTGATGTTTTGTCCCGCCTGTCGATTTTAAAAAGATTAAAAATACGAATTTATCTCCCAAATTTATTTGATTTATTAACCATTGTTTTACCAGTTCAATCATATTGATTTAAGTAATTGGCAAGAAACATGCTGTATAAACTTCTATTCAACTTGATCAACCACAAAAACCGGAGGAAAACCGCCATACTTTGCATAGTATTCATCTTATGCGCCTGGCCATTATGGACATTTTCGCATCAAACCAGGAACATTGACCGATACATAAAAAACCCTATTTACAATTTCCACAGTAAAATATTTGGCAAGCTTCAACCGGTTTTATCGATTGGTGATCGATTTGTTGTATTTCCCAAGAATGGTGCTTCGAGTGCTACCCTGTTAGCCACTGAAGAAGGACGATTTAAGCTTGTGTATAATGGTAATTCATCTGCCGTTACTTACGACCTTATCACCAGAGAATATAAAGGTCTTCAATTTGATTTATACACTTCATTGCAAAATACAGAGCAAGACTACTGTGGCACAAGAAAGAGTGGGATCATATTCAATGTAAAAAAGCTTCACGTATTTAAAGAAGAATATGACCAGATGGCTGACGTGTTGATTGATCAACTTTCCAATGATGAAGCATTTCAGGAGCTAGCAGAGTTCTTTGAGGGTAAAGTTCCCAAGATGATACAGGATGACAATGTGTACAAATACTTCTACAAATTCGCCGGTACCTCCGTGTGGTTGAAAGATTACGGGGTGCATCTTATGGTTAGCAGGGTATTATATTCTAAATTTGGATTAAAATGGGATGCCCATATGTCGTTGCTTTATGCCCAAGTGTATAATGAACATTGGGAACTTTTGCATAACGTTGAGTTGAAGTTGCCTAACTCTGACACGATTCTTCAATTCCCACGATTCATGCCCATTCCTTTATACCATAATTTGTATGGGGGTTGGTTTGGTCCTGAAGATGCTCGTCTCTTTCTAGTAAAGAATAAAAATGGTCATGAAGAACCTGTGGTGGTTTTTAATGCCCAGCATGAACAAGTGATTGTTGCTGATCAGGGAGAACCGGCCAGATGTCATAACTATCGAGCTATGTTTATGGCGTGGCTATTCCAGTTTCAAAAGGGTAAAAAGATAGCCGAGTGTAATCCAGACAAAAAGTATGATAATATCACTTATAACAAAATTCGAGAATTGAAGATTGATGGACTGGGGAAACCCAAGGACATAGAAAAGAACTGGACTCCATTTACTGATCCTAGTGAAAGGAATCCCTATGATACACATATCTACTTTATTTACGAATTTCACAATCTTAAAGTATTGAAATGTGAATTGGCCCATCTTGTCCTGGATACTCTTTCCAACTGTGCAGTTGTATTTGAAACTCCTAGTTATACAATTGGTCCTATTCGAGGCGGTACTGAACTCTTGCCCTTGAGCACAATAAGGAAAACCAAGAAGTCCATATGGATTGGGTTTGTGCGGACCCATTTGAACAAATGGGGATGTGAAAAGGAAATGTACCTTCCTCACTTTTTTCTCCTTAGTCGTCAAGGATCCAATTTCAAAGTCACGTACATGTCTAGTTCGCTTGCGTTCGATGTTCCTATCAGAAGTGAACATCAAAAGATTAGGCTTTGTGATTCAGAGGATTTGAATATTATCATTCCCAACGGGATTTCCAACTGGGAATACCACAAGGAATCTGGAACTGATTATATGACACTTACTTTGAGTACGGGTGATTCCAACAATATTTTGTTGCACTTGAAAGATATAGGAAAAATGATCGATGAATTATATACTGGGGAATGGAATGAGAATGTTAAGGACATAAAGATGAACAAGTGTGTATTGGACAGTGATTTAGACTTTTGTAAGACATATGGAGACGAGATGACGAGATTGGGACTTACTGAAGCACAAAGATTAGAAAACGAGTAGTAAGATTAATTGAAGACACCTAGAATATTGTAGCTTGTAGAATTATAAAACAATATATTTCATAAGATCTGCACCCTTGTATTACTCAAGTGAGGTATAGTGTAGCCAAAAACAGACATTAGAGGTATTTTGGGCCATTATATACTAAAAATTTGAATTTATTTCAAAATGCTTTTAGACATTTTTGTACAAGATTTTTTGTTACTAATAAATGGAATTCCATAGTTAACTGATCATCACTGGCAGGAATTCGACTTTGCTCAAATCTCGGGAACTACGAATAACATTTCTAGTTTTAAAAGAAGTAAAAATTAACTAATTTAGGCAATGCAATAGTTTGTACAGTTATCATGTAATTGGTATCTTTGAACTCATAGTCGTTAAATAATATCATTTATTAAAATCTATTATTCCTTAGAGGAGGTTTAGATGTAGGGAATCACACTCGTGGGATTCTAACGGCAAATTCAAAGAGATTATAAATTCTCACCCACTGTGTTCTCAATAGAAAATTTATATTGGATACCTACACAAAAAGTATACCACGATAAATCCATTGTATTATAGATCTATTAGAAAAATACGTTATTGTACTATTTATGAAAACTCAATCTTGGTGTAGTAAATTAGAAGCTCGTGTATAAGCGTATTTTGTAATATAATAACTCTACTTTTGTAAGAAAATAGAATGATCTGTTAGTCGGAATAGCTCGTTCAGGAGGCAGCTTGAGGACTTTGCTGCCTCCAACCACCCAGGCTGGAATGAAGGATAACTTCACCAGCCATCACAATTGGTGCAATTTTTCTATGGCCATTTTAATATGAGTATGATATTGTTGAGAATCATAACATCACTGGCTACAAAATTATATATGATACGAATGGTGGCAGCTCTGTGAACTTGGAACTTGGCTGGCTGATCTCAATTTAAAAAATATATGGCTCTCCCGGTATTTTTTACGGTGATAGTAAACAATTGTAGATGAAATCCTAACTAATAAAGATTAAATAGATTAGATTCGTTTTGCTCTTTTATTTTTTTTCATACCTTCTCCAATCCTATTACTGATGACGTCATGATATTGCCTATTACCTCATTTAGTCCCGACATTGGATGGATGGGTGCAAAAGACTCTGGTGATCCAATGGCCTATGTTGGACATATGTTCCTGGGAACTTGGAGAGGTCACGACTAGTCTCAAGGAGAATAATTCCATTGTGGTAAAAAAAAAAATTACTAACCTTTATGATTTTACATGTTTATCTATACAATACAAAATTTCACCAAGCTAGTTGTTCGATAATTATATTTTTTATGTCAAGCATTTGTTTGTACTCATTTTGACTCCTAAATTTTTTATAGTACACAGAACAGTCCTTATTCGAACAGTTCTCAGCAGACTGGTTGGTTATATTGTTTCCTTTATTACCAAATGCACTGTAAACGCAGTCCTTACATAGTTTCTCAAGTTTCCTGACTCTCAATTCATTCTCTCGACATTCCAGACAAATAGTTGCAACAAGTTGTTGTTCATCACTTGTGCAACTCAGACAAACCATTGAATTATTAAGATCCAATTTCTCGTGACAACTAAGGCAAGTATGGGAATTAAGTACTCCACTCTGCAACAATCCGTCATTTCGAAGTAATCGACTACGACTTTGAGAAAATGAAGGCAACTCTCGATACCATCCTTTCACATCAACTCCAAGCAAATTAAACACTCGTGCCAAAGGCGGGATAAGTACTCTAGTGATATAATATTCATAATCCAACATCAAAGGTTTATCTGTCTTATATGAAGCTATGAGATCTTCTGGTGAAATACAACGATCTTTAATCCTGTGTTTGGTAGCATCTTGTATGATTACGTATGGCACTCTCTCTCGGTATTGAGGTTCTTTCCGAGGATCATCTTCCACCATCTTATTAGCAACCACTGCCCCCGGTGGTAAATATTTTTCATTCTTGTACGTACCATACCTAACTTCCTTAGCAAAGCAGAAATCCTGAACCGAAATTTTGTTGATTGATATTTTGTAAAATTGTTTCAAAGTGTATTCCTTAACTTTAGAAAGGTTTTGTGTTTCAAATAATATTCGTAAAGCCTTCTCGGTCATTTTCAGCTGAGCAGGAATACCATCCCTTCTTACAGTCTCTATACCCTTGGCGTCAAATTTGGGAACTTTTTGATCTTCATACTCATATGCATAACCTACATAACGTTTCTTCGTCAAAAGCACACATGGATGGTAGACCTTCTCAAACTTTAATTTTACCGGATCAGGGAAGACGCTAGTAATATATTGAGCAATTGATTTTCCCAATTTAAACGCTTCATCTTTAGATTTACCTGGGAAATAAACAAATAGCGAATCGGTATCACCATAAACTACTTTAGCACCATAGTTACCAGCTTCAATTAATTCAATAGACTTCATTAGGATTTCTCTCCCAGTCGATACAATAGCATCTGAAATATCAGAGTTGGGCATTCTTCCACTGAATGTAGCGGAGGTATACCCATACGTAACATTAGCAATTAATTTCAAAGCAAGTTGTCTCGAGTTATAGACTCTAGTCAATTCAGTATCGTCCCGGAATGACTTTGTTACTGCTTTCACTTTAATTCGGAGAGCTAAGAATTCTTCCAACATCTTTGCCAATATCGATTTTCGAACATTACTTTTCACAAAGATAAACCCATTTGGTGATATATTAATAGCATTGTCTTTCTTAAGTAGATCAATCATACCAGGTGGGATCTTGAGGTTGTCAAGATAACCAATATCATTCATGTTGGGACTGAAGTTGTTCAATTTTCCAAGCAACGTCGAGTAACAATAATTATAGGCAATCATAATGGAAGGATATAATGATTGAAAATCCAAAACCACCAAGGGTGATTTCTAGAAATTTGAATTAGGTTCCAAAATTAAAGGAATGCATTCAATAGGTCTCATTTCATGTACTTGTTGTTTAGAAGGAGAATTCAATAATAAACTCTCCAGTTTGGTTAATCGTGCAAGAATCGATTCAACTTTGAATTGAGAACCACGATAGAAATTTGCATTGAATTCGATCCCGATCAACCGAGAATGTTCTACGTTCCTAGTAATTAACTCTTGGACCTCAATAATCTTAATCACCATATCAATTCTGGTGGAATAGTACGATAACGCCACAAGGACATTCAGAAATGTTCCAGTCAGTAACCATTGGCTCAATTGATAATTCAGATATCTGGGTAATGAACGATGTAACAAATGATAAGACACATTTTCTAGTGAATAACTAGTCAAACTAAGATCAGATCTTAATAATCTCCAAACATTAAACATATGACGTCCGTTAATTTCAATATTGGAGGTATGCGTATATCCCCATCTATCTCCAAATTTACCATTGCTCTTATCAGATCCACGACTGAAGTCAGCCAATATGTTAATATCAAATACATTGCGAAGTCTTTCAATGATATAACCCCATGACATTGCATTGATTTCATAACCAGCTAAAATATCAGGATCAAATATCTCGATTAACTGAACTAACCTAGCTGTCATTTCCACTTCATCATCAAATAGTTCAATATTCTTTTTTAAACTAGAAGAAAGTTGCGAAATAAATTGTTCACTATATTTTCTAGTATTAAATATCAAAATACCAGACGTGTATTCAAAATGGTTAAACATTCCATTCTTGTCATCAAAGGAATAAAACACTATTGAAATAGGATCACGTAATGGATCTACTGTTAATTTGGAGTTAGGTGGATCAGCATGAATTTCCATCAGGAAACAAGTCAAGGAGTTGTACCCATTCGGGCGTCGGGCTATTTTCATCGAGTTGTAACTAAATTTGAAATCATAGGATTGGGTTATTCCTGGCTCATCCTGAGATCCGTATTTTAACGCCCTGCGTTGCAACTTCTCTTCCTCTAATTTAGCCCAAGTTTGAACATTCTGTTTCAGAGGAGGATCCTGGAGATATTGCCAAGTATAGAATTTCCGCGATCTTATACATTTTCTAGTTTCTGTATCATCCTGGAGATTATCGTGGATCATTTTAGTCAGTGACGTCATGGGAATCAGACTTGAATCCTTCAATGGCACTACAATTTTTTTATTTGCAAACACAAATGGTTTTGTAGGGATATCATTTAAATTATCGTAGAAAGGGTCCTGGTAGTTAATTTTCAATTTCCCTGCTTTCTGGAATGTGTTGTTTATATTCTCGGGCTTAACTGAGTCTGGAATAACGACTTCATAACAATTATCTCCAATATTTAGTCCCATGTGATTAGTCCCTTCCAATGATGGGGTGAAAGTGATATCTTCAATGGAAGAAGAAGAGTGGCTTATATTATTCTGAGTAAATGATGGAGCATTTTGCTGTTGCTTCTGAGTCATTTCTTTCACCATAGCTTCGTCAAACTCTTTCAATTGGGTCTCATCGATACCAGAGGCATCCAGTTCTTCCCTATTCTCTTTATCAATTGGATTCCGATTGCCATAATTTTCAACTATATCCTCCGTTTCATCTTCTTCCTCGGCTTCTTCAATATCTGAAAATCTGGTTTGTTTTGGAGATGTGACAACATCGGGTCTTACCATAGGTGTTGCTTTGGTGCTGTTTTGTGTTAGCATTGGAAGAGTTTCACTCATATCAGACATCGTATCAGATGAATTAACTTGTGATTCAAATAACGATTCAAAATTTTCCCATCTAACAATATCTATTCCTGGTCTCATTGGTATATTATGATATTGAAGTTCCTTCTCATAATCCACTAGATCAAATGAAGTTTTGAACTTGTCAAACATATCATTCCCATTTATTTTCCTTGATTTTAAGTTAGTCAAATAAGTATCGGCATACTTCTCCATATCCAACTCGTTTGAACCAGTTAGTTGGATTGCATATTCAAGTAATTCATTCAATCTTTGTTGATTAGACCAATTTGTTGACCCGGTTCCAAAATACGAAAGTTCGTTTGTAGTGGCAAGCACATCGCTATATAATTCAAGCAGCGAATTTCTTATATCACACTGGTATTTCAAATCATTATATATCTGTTTTAATGAGGATAGGTAAATTCTTGGATTGCCAAATTCATCATATTTATACCCATGTTGTGGATTTTTACCGTCTTGAATCGAGGCATTATACTCATCATACTCTTTTCTCTCCGTGAAGTTATCGTGTAGTTGTCTTGGAGATAACCATGTTCTATTGGTTATACCACTGGTGCTAATATCAATCTCTAATACTGATTTTCCAATTCTTGTGAATGGACCTATTCCCTCGTTATCCAAATCGTTTCCCTTTAATACATTGTCGTGTGTGACAAAGTTAGTTAGATACCGCAATAACACGTCAAACTGTGTCTTGGTATACGCTGATTTAAGAGCCTCGTTAACAATTGGTGATCGGAAATACAAACTCTTTGTATTTGATCCATCGCGAATATGATCTTTATCAATGTAGAGCCAACCACACCCAAAGAGGTTAAAGTCAGTTAAAAATTGCAATAGATGTGGTATATGAGCCTCAAACACATAATGTGCGTCATAATTTCTTGTTTTATTGTTATCTTCTCTGCCAATATTATGCAATGAGAGTTTGTTCTCTTGAAATAACTTGGTTAGTCGTGGTTTGTAGTTTGGTGATAGTAAAGATATTTTATAAAATAGATTATATCCTATCTGAAATCCATACATTGGAACAGCCTTACAAATTGATACATTGGCAATATATCTTCTTTTGGTAGAAGATTGTTTGTAGGAAGTGGTTGATGGTGCTTCATATTGGTCATCATCATCTTCCAGTAAGTCTTCCTCATTTTTCTTTCTATACCTTCCATTTGCGTATGATATTTTTAAAGCTTCTTCCAAATGGTCTATAACTTTGTTAATATGACTTCTCTGGGATAATTTGGCATAATCTTGGTCTCTGCAATCCACGTAAAGATATGGGTAGAAATTATGAACATGAATGACGACGTTAAACACATAAGAAGGAGTGTCTGATTTGTGCTTATGTTTCTTCTTAGTTGGTGACAAGTAATTTCGCGAGATAATAT
The DNA here is from genome assembly GCF_000223485.1 of Spathaspora passalidarum NRRL Y-27907. NCBI lineage: Eukaryota > Fungi > Ascomycota > Pichiomycetes > Serinales > Debaryomycetaceae > Spathaspora > Spathaspora passalidarum. The sequence goes on along the minus strand of NW_006767429.1, from coordinate 1,250,590 downwards.
TCTCATCAACAGTTATAGATCCATATATTCTAATTATAGGAACTTGTAAGACCTTACTGTAATACTGGTCTAAACGCGTTGGGTAGCTTTGATACGTGTCATAGTCATTGATTTGAACGCGCAACCTCGAATCAGTTTGTGAGTCATCTTTGGTTGTGTTTATGTAGCTGGTACTCGAGTTGCTATAATTATTCCAGCCATAGTTACCGTTCATGAATTGATTGCTCCAGTTGAATCAGAGAAGCTGTAAATTTTCTTATTAATTATTTTTTTTGTTAGTTCAAATGCGCAGTGGGGTATCTATTGTAGTGTTGCAAATAACTGACGTTGTACTTAGCAACCATCACTTTAAGAAAACAATAGCTAATGTTTCTTTTGGAATAATTCAATTGGTTTGATTGTCCTGTTGGAACTTTCAGATTGAAGTTGTCTAGGTGAATTTATTACAATTTCTCCTATATGGGTTTGTATTACTTTCCTGCAAATTTGAAAGGAAGCAGCGATAGCAACAGACTTACAGGTCAAGTGATCTCATGGCACAAAGATCAGGGGAATCCTCCAAAATAGATTTCTACTAAAATTAGAGAGTTTAGAAGTGCCTGCAGGCCAAGATTATGATTGATTAATCCATTAGAATTGTGTCATTTATATCAGTTTGCAACAAATTTGTCCTGGTTACAACAAGCATGACAACAAGATAGAACCCACAAAGAAATAACTACGCCTACACCAGAGAAACTTTGGTGTTTCCAATGTCAGTTTCTGTAAAATTCAAACAAAAAACTATCGGCCAAGAATAGTCAGTGGTCAGATTTTACGGGAAGGGAATAAGGAAAATACTAAAAACAATTAGGCGGTAGTCAAGTGAACGGTCAAGCTAACTGTCAACCAAAGGGCAGAAAGACAAAAGATAAGGTTTTTTTTTCTTGTTTTCCAAATAACTTGCTTGTTTACAGTATTTGCCTCTAATATCAAGGCGTTAATACAGGTCCGCCTAGAAATTTAACATTTTAATGATACCATTAAGGTTTTTGAAAGTATGGAGTATGTTTACAAATCATAAGCTAGCATCCAGATTAAAATATAAAAAAACAGGAGATGTTCTTGAAAATGCCTTATTCTATCTGGAACGCCTTGAAGCTTTTAGACTTCGTAATCTTAATTTTATTTACTGGAGTCACTAGATTTTCGGTTGGGACAAACTTGATCTCCACTTGCATGACTACTAAGATCAGGGCGGACCACAAGAAAAAAAATAAATTTACCTTAAAAAAAGTTTTTGCGGCTTTCCTTAACCTTATAGAAAAGGCACCGGAATAATAACTCCCTGAGGGGGGGGGGGGGAGGCAAACAGTTCTTGGCAGGCCACAACAATCGACTATAACCATTTCATATTGACCAACTAAATCAGTAAACGTGGCCATAACTTGATTTCAAGTCAGTGATTTTTTAGTTATTAAATTTGATTTTAGGCGGATGTCGCCTCAGTCACACTTTGAAAGATGCTAAAATAAACCGAAAATTTTATTATTTGTCAGGGTATCGGATAAACCTAAAGTTCCCAAGTTTTGCCGGTAACATCTATAGAAGGAGTAACTTTGGCTAATAGTACTGTTTCAAAGATAAGACAAATTTCTGGAACAAATAGACGTGTTTCTACACGTGAAATTGTAAATGTGTTTTACGTTTGAATGCGGTCGATTCTTCGGTGAAAGTGATACAAATTAGATTTTGCAGTGTTAAGTTTGAAGAAGGAAATACAATAGAGCAAAAAAAAAAAAACAAAAAAAGAAAAAGAAAAAAATAGCACAACAGTGAACGAAGAAAAAAAATATTCACCAGCAAATAAACAGGAAAAAAAAAAAGTGGGTTTTAGTTTGAAGTCACCCTAAATAAATACGTTAAACTATTTCGTTTACTTTCCAAGTGACTTGTAAAATTACCACTATTCACGATTAATTGAGAAATTGTGGTGTTTTTACTAGTCTATTATTCACTCACAGCATATTTACATCAACAATTTTATATATATAAAGGAAACTATACTGTATCACATAATCAAAGTGATTATAAATCTAAAACATAGAATTTCCGAAATAAACAACCATATTTGCATATATCGACATTTCCTTCGTAACAATCCGAGGGATAATAGCACTGTTTACATTTTCTACAAGTTCATTTATCACAAGCTCAGCTATAACCAATCCACATTCCACATTCCATAATGTCACATAACACTTCTCAACTGCATGATGAACAGAAAGTTGGAGGGTACACACCCGATGATCTACCTATAGATAATTTAAATATAAGCATGACTACTAATACTCCGCAACCGCCCATAAATCCGTTTACCTCCGCCATGCACAGGCCTATGCAATCACCACCTATGCCACCATCTTCACATGTGCATTTGAATAGTGACATACAAGCTCGATTAATGGCATTCCAACAGAAAAGAACGAAATTAGGATCCGAAGCTAACAATTCAGCAACTGCATTATCCCCTTCCTTATCAGGATCGACCAATTCATCCAGTATAAACAACCTGGGAAATTGTTCTCGAGATGAATTACTGAGAATACTGCCGCTTGAAAAACCACTTCCTCCATTACCTGAAAGTGCCCCACCTGATTATGTTAAACGATCATTATCAACTAATGACAAATACGCCCGGGCTGCTGCTTATGGTATCAACGAAAATGCAAATGACATCATAAAGTCTGCTGCCAGCTTATCTGGCTCCACATCAAGCCCAACGCTCCCTACATACTCCATACCGACAAGAGGAAATTCAGTAAGTGCAAGATTGCCTGCGTTGGCAAGTCCTAAGAATGTACCTACCCTGATTGATCTTAAAAAGAAACCATCATTGTCGCAGAGAAGAGGCATGAAATTAAATGTGGGTGATTTAGCTATAGGTAACACTGCTAAATCACCATCCCCAAGATTATTAAGTCCTCCCATAACATTAAGTGAGAATAAAACTGAGGAAAGCAAGCTGGGAGGGGAATATATCGCACAAGCACCAATTGCATCACAATTAGGTACTCCCGGTGAATTATCAAGAAGATTATCCGAACGGAAAAAGAAACCTCATTTCAAATTGAATCTCGATGGTACCAATTCTGATATAGCTTCCTTGTCTCGCAGTAGTAGCTTAAACAGATCTAACCCAACCACCAGCTCATCCGAGGGACCAACACCAGAATCCGAAAAGAATAACAACAACCAGGGAGAATCACAACAATTGCATGGATTATTTGCCAATTATTCCAAATATGTAGATATCAAATCGGGACAATTGAATTTTGCTGGTAAAGCATCATTGCATTCCGAAGGGGTTGATTTCCTGAGTGGGTCTTCCTTCAGAATTTCCATTGATGAATTGGAATATATTGGTGAATTAGGAAGAGGTAATTATGGATCGGTCCTGAAAGTGCTTCATAGACCAACTGGTGTATTGATGGCTATGAAAGAGGTTCGCCTTGAATTGGATGAAACTAAATTTACTCAGATTCTAATGGAGTTGGATATTTTGCATAAGTGTAATTCTCCATATATTGTTGATTTCTATGGAGCGTTCTTTGTCGAAGGGGCTGTATACATGTGTATTGAATACATGGATGGGGGTTCACTTGACAAGATATTTGGAAATAACATTGGAGTCAAGGATGAGTGTACATTGGCATATATTACAGAATCTGTCGTTAGAGGATTAAAGGAATTAAAAGATAAACATAATATTATCCATCGTGATGTTAAACCTACAAATATATTGGTAAATTCGCAAGGTAATGTCAAACTTTGTGATTTTGGAGTATCGGGGAATTTAGTGGCATCCTTGGCTAAAACCAATATTGGTTGTCAATCATATATGGCTCCAGAAAGAATCAGAACATTAAGGCCCGATGATGCCACTTATTCTGTACAGTCGGATGTTTGGTCACTTGGATTAACCATTCTTGAGTTGGCAGTTGGCCATTACCCATACCCTGCTGAAACATACGGAAACATTTTCTCACAATTAAGTGCCATTGTTGACGGAGAACCACCAAGTCTAGACCCGGAAATTTACTCCTCAAAAGCACGAGCTTTTGTTAAAGCGTGCCTTCAGAAGAAACCTGAGTTACGTCCTTCATATGCAGAATTAGTTGAACATCCCTGGTTACAGGAATATAGAGGCAAAGATCCACATCTTGATGCAACAGTCAAAAACCGGTTAACAGAGATTGAAGCTGAAAATACTCAGCGTAATTCTAACAAGGTCAATAGCATGAAAGTGGCTAATATTCCTATGCAAAACATTGAGAATGTTCAATCATTATTAAGAAATAAAGTCAAGGCACCGGCATTGCATAGAGGAGGATTACAAAGCATAAATAGAAGTTTCTTAAATCATGACAAGTCATGATTATACTTATATATTCCAAATGTATATTCGCATTATTAACATAGTACTAAATAATAACAAGTTTACTCATCATCATCCAACATCTTGGACATGTAAGGACCGTCTAACTTATATCCCAACTTAGCATAATAGTTTCTCACACCAACACCAGAAATAACACTGATCTTCTTGGATCCATGTTCTTCCTTGGCGATTCTAGCAGCTTCTTCCATCAATAAAGTACCAAATCCTTGATGTTGGAACTTTCTCGGATCTCTTGAATGTAACGGCACTACTGAACCGTAAACGTGTAATTCTCTAACAATGGAAGTAGGTTGAGATGTGAATTCTTTTCTATAGGTATATTTTTTGGTGGCTTTTCTCAATCGTAATAACCCAATCAAGATATCCTTCTTGGGATCTTCGTAACTCAAAAATGTTTCCCAACCACCATTAGCATAATAGTCTCGTCTGATTAATTCAACTTGATCAGGAGCTACTTTATGATGAACTTCTTGTATACCGACTTCTCTGGTACGCACGTCTCTACAAGAAGTCCCGAAATCTTTCATTCTAGCAAGAGCCAATTCTCTCAAGTTACCATTTTCCACCCCTGAAGTGACCAATGGCATAGGAATATCTCTTTGAACACGGTAAATACGGGTCCAGGGAGGAACCAAGGCCAAAATTCTAGCGACTAAATCAATCAAAGCGTTGGCATTGTATGATTTATAAAGACCCTTTTTCCACAATTCATACAAACCAGTACCTCTAATGACTAATGTAGGGTATAACTTCAACCCGTCAGTTCTGAAATCGGGGTTCTCGAAATATTCTTTAAATTGTTCCAAATCTCGTTCCATTCCTACATTAGGCAAATCGGGCATCATATGACTGACAACTTTGTACCCAGCATCTTTGGCCACTGCAAAAGTTTCACATACGGCCTTGACGGTGTGTCCTCTATTAGTATCTCTTGCCACGTCTTCATACACTGATTGAACCCCAATTTCCAATCTTGTACATCCATATTTCAACATATCACTCAAATGAGTCTCGGTACAATAATCTGGTCTGGTTTCGATAGTGATACCGACACATTTAGTTTGAGATTGTTGTGAAAACTCAATGGCTTCGTCGATATCACGACCATTGAACCCAGTAAGGGCATTGTGTAATTGAGTTATGAAATTTTCTCTATATTCAATAGGCAACGACATGAACGTACCACCCATGATAATATACTCCACTTTATCGATGGAATGACCCAATTGTCTCAATTGCTCGATTCTTCCTCTTGCTTGTTCATAAGGGTCGTATCTTGCTCTAATTGCACGCATGGATGTGGGCTCATACCCGGTATATGATTGAGTGGAGTATTCGAAATCGGAATCGGGACCACCAGGACAGTAGACACAGATGTTACCGGTATACGCAATATGAGGACATCTGTGAGGCTTACACATGACCGCGACAACGGCGATACCAGAAGCAGTACGAACTGGCTTGGCTTTAAGTTTGGGGATAAGATATTTCTTATATTGATCAGGGATAGATGAGATGATGTCAGTAAGACGGGGTTGTTGTTTCAACTTGTACTTTTTGGCATACCGGATGACAAGTCCATTAAGGTTGATATCTTTGGAGTTCTTTAATGAGGCCACAAGTTCAAGGGAAATATCCCCACAACATTGGATGAATCTTTCCTTTTCAGGAGCTAACTTCTGCTTTCCTGGTTTTTGTTTTGGAGCAGGCATGTTCGTTGGTGTATGTGTAATGGTTGTCTATTCTCATCGCTAGATCTAAAATTCTTTTTTTTTTTTTTTGGGTTAGCAGTTGAGCATCACAGGGAACCAACCAGTTCGTTGCTGTTGCTAACCAAAAAAATTTTCCAAGATACAGGACAATACAAGTACTAACATCTACAACAGCTCGCACTATGGTTGGATTGAGACCTATACACAATGCACTTCTGTGTGGTGCTTTGATTGCACCTGGTATGAAGTTGGCTCCAATTCTTGCCAGATCATTTGCTACTACCACTCCCAAATTCGCTCAGAAACACGTTGATATGGCCGACATTCCTATTGCCAATATCGGAGCCATGGCCGACTTCTATGTTCCACCAAGGATATGGAGTCAGCCTATGAAGTACTGGCCTGTATTATTAGGTCGTAGATTCCTTGTATTTGCCAGTAACACCTACAGTATTGTCAAATACAAGCAAGAAACTGGAAACAGATTAGACTTTAATAGATGGAAGGACGAAGGGATTGAAAAATTTGTCAAGATGAATAAAGTGTTTGCTGCTGCTTGTAATCAAAAAGTTGGGAATCTTGCCAGAGAAAAATACCTTGTCAAGAATTTGCAACATGAATGTGGATCTCAAACCATTGCTCGTTTATTGGAAAGAGTTGTAACTTTCCCCTTGGATTCCACAGTGAAATGGGATTTGGTTAGTATTGAAAAAAATCCAAAGATTGTTTCATTCAATGCTATTCCTGATAGAAACAATGTTGTAGTCTATGTTCAATTCATCATGAAGTTAGTTACCAAACAAAAAATGACAATCACCACTGACGACAAGGAACACGTTTCTGAAGTTACCAGTACTGATTACTTGGTGTATACTTTGAACCCACATACCAAGGAATCGGTTTTGGTTGGAAAATTGTTTGAATCAAACCCAGTTAGAAAGGTTTCTCCAGATTATGCTCAACAAGCCAACCCAGTTTGGTTAAAGAGATTCACCGCAGAAACTGCTGACATTTATCGTACTGATCCACGGTTGGAATCAAAAGATAATTAGTGGTACATAGATAAACTTGTATATAAAGCATCAAAATAACGATTTACACTACAAAATAGACTTTCTGCTAAACGTTTTATTTTCTGTATCACTATACCTTTTTCGTTTTTTAATACTAAAACCAAAAACCAAAACTAAAAAACAAAGTTTAAAAAAAAAAATAGTTATTTTATCGTCAATGAAACCTATAATGGATTTTTTAGGATATCAGCAATGTTTATCCCTTTTTATTTTAACCAAAAAAAAAATACAAATTTTGTTCTCTTTTTATTTTACCAAAAATTGCCAGCTTACTCCATCAAGAATACATCTTCTTGATGAGCACCAATTCTCCCATTATCCTTCTTAAATGGATCTCTTGTCAAATTTATATTTCTTCCGTAATCTAATCCAATCTCAACTAAACCTCCAGTATCATTGGGATTTCCTGTCCCAATCAATGTATTCAACTTAGGTCTAACTGAAAGAGTACCACTTTGAGACCGTGAATCACGACGTTGTAACTCTTGAGGAGTCAAAATCACTTCACTTAATGATCCCGGAACGTAATCCTCTTCATAAACTAAGGATTTGGGCAAGTAGTCTGCGTCATCTTGATAATCATCATCGTCAACAATTGCCGAACTATCTTGGTAGAAATAACCTGCTGTGGCACTTGATGAAGGTGTAGCTAACCTCGAGCCAAAAGAGTATCTTGTAACTGTAGAAGAGGCAGATGGTGGACCATTGGTGAATGCATTGATATACACTGTCTGGGGTGGCGAGGTAGTATTCACGGGATAATCTGTAGTAGAATATGACCGAGCCAATGAACCTTGAGTAGCCATTGTACTATTTGTACTAAAGGCACCCGAGTAAGAATTAGATCCAAAGAATAAAGGTTGTTGAGTTTTCTGTGATTGAAACAGATACAGCAGCAGTTGGAGTGACATAGATGGTTGCGATAAATTGGCAGCTGGGAATTGGAATTGCAGTTGCAGATTCTGACGCTGGTGCGTTGTCTGTGTTTGTTGTGGAAGGAAATAATTAGATTCCTGGCTTCCGAATGAACTTGATCTGTTGACAAATTGATTCAGTTGGGGAGTAAAAGATTGTTGTGGTTGCAACGAAATAGGTTGTTGTTGTGGTGCAGGTTGCACTTGAGCTTTGAGTGGTTGTTGTTGTTGTTGCTGCTGCTGCTGCTGCTGCTGCTGCTGTGGCTGATTATTTCCGATGTTGATAAAAGTTGCAAAGCTGTTAGAACTAGATATTTGTCTATTAGTAGGAGAAGTTCCAATGACTGTTTGCTGGTTAGTAAAAACCGAGGTAGAGTCACTGGATTCTAACAAGGTATTATTGTTCTGGTGAGAATTTGTATTGTAGTTATTAAACGAAGCAGATCTTCTAGCTCCTGGGTGTCGAGTTTGCGAATTGCCATTACCATTACTGTTATAATTCAACAAGTTTTTGGAATTAACTCGAGTTCCATCAGGTAAAAAATGGGCCAATGCACATTTAAGTCCAAACTTGCAGTTTCCCTTCTGGAAATACTTGCAGGGCAATCGATCCGCAGCCAAGGACCCTTCCAAATTATGACTAAATGGACAAGAATTACCCGCTTGGCAGATCCCCTGCTTGAAGAACTTACAGGGAACATGGCTTAGATTTTTGTTTGCAGTTGAAGAAGAACTTCCAGAGTTGCCATTTGGTGACGTGATTGACACAGTGCCCGGGGGTCCGGTATTAGGAGGTAAATCTGCGGCAATGGCAGACATATCGAAGGAATTAGACATTGATCTTGGATGGGAACGATTAATTTCGGAGTTCAAGTGATCTGAGTGCTTATTATTATAGTGACTGGTGTGTTTTGACGATTTCGATTGTGGCGTTTGTGTCAAATTAGTTGCCGTGGTTGCGGTGGTGATTGTGGTGGTTGCAGAAGACGAATCAAGTAAATTTTTAACGGTAGTGGGGTGAGAATTGGTCACGCTGTTGTTCACATTCATTGACTTACAATCAGCAAGAATGATTATGTAGGAGTGCAAAGATAAATAGTCAATGTAATAACCCCAATCCGATCTAGTTTAGAAGTAACCCACAAGAGATAACGAAATCCACAAAAAAAAAGATAAAGGAAAAAAAAAAAAAGCTGTAAGGGTAAAAATAAATTTTAAATTATATAGACTGGAAAAAAGAAAGAACACAATGATAAAGGGGGTAGACTCTGGTTTAGTAATTTGCTCCTTGTAAAATAATACTAGTTAAAACATTAGGAGTTGTCTGGCGGTTGCTAATTAAATAATATTGTGGGTGGTGGGTGTGGTTTTCTTCTGACCATCCAATTGAGTTTGAGTTTTGGACCCCCCTCATTGTTTCTACAAAAAATAATTCGAAATTTTACAAATTTATTTTCAATCAAACGTTTTCCAAAGCCCACAAACTGTGGTGGTTAATTTGGAGATTACTAATTGATATCCCCAAAATGTAACTCTGTGACACCAAAAATACACATATTCTTCATTACCATCAAGGTCGTTTCAGGTCTTGGGTGGATGATCCTAACTGAAAGGAGGGGAGTGGTTATGGAAACCCAAAACGGTTTTTGTTTGTTTCTTTTTTTTTTTGAATTTTGAATTTTGGTTTTGTGTTCCAAAGGAATTTTCCACTTATCGTCCTGTATATAACATTAGATAAGCAAAACGCTCATACTTTGACAGGTCTATACACCAAAATGTGCTAATTACTCTGATTAGTCTATCGGATAGTTCGTATGATCTAGTTTCAATTGTATATAACAATGGAATCTGAAATAGATGATCAGTTTTAATGAATTGGAACCTACAATATACGTTGTCATAGATAAACGGATTCATTGCCAAGTTGGGTAATTCTTAATAAAATATGACAAGAAATTCAGCAAATACTTACAAAAATTTATCCTAGCGTTCTAATCACTTCAAAAAGTTCCAGGTAGCGAGGGGTTTTATCGAATTCATATTGGATACGTTCTGGGCAATATCGTAAAGCGATACCCCCCCCCGAAAAATCGATCTTCTCTAAAATCGTTCCATAAAACCCGAACTAGAATTGCTGCGAAATTACTGTAGAAAAACAATTTACGTGCTTTATCAATTAATATTCAAAACAAACAGTCACACTACTATTCGACAGATTTTAAAATTTCAAATTTTATCAGACATTATCTCTACCTATGAAATATCTAACTATTAAAAACAAACAAATAATGTACAATAATAAAAAAGGACACCACTTCTAACGACGATCAGTAGATCCAATACCTCTCTTACCACTGAACAAATGCTTAGGTAACATAGCAGTAGAATGACGATCACCTTCACCTTGTCTGGCCATTCTATTACGTTCTCTTCTTTGGATCTTGGCCAATCTTTCAGCTTGAGATCTCAATGCACCATCAGCCAAACCGTCATTAAGACGATCGCTTTGATGAGCAGCCATCTTCTTCTTGGCCAATCTAGAGGCTTGTATACCTTGGTTCTTCTTCAAGATATCAACACCAGATAATGCTTTACCTTCATTCTTCTTACCCTTACCGACCTTTTCTCTCAACTTATCAGTATCATGACCAATATTGTACATATGTTCTTCCATTTCACCAAATGATTTCTTAACTTGATCTCTTGGCATAATGGCTTTATTCTTCAAGGACTTTCTATTTCTTGCTTCGATAATCATAGTCTTTTGTTTATTTCTAATCCAATCAGCCTTTTCTCTGATTTCTTCAGTTTCTTCATCTTCGATATCAGAATCAGAATCATAGAAACCTTCTTGTTCCAATCTTTCTTCTTCATCTTCCAATGCTTGCAATTTAGCAGCGATATCTGGGTCCAAGAAATCGTAAACATTCTTACCATCCAAGAATTCAGGCATGACATCATTCTTCCAGTCTTCATCTTCCAACAAGTACTTGTCCTTCAAGTTAATGTTGAAAACACCAGCACCACCGTTTTCAGCTTCAATATCTCTAGCCAATTTTCTTCTGTTTGGATCATTGACATCATATTTACCCAATTCCTTAACGGCATCAGGAATGTATGGAGCTCTATCAACATCATCACGAGCTTGTGGCTTAGCAACGTGAATCTTGTTCAAAACGTTGTTAACACGAGCAGTACCCTTCAATTTCTGTTCAATTCTGGCAGTCAACAATTTTTCACAAGCGTGATTACGAACCTTCATGACATTTTCTTCTTCGTGACAAGAAGCATCCATGATTTCAACACCAGGGACAGTGCTGATGGACTTCAATAATTCTTGTCTTTCAGCATCCAAGTCTTCAACCTTGATAATATCGGACTTATTCATGACAACCATAACGGACTTATTAGCGAATAAAGGTTTGATGGAATGGAATAACTTAACTTGGGCTTCAATTGAGAAACCACACTGTTCGGAAAGATCCATAAAGTACAAAACACAAGATCTTAAATGAGCAATAGCGTAAATAGATTGCATTTCAATATTGTTCATTTCTTCAGTTGGTCTATCCAAGATACCTGGGGTATCAATAGCTTGGAATCTCAAGTATTTGTAATCAAAGTGACCAACATATAAAGATTTAGTGGTGAAAGCATATGGCTGAACCTCGACATCAGCCTTGGTGATGCATCTCAAGAAAGAAGACTTACCAACATTAGGGTAACCACAGATAACTAAAGTTCTGGTATTTGGATCAATACTTGGTAAACGACCCAAATGTTGTCTAACTTGTTCCAAATAAATGAAAGCATCCTTCAATTTCTTGGTGATGGTGGCCATTCTACCCAAGGCTGCACGCTTTAATTGTTTACATTGATACAAAGATTGACCGAACTTCAATAATCTAACGTAATCTCTAGAAACTTGTTCAATCAAGGTCTTGGCTCTGGAAACAGCTGCTAAGGAAACCTTATAATGATTCTTTTCATACAAAGTATCCATTAAATCACGATGGAAAGGATGAACATCGTTGATATTAGGGAATCCACTTATGATATCGTTAAACTTTTCGGTGAATCCTTCAGCGGTAAACTTAACTTTTCTCATATAGAAAGCACGAATACGAGTGATCTTAAACCCAGGTCTAATGACAGTTGGAGTCTTTCTTTGGGTTCTGTTCAAGACAATGTCCAACATATCGTTGGCAGTTGGAACAGTAGGTATGTCCTTCCATGAAAGTTGCATTTTGATTATGATTATGGGTAGGTAACTGAGTAAAGAACTACTTGTAGCTGAAGTAACAAGTATTTCTAGATAATTTTTTTTTTAGCTCTTCCCTTTATTGTAAATCTCTTCGCAAATTTTTTTTTTTTGATTTCTTTTTTGTTTGAATTTTTTTTCATACATGCGGCGTAAGATACTTTCCTTATTGGGATGATACTTACACGGTTTTTTTTTTTTTTTACAGATATTGTACTCAAGCTTTATATATTATCTTACAAATGAGAAGTCTTTCACATAAGTCTCTGATTACTCATTGTGATGATACACTAAATAATTAGGCAATCCAAATACTTCATACCCTAATCTCTTGGCCATTTTAGCAAAACCTTCAGTTTCAATCAAATGGTAGAATGGGAATGAAGGGAACATAGCTCCGTCTCTATGCACATCAGCTTTAACCATGACTGCTCCACCCCCTACACCATCAAGTGCCATTTCTGAATTAACATCTCCATTAGCATCGTAAAAGTGAGCCATTAATGGTCTATAAGTAGCCATTTCAGCATATCCTTCCACGATGATTTCGTCATCAGCCAAACCGCTGGCGATTTTCAATCCTTCTTCTGATTCCACCCAGTTGTTGAAATCATATGGTCTAATTGACTTCTGGTTAGTTTCCGGGTCAAAATATCTTTGATAAACATTAGCAGACAATACTGGTTTGTTGTGAGCAGTCAAATCTTGGATCAAAGTAGGTGGTGTCTCAACAATATCTGCGTCTAACCACAATACCCAAGAAGTAGTTGGAGAAATAGTAGTGAAAACCAACGAGTTTCTAGCTAATGCCATCATTGATCTTCTTTCCTTTTGAACTTTAAATGCATGTCTATCTTTTTCAGCTTGACTCTTCAATGAGTTTGAATCTTGTCTTAACAAAGTAATCTTCTTGAAATTCAACTTGTTTTGAGCTTTAGATCTCTTCAATGAATCTTCCAACTCCTTTAATGCTTGGTCTCCTTCTTGAGTTCTTGGGAAGATAAATCCAAGCGAAATTAAGGAATGATCATAGGTCAATTTATTCAAATTTTCCCAATATTCAGGTAAGAACTTCGACATGGGGGACAAAATCAAAACCTCTTCCTTCTTGGTCAAGGCATCCGGTGAAATTGTCAACTTGTTCAAGTCATAATGACTGATATGATTCTTGGGTAAATTCCTGAGTATTACCGAATCTTTATTCTTGCCAAACCAGGCACTGGACTTTTTGTTGTAGCTGTATTTGGCAGTATCTTTCTTTCCTGATGATGAGAAGAAGAAAAGGTAGATCATGATCAAGACCGCAAGTGGACCTACTAACGCCAAGGGCCTTCTTCGCACATAGTTGAAGTATGGATTCTTATAGTAAAGCATGGTATTAAGTAAGTGAACAAACAATCAAACAATCGAACACTGGTGTTTGAACTTGGGTTCTCTAGTTCTTAAATCTATAAATATGCAGTGTAAGCAAAACAACTGAAAGGAGTTGATTTGATATGAAAACGGCAGCACTATTTTTAAAACACGACGTTTTTTGTTTTTTTTTGCTAATTGAAAAGGTCGTGCACAATATCAAATTTGAATACACACTGCAAAAAATGAAAGATCTGGCAGGGGAAGATTAATATCACAAGCAATAAATTTTTACATATATCAGAGATGTAAGAATTATAAGACAAAACCGGGGTGAAAAAACGTATATATGTTGTCAAAACACAAATGCGACTATCATACTATGGTTTATCTCTCCTTTTCCTTCTTTGGTGGAACATATTCCTCAGGTTTTTCTCTAAACTGATAATTTGGAACCAATTCGGCTAAATATTTGGAAGTCATAATGGTCTTCCACCATCTGGTAACGTTGGGGTGTTGTTTTCTCCATTTAGCTCCAAAGCACCAGTCGAATCCTCTTTTGAAGAATGTGGCAGAAAATATATCACCAAAGGTGATTCTTTCACTGACTAAATAAGTGTAGTTAGCCAACCTGGCTTCAAAAACAGCAACAACTCGTTCGAGATAAACACGAGCTTCCTCAACATCCTTCTTCCTATATGGGATCATGCCAGTAACTGACTGATGAATTATCGCGACATTTGGCAAGAATTCAGTGTTGCAAAAAGAAGCCCATTTCAAAATTTGGGAATATTCCTCAGGGTTCATACCCAATAGTATAGACTGTGGGTCAGCTAAGTTAATTACTATAAGTTCTGTTAGTAAAAGACGAATATATTGATCATCATTCGTTTAAAGTGTGTTACTTTATCAGTCATTCTGTAAGTGATACCAGCAACCCAAAGTTCTAATTAATTGTAAAGTAACAACACTTTGTTCACGGGGGAATCAACAGATTTACATACAGTAAATACAAACCGCAATGATCTCATGTAATTTGAAACCTTTGGGTCCGATAAAGGCTGGAATCTTATTTAACGGGAAATATTTATGGTAAGTTTCATCCTTATCAATTATTTTAATATCTAGATTAAAATGTTTGACAATAACCTTTGGAGAAAGACTCCTAATTTCGTAAGTACAATAGAGAGTTCCTTGTGACATAATTCGTTATGTTTAAAAGTATCTGGGTTACACGCGTCTGATTTGTTATAGCAGCAAATCATGGTCTATGGGTTTTAGTCTCCTACTCCCCCCAAAAAAATATTATATGCTACACGTTCCATTGTTAAGCTACAGTATTGTGGACTTGTACTGCAGAACTTAACAAGTATAGAGATATTCCTTAGGGGCAAAAGCTAAATTTTTGTAACATTATGACAATATGTAATTGTAGCATAAACACACCAAATCAGTTAACATAGAATTTTATATTTTTACTGTTAATTTGAAAAAGTCAAAACATACGTTAAAACAATAGTATAAAACTATTTAGAAGTATATAAAAAAACAATCACAATAGAGGTGAATAAGCCCAGCTTACTTGAAGACCTTACCGTCGGCAATTTCTCTCTTTTCACCGTTGATAACAACTGGTTCATCCCAAGCAAACATGTTGTTGATAAAGTTCTTAGATTCTTCATTAGTTGGATCCAACTTAGTGAATTCGTAAGATTCCCAATCAGGAGCAACATCGAAAGCTGGCTTGTAATCTTGACCTCTTACCAAGAATGCACCAGTGATACCATTATTGTTGTTTTCACCATAAACAACCATACAACCAAACATGTACTTGGTGGAAGCAGATAATCTGTTAAAGAAACCACCAACTAAGTTGTTGGACATAAAAGTTAAAGTCAATTCATCATTGTACTTGTAGTCAACTTTCCACAAGGACCATTCTTCTGGGTCAAATTGGTTCTTCCAGAACCATGGAATGGCAGTTTCTCTAGTTTCTTCATTAGAGTAAACTCTCTTCCATTCATCTAAAGCAGCCTTTGGTCTACCTAAAGCTTCCAAAGGATGCTTTGGCTTAGGAGCAGCGGCCGGTTCTTCTTCATCAGCAGCTGGAGCAGCAGGCTTCTTTGGAGCAGCTTCTTTCTTAGCAGCAGGTTCTTGCTTCTTCTTTTCCTTCTTAGGTGGAACATATACTTCAGGCTTGTCAGTGTATTCAAACTTAGGAATAACATCAACCAAGTATTCAGAGGCAACCACAGTATTGAACCATCTAATAATATTTGGGTGTTGCTTTCTCCATTCAGTACCAAAGAACCAGTTGAAACCTCTAATAAAGTAAGTGGCGGCAAAAATATCAGCAAAAGTAATTCTTTCACCAACTAAATAGGTATAGTTGGCTAATCTAGCATCAAAGATAGCAACAACTTTGTCAAGGTAAGCAAGGGCATCATCAACAAGCTTCTTGTTGTATGGAATAATACCATTGATGGACTTGTGAGCCGTGGCAATAGTTGGCAAGAATTCAGTGTTGGAGAAGGAAGCCCACTTTAAGATTTGAGCGTACTCACCAGCGTTCTTACCCAACAACTTAGACTTTGGATCAGCTAAATTGATTACTGAACAAATGTTAGTAAAGTTAGACATAAACACAATTCCAATTGCGATTGAGGATAGATTAAATCTCAGATTAAAAGTTCTCGACATAATTTATTAAGACAGGGATAACTGTATAATAATTGAAAATGTTTCTCATCATTATAGTAAAAAAAAACAACTCAATTCGCAGTAATATCATAATATACATACAGTAAAGAGAAATTGCAATGATTTCGTGCAATTTGAATCCCTTTGGACCAATGAAGGCTGGGATCTTGTTTAAGGGGAAATACTTGTGGTAAGTATCATCCTTGTCGGTGATCTTAACATCTAATTTGAAATGTTGGACAATAGCCTTTGGAGCAAGACTTCTAATTTGTTCAGTAGCATATAAAGTACCTTGAGACATCTTTTACAATTGAGTTGGTTGTCTTTCTTTTATATTGGTGACACAATAATTACAGGGGGAGAAAAATTTTCAGGGTTCTTGGAAAAAACACATTAAATCCGGGTAATTTTAAAAATGAAACTTCTAGGGTTAGCAGTGAGCCACAGTAGGCAACAAAATACCGCCATAAAACGTTATGATTGGTCATAATCTATCGCTAAGACCTTAGAGATCCAGTAATCATGGAGATCTTCACTGTAAGCTCTGCTAATAACTACTAACAGTGGTCACATATCACGAAGAAGACATGCACCAGTTCCTATTACGAGAAGTTCGTAATTTCTAGATGAAATTGTGGTGAAAATATCACATCGGGAAGTCACACCGACAATGGATTTTGCCTCTCGCTACCAAACCTTTTCGGAAAAAATGGAAGTTCTTGTTTCTTCCCCCCCATTGGCCGGAACTATACGTGAAACAGGTAGCAACTTCCATGCAAATGCCATGGATGTGTTTTGTGGATCTGGGAAATGCCTTTTAAGTAGACATGTATCTCAGAGTTCCCATTACTGACATTACACATATTTAACTATAATATCATCAAATTTATTCTCTTCTAATAGTATATGGACAACAATCAACCGCATTTATATTGTTTATTGTGGTAATTTGATCTATTAGATATGTAACACGGTGCCAAATACTATATCTAAAATCCCTATGAGGCTGCATGTCGCAGTTATTTTTTTTTAATTTTTTTAGCTAAGCAACTATCTGCCTCACGGCAATGGTTTTGAGCACCGCGATCTATCATAAAAATCTAAAATTGCCTAAATTGTCCATATATATTCAATTCACAATGAAGAAAATACTCTAAAATTGTAATAAATGTATTCCAAGTAACCAGGGCCTTCCCAAACACTACCATCAAAATTCAGGCTATCTCATCCAATGAATTATATTGACATATGAACAGAAAGCTGGACTCATACTAGTGAAATAACGGTTTTTTGACATCTCATCGAAGCTGCAAGATTTGGGAATGCATTGACAGCTACAGTTGTGATCATACACTTTCCTGAAGGCTTGCTATCATGCGGAGCAAGTAACAAGTACCATCTTGCTTCTGCTACTATACCTACTGTCCTTATTTCTCCCATTTTCATATAAAATCGTAGTAGTTTCTTCATTATTCTTTTACGGTGGACAAGAGCATGAGCAGATATATTTAATGTTGCGGGTAGGATTGATATCTATAAACAAATGCACAGGCTATTCCTACCGCAATATATTAGGTCTAACTCTAAAGGGTAACCTAATTATGAATAAATAATAATCAAATATAATACATAGTTTCAACTAATCCGACCCACTTTTAAGAATCAAATTCAAACATTTGAATTGTCGCCAAGCATAGCCCACCCAAAACAGCATTTCCATTGCAACTTAGTTTGCAGATCTATTAAACTGCTGTCAATTTGGTCAAATATATTCCTGATTTTACAATTGGAGTTCTGAATGGCGGTTTGGTTGTCCTGATTTAGTAACTTGGCTATTACCTCAGTTAGGATAGCACAAACAGTATGTCTGTCACTCAAAAAGGGGAAATCATTTGTCAGGGAGTGTGACCCGCTCAATGGTTTTATGAATGGTGAGGTATCTTGCAAGTTATAGTTCGGAAGAATATTAAATGAATTGATATGTGGTTGGGGTGTTCCGTCCTGGGAGGAAGCCGGATTCTCGTGTTTGGAAAAGAAGTTATAATCTATTTCAATCCCCTGAGCAGCTTCCGGGTTGTTCATTATATATGTCAATTTAATAAGATACCAAAAATATTCCCTGAGCTTAAAAGCATCGCTCTTGTATTCTTTCTTTGAGTCCGAAGCAAATTTCAATTGGAGGAAGTCAAAATCGCTAAACGAGTTGTTTAAGTTGTGCTTATCAAATTGGGTCAAGTTCACAAATGATGACATATCCACAGGGTATGATAATGGATTGTTTTCGGGGTACTGAATTTCTTCGTCAATATCTTCCAAACTGTCTCTTGGGATTTTGAAACTATCTCTATCGTGGTTTAAGATTGAATCAAAGCTTAACCTGTTGTCGAGAGTGTACTTTCTGGTAAGAAGATATTTTAGAATAGACACAGAATGAATGCAACCAATAACCACAACTGTTTTTCCAGACTTCTTTCTAAGCAACTCCCCAGCTTTAGTTACAACTTTGTTGAATAATCTCACTTGATTATTCAAGACAGACCTGTGATATCCCGTAAGTTGTTCCTGTGGCACCCTTAAATATATGCTAAGTAGTATCAAGCATACACTAGCCAATAAGGTTTCGAGTAAGGGCAAATGTGTTTCACATAGTGGGACTATAGATCTGAAATTGTGCCATTTTTCTAGCTGTACCTGGGTCAACTTTTCTAGCAATAGGTCCCTTTGGTTTGAACAATTAATGAGACAATCTAATAAGAATAAGTCCTGGTCCTGCTCAGCTGCTTTCACGCATAAACTGGGAATGATTGATTTCCACAAATCTAAGTCATTGGTTAAATCAAGAAGCCAGTAATACCTTTCAATCTCTAGTAAATGTATATACCCCAGGGAATCCATTTTATTCAGTGACTCCCCGGTGTACAATAAGTTTCCATAGTGAAATCTTGTCGGGTCAAACTGGTTTCTATATTGCTGGTATTGTGATCCTTGTTGAATAGGAAATGGTTGGGATACGAGTTGGTGGTTGAAATACACGCTAGACTGAGGATAACCATATGTGTTTACCGGCTGGGAGTACATTAATGACTGTTGGGTTAGTTGATTAGGTTGAAATTCTTGGTTTGGTAGTTGGAAGCCTGATGATTGGCCACTTTTGAAATAACTTTCTTGTAACAACTGATTACTTATTTGGTAGTTTTCACTGATTGTATTCCTGTTAGCGCCCAGTCTGGCAGATAGAGACAAGTTAGGATAATTCGATGGGCCAGGAATATCCTGTAGCGGTACTGAAGAACTGGACGGATAAAAGCTATACATATCCTGTTGGAACTGAAGGTCTGATTCTCTCAAATCTTCCTCTGTGTGTAAATGTAAATATGGCTTATAGCTCCTCCTTCCTTTATCGTACAATGATGCTATGGTGATGGACTGGTCTAGAATTCTGAATTGAAGATTGGGCGGTTGTCTCGGCCTTGTTCTTCTAGAGCGTTCATTAGGATTGTATAACGTGTATTGAGTAAAGTTCAATCGAATACCTCTATAACATTTCCTCTTGGACTTGATACAATTCCTACAAACTGGTTGTTGTTCGTCACATTTAATATGTCGATCTCGGCAAGTAACGCAACCTGATCTGGTTCGACTACGCTTTATCGACGAACCAACCCTCTTTTTCGCCATGGCTAGTTCAGGTATTCGCTGAATGTATTAATGATTTCAAATATTCTCTTTCTCCACTACGGTTGGCCCTCCTGTTGATGTGGCTGATGTATAACTTGATTTTGAAAGATTGACACACCAAGGATTTTGCGCTTTTTCCGGTGTTGTGATTATGCTAATGATGTGATTCCGAATTAATTTTCCTTTGTTCAAGGTTAATATTTTTCCAGGAATTGCTTTTTAAATCGTTATATGGTTTATTTATAAGTAAAGTAGATCTTATTTTGCAGATTGTTTGTCCATGTTTTTTTTAAATTTTGAGACCATCCAGAAGTTGTTATATATTTTTTTTTTGGATTATTTTTTTTTTTTTTAATTACGGATGCCCCTCGGTTTACAAAACCTTTCCAATAATAAAGTGGTAATTTTGCGCATGAGGAATAAGGTATTTAATTGTCATTAAACTTAAATTTATGGCAAATGCGTTAAAAAAATGAATTTGATGCCTTGTCACAGCAATAAAGTTTGATGAAATGAAATTGTGTTGATGGTTGCGGAGCTATCTTTTTTTTTTTGCAATTATATTTTCGATATTATAAAAATGGATCTTTTTTAGTGTTGGTTAGCAAAGGCTTTACTAAGAGCTCGCTATTTCCTGTAAGTTATTAAATCTTTTGGCGATTATGAACAGAAAATCGTAGTTTCGAGGGGTATGTGTCAGGACGAAAGTTGGTGATCTAATTTTAAATGCAGCAGGGGTTAAATTTAAAGTTATGCACAGTTCGTAAGGCAACGTTTTAGCTATGACACTTTGATGGTTTGGAGAAAATCTACAGGTAGAAAATATGAATTGTGCAACACTAGAATCCGATCCCCGCCTTTAAATCGCAAACGTATGAGAGTTATAAGTACAATATACCTACATATGCACTATGTCTTAGTCATCGAAACCGAATATTTTTTTCGCAACCGTTCGGAGTTGAGAACCTTCATGGTTTTGACCACTGGCGTGTTACATGAACTAATATTTAATGTTGGGAAAGTCTTGGTTAAGGTATCCAAGACGAATTGAAAACACCAGATCTGGAGAACAATCACGTGAGTTGTATGGTCGATAAGAAAATAAATGAAGTTTAAAAAAGGACGCATAAAAAATATCATTAAAAATAATTTGTAAAAAAATAATTAGGGCATTGTTGCAAATATTCTGAAATCAAAATCCTTTATCCTGCATAAATTCGCCCTGGTTTCTCTGCGTCAAATGTGCAAGTTTTACCGAAAATCACGAAATGGGCGTATCCACTATTTCATGAACCAATCAAATTTCTATTAGGTCGTGCCTTTCGAAAGTTTTCTTCCTAAACTGGAAATTACAAACTTGACGCGGAGCTGCGGCACCTGACATTGACAAACGAATAAGGTGTTGGTTACGATATTCATATTTCCAGCACCTTATTCGTTAGACCTCGGTTATGCATTTACTAAGGGTCCTATTGTGTCCGTAATAAATAGAAGGATATATATAAAACCGTACAAGCCGTTGCTAAATTTGTATGTTAAGAAACTATTTATACGAAACGAAGTGCTCAGGCTACATCGTTATTCTACGCGCGCCCAATGACGATTTTCCCAATCCCCCTTTTAAATCGTTCAACGCTTATACTTTACCTTTTTTATGTCAGCTGTCGATTAATTAATATAGAATTTCGAAACAATGCTCTATTCTGAGTAATAAAATCATACAATCTCCAAGAAAAATTTAGTTTTGAAACTGAATCTAGTTTAGTTCGAATTATGTTAAAAAAGCCTAGAAAATATCTGTTTTGAGCACACCACAGTAACAAGTGTCTCTTTCTCTCCGTCCAACAATATGAAATGATCTGCTGGAATTTCATTTGTGGGTTTCTGATTTACTACATTTCACGCCGCCTAAATTTGACCACAATATGACACTTTTTGAAAATTTTTTTGGACAACTTCGTTTCTTCCCGCAAGACTTGAATTATATCTTAAATTCCAACAACAACAACTTACAAAGGTGTGTTTAAATGATCATTCATTCAATGGGTAAAACTCAGTGCTTATACATAATTATAAAGGATAATAATGATGTATTCAACCGACTGCTAGCCTGAACTTCCAGTTCTTACCCCTACATAAGTTACTACTATTACATGCCCCATATAACGAATTGAGAATAGGATGCTGGTTGAAAGAAGACATGAAGCTAAAATTGGATTTATCTAGAGTGAGCATGGCCCTATACTTATTGAGAATCATATGTCTTGCAACAAAGTGTGTGTGAGTTATATATCTGGCATCTTACAATATTGACTTGGTTTGGTGTACATCAGACTAGATAAATACCAACAGAAATTTGCCACAAAGCTTCCAATAGTGGTTAGGAATAAAAGTAGGTACGATCATGGGGGTTTATTTTACTGCATTGATACCGATAGCCTCTGAGCGCTTGGATGATCAGTGACAATATCACCTATTTGCCAGAACCCATTCCAGTCCATAATTTAATGCAATCTAGATCCGTAAAAGTTACAGGTTGCTTGTGGTGTGAAGTAGGAAAACGTTTATTACAAAATTTAAACATCCAGGACCAAGACACTAATGCTTACCCTATTTAAATGTATTTCAGAAGAAAAACCTTGCTGCCAAAAATTAAATTGATCCACAAACATTAGGAGGGTTATAAGAGAGAAAATTGTACCTATATGGATGATACAGCCATAATTTATTCCACTTGGCAGTTGATTGTTAAAAGCGCATTTTGTGAACTAACAATGAAAATTCGTAATTACAACCTGTAATTAAATAATAATTGACTTCATGAGCAGAAAAAAAAACCGAGCAAATTTTCATGCAGATATTTTTTAGGCGTTATAATCCCATAGTAATAGCAAGAGTAATATTTTTCGAGTGTTTGTTTCGCTTAGGCAAAGGCTATGAAATAGAAGTATTAAATTAATTGTGCATTCACTGGCAGTATAATGAATAAGCCTCTATCAAATATTTAGTATTATTGACTCCTTCTACTTCAACGTTAACAATCAGCTGATAATTGGTCGCAAAGTTTTTAATACATGGCCAATGCAAGAAATGGATTCATTAGAGAAGCTAATTTAGAGGTATATGAATTGAGGGTTGAAACTCCGGGCTTAAGGGCATCAAGAATAAATGTTGGAAACGAGTCTATTTGCATTTGGTGTTAGTTACATTATTTGAAATGATTAGATGTAAACATCTCAAAAGTAGCTCTTTTAATCTTTCTTACCATACAGTGGTTCTTTCGAGTTAATTGTAAGCTTTGGAAAAATCACGACTTGGAAAAAGTTTACTTTCAATTGAACTACAAAAATCTATGGATTAGATCAGAATTCAGAAGCATCACTATTAATGTAATGAAAAGTAGAAGCATAGATAATTATTTTTACTTATCTCTAATTCTCTGCTCTACTTTCCAGTACTATAACAAAGCCATTTCATTCCTGACAATTAAGTAGAACGTCTTATGGATTCCTATCCGCAACAAAACAGGTTGTGTCACGTGAACATAAAACTTTTTTTTTTTTTTTGCAGAGGATGTGAGATTTTACACATTTGTCATATATTTGTCATACAAATAGATAACTGAAACATCAATCATTCATCCATCCAGCACCGTTGAGAGCACTCATTGTACTGTATAACCTAAATCCATCACACAATGACTTCCGAAAAGTCCAAGGAGCGATCTACCCCCGAGTTCGTAGACGATGATATACCACCTTCTGTTCTAGCTATATCAAACTTACGTTGCCCTTCGCCTCCACCGATATTGAATAATGGACCGTCAAGAACAACCAATATATCTCCACCATTCCAAACTTTATCAATTTCTTCTCCTTCTAACGATGGAAGTAAGGAAACAGGCGATGAATTGCTGCAACCAGGAAGCGCTAAAGCGGGAGATCCAAAATCCCCGATATCTCCCTTACATATGCTACAACTGACAGAAAGAAATGAATCAATGACTAGTCTAGACTATATGCTCAACCCACCAAAGGAAAGCGCTCACCACAAAGCGCCGTCCGTCCATGCCCACTTTTACATTGATGATACTATGAAAACGGGTAAGCCAGGTAACAGATCAAGAAGTGGCTCAGCTTCTAGCCAACCTCGTTCTTCCCCTGTAGTGCAAAGTAATCTGGGTGAACTACAGAAGCCAATAATTGCAAACCCTCAGAGTGCTGGAAGTTCAGCTATATCATCTAGGGTCCCAAGTAAACTGGGAACTCCGCAACCGCTGTTAGGACCTAACGAACAGAATCCAAATATCGATCCCCGCTTGCTTCAAGATGACGGCAAAATCCACATATTGCTAGGTGTATGTGGTGCTTTATCTACAGGTAAGATAAAAATGATTATATCCAAATTGTATGAAATTTACACACCAGAGAGAATAGTGATACAGTTGATTTTGACCAAATCTAGTGAAAATTTCATCTCGCAAGAATTGATAAATATTTTGGAAAATCTGAAAAAGGTTAGAATTTGGAGAGATGCCGATGAATGGACCTGGAAGAATAGACTGGATCCAGTATTACACATTGAATTACGTCGTTGGGCCGACATCCTTGTTGTATGTCCATTGACAGCGAATACTCTCTCGAAAATTTCTTTAGGGATATGTGATAACTTGCTTACCAACGTGATTAGAGCTTGGAACACCTCTTATCCAATTTTATTGGCACCAGCAATGGTAAGTTATTCTTATAATGCAGTCACTACCAAAAGGCAATTGAAGTTGATTGCTGAAGAGATGCCCTGGATTGAAATATTGAAACCCCTGGAAAAAGTTGTTGGCAGTTATGGTGACATTGGAATGGGTGGTATGATGGATTGGAATGAGGTTGTGAATAGAGTAGTTCAAAGGCTAGGTGGATACCCAAAAGACGACGAGGAAGAAGATGAAGAAGATGAAGCAAATAAAGAGTCTCATGGGGACGCCGTTGACGATGATGAAGACGAGGATGATGAAGATGATGAAGATGAAGATGAAGAAGAAGATGATGATGATGATGAGGATGAGGTGGATAATGATGACAATGAAGAGGACGACAGCAACCAGGCTACCGAACATCAGTCAAAACAGGTTCAACGTGGTAGTGCTCGTGAAGTTGGCATGCATACTCCTAATAAAGAAACTAGTATAGAAACCAAGGACGCAGTAGAACAACCCCAATAGAATCTTATCAAGTTGAAAACTACAGCTAGCTACAGTTTGCGGTGTTAAGGTGATCATTCAATTCTTCATATACTACATAATTATTTACAACATTCTCTAGAAAACCTGCTAGTTTAATTACCATGATATTGACGTATTCTCTCTTCTCTCCAATTTTGGTACTCGTCACCATTCATTGCAGAAGTATCACAAGTATTTGTGCTTAACCTTCGATCAATATCCTTTGGCCTTTCAAAAAAATTTGATTTAATATTTATCGGAGAAAGATGAAATGGTGAGGAGTTTTCTTTATCCTGCTCCTTTTCCAAACAAGGAGAGTCCAATTTTTGATTAGGAGAGTGGTTTAATCTCAACGGTGAGTTTTGTTCACTTAACATATCTAAGGGTCTTAACGGGCGATTAAGCGGCTGCAATTCGGTATGAGGATATAAAGCCAGAATATTTCCTAATATACGCGTAGGGCTACCCGAATTTGACAGCGCTGACAGGAACAGCGATGTTATTGCATTCGAAATCTTTATGGTTGTTGGATTGTTGTAGGTGCGAGCTAGCTTGACTTGAGGCTTAGCAATTCGAGTCACCTTAGTTGGGGATTCTCTTGCGTGTTTGAGCCTAGATTCAGGTCGAGAAGTTGGTTGGACTTTCCGTTGTGGTGAGATTCTCTGGACTGGCTTTTTAGTTGGAGAAACTCTCAGACTGTTTGACACATTTCTGTTTCTTCTAGGACCATTCAGTTGTTGTTCTGTTTGTATAGACAATAATTTTTCATAGAGATCTTCCCCATTAATTGCAAGAGGATGGCTCCCGTTATTGTCCGAGTTATTATATTCATACACCAGACTAACGAGACTGTCAATCACCCGAGGCATGTTTTTATTGATCTTCTTCCTGAGCTTTTCTTCATTGAGAAGTATTTTGCAAGAGTTCTTACTCATGAGTCGTGATGAATCTTTTGAGGCTTCCTTCAAGAAATCTTGATCTTTAAGTAATTCTAGAAGCTCTTCATATAGTTGAAAAATAGGTTCTTTGGCAGCATATTCTTCATTCAATTTAATAATTTCTTCTTCGTGCTTAGCCAAAACAGTTTCTTTCTCAACATCACTATTATCAGGATCATAATTAAAGAATTCAAATTCGCTTCTCAATACCCTTGAATAATACATTTTATCCCAAAGTTTTTCTATTTCGTTTCTAGCATCAGCAATGAACTTTTCAATGCATTCTGATCTTCTGATGTACAACTTGTTTAACTCCATTTTAAAACTAAGTAGAGAAAGTTCAGTCAATGAGCTATTTCTTTCCATGAACGAATTGACATATTCTTCAGTTTCACCAAGTTTATTCCATAGTTGCATACATGTCTTAGAATATTCATCCCATTGGGATTTTCTAGTATTGACAGTTGAAGCAAGGAGATCTTGGATACCGGACAAAAACTCAATGTGAGAATTGTGTAGTCCAAACTCTAACGGCTCTTTCTGTATAGTCTTTAAGGTTTCAATATCTAAAAGCATATCATCGTTAATATTCTCATTGTGTTTTTGCATTTCTTTGAACTTATCATCAGTTATTTGTAAAAGTTCCAAGGACTCAAGTATTTGATTTAGGATCCTGGCAACAGATTCTTTTCTTTTATCAATTTCAATTTTGCAATGATCAATTTCTACTTGAACCGAAGAAAAAAAGTCCAGGGTAAATTTAGTGAACCTTAATCCTCTTATTATTCGGATAATTTGGTAGTTAATATTCCTGAGATGATCCAATACAGATTCGGATGTTTGTTCCTCTGTAAAATCTTCGGGTTTGTTACGGTCATAAACAGAGTTCTTCCTAGGACTACCTAGTATAAAGGTATTATAATTCTCGTTTTCGGTAAAATTTTTCTCTTTCTGGAGGTTAAGGTGTCTAATGCTAGACTCAAATTCGTCTAGTATTTGCTTATGATATTCGGCATCTGTACTGGAAGGTAATATATGAACTATATTTGAACTAGAAGTTCTGAAAGGTCCAATTAAATCAATCAATTCGGTGTATTCCAAATTCAAGTTATTTAATCTGCGGAATGATATCATGAACAGCTTCAATACTTTGAGAAATATACCATTAAGCTGACTTTTTTGTTGTAATAGCGTTAATCTTGGGATATTATTCAACATGTTATCGTATTGTTGTTCGATAGACATTGACAGGTTGAGCAAACTAGAATCAGCAATGTTAAATGGAGAACTCGTATGGAAATTGGTATTGCCCCGTATGTCCGAAAATTTGGTCAATACTTGTTCTTTATAACCATCTTCATATTGGTCTTGGTTTTTAAAGGCTAGTCCTCGTTCAATTAGACTGAGAGACTTGTCTCCTTTATTATCATTAACCATGGAAAGAATAAGTTGAATCTGTTGCCTTAACCATTCACATTCGTCTTCGATATTGGCTCTCTCTTGGTGTATTTTAGCTTTTGAGGTAGCAATGGTGTCTCGAATAGATGTAAAGATTTCCTCTTGTCTATGTGATATTTCAGGTTCTGTAAAACCAACAAGTTCACACTCGTCAGTAACCTCCGAGAGGGCTTGAATTACATCAGATCCTATTTGTTGCATACGTTTGGCCAGCATCTCGGCGAAGGGGTTCATCTTGACTTTAGATTGTGGTGGGCGTTGGGTAACCAGTGATACCAGATCAGTACCTGTCGGTTTTCCTAGTATGCTTTCAATCTGGGATGGTGTAGAAGTATCTGATATCTCTTCATGTGATGAATTGAACTGCTCTAGTATTGTATGCTTCACTGGTGAGGGGTCATCCAAGGTCGGTTTTGAATGATTGTTTGTCAAGCTCATTTCCGTGCTTATTTGTGGGTGTTGGTTTCTAATTGCTTATGTTGGTATGTGGTGTGTTTGTGTATATGTTGAATCGACTATTATGATTCAGTATGCGCTAACTCAATTGATTGCTATCTTCTATTTGGTACCTGCTTTTAATCTCGTCTCTGTTTTCATGAAGATTGTGATGATTTGCGTTTTCTTGTTGTCTAATTTCCTAATTGGGATGAATTAAAAACAATGTTCTTTGCAACGAATGTCGCAAATAATAATAAAAAAAAATATGTTGCGAGTATCTTACAACCTATCTATTATTAAGTACATTAATTGCTATTTACATGTCCTCTTATTTAGTTTCTTAATCTCATGCAATGTGGCCGCCAATTCACTTCCAAAATTAACCGCGTTAGGTTCAGATTGACCAGATTTAAGGTCTCCCTGGGGAAAATCTTTGCCAAGGAAACTCAAACTACCACTATGTATAGTAGCCATCGCTTGTCTATCACGACGATGTTTCTTGGTTATCCCCCATTTGTAAGCATGACCAGTAACAGGCCAATCCATTTTCCGGGCTATATCGAAAAGCGAGCGGTATAACGGACCCACATATTGTGCACCTTGACGTACCAACTCGTCATACCAATGTTTAGCAAGGTCATACTCGGATTTCTCGTGGTGATATTTGACAAAGGAGTATATTTGAGGAAATGTAAGGTTACTTTGCTTTTTGCGGTATAATTTCATGACTCTAGTTGCAAATTCGTAGTCTTTGTGCACTAGCAACGCAGCTTGAATCAATAGGTCGATGTTCACCGGATTGATTTCGCCGTAGGGTAGTGGAACACGTTCATAATATGTAAAAATTCTCTTTGCAACTGCAAAGTTTTCATATTCAGTTGAAACTTGTAGCTCAGTAGAACTTGTATCTTTCAAGAGATGCTTCAAGAATACTCGAATGACGTCATCGTTGGCATCTAGGGTGGTTTCAGGGGTTTGAATAACCCTCATATACTCCTCGAAAAGTTTATTAATCAACCGAGGTAATGTTGTTCCGAGCGGGATAGATGAAAGTAAAACATTGTATATGGATGCAAGAACCTCGGTGGTGAACTTATTCCCAGTCAAGCTCTTATCCACCAGAGCAAGCTTCACTTCTTCGAAAGAGTGTAAAGGCTCGAGTGAACCATTTGAATACACTATTGGCAAGATTTTTAAATCATTAAAAAGTGCCAAAACTCGGTGTGCTTCATCTCCATATAATGCTCCCGCGTATCCAATAATGACCTTTGGAGAAGAAGGAAACTTAGCTCTCATTAATAACATGATTTCCTTTGCCCATTTCTTTTTAAAACTATTAGAGATACCATTTAAATCGATGTTATTCATAACTACAATAGCTTCATTGTAATATCCCTGTAATCGCATATTTCGCATTAAAAGCAAATATGTGTCGTAATCAACGGTTAATCCTTCCTCAGTCAAGTATTTCAAGACTTGTGCCGAATGAGACACTCCTTTAAACTTTGTTACAAAGTTTAAGATAACTAAAAGTAGTGATTGTGTATCTTCATGAAGGGATGTATCACCTTTTAGAAATGCTCCTCTTGAATATTTTCTTTCATATTTTTCAAGCAAAAACTTCAAATAAAGTATAGCATTAGCAGGATCTTCAGAATCAATAAACATGTTACAATAAGTAGACAAATCTTTCACGGTGTAAAACTCGATTATTCGTTCATTATGTTCTCCAAAATCGGTCTTATGCAAATCATGCCATTTGGGGAAAAGTAAACCAGTTCGGGAAATTAACTTCTCGATTGAAGTACCATGATACAAGATCTTCTTGAACCGTTCCATCTTGTTGGTTGCAATGGTCTGAAGGTTGACACAGACCATCCTCAGAAAGAGTGCTGCTCGTTTTTCACGTGGAACTATTTCTAGTATCTGATGATACTGTTGGCCAGATAATAATAGTGGCATGCTATTTATCACATTAGTTCTGCTTAGCTTTTCTAGGAAGTTTAAAAGAATATGGCCCTTGTGGGCCTTATCACCTTTCGTCAATTCAAGTATTGACATAAATACCTGGAAAAACTTTACGCGGAATGCGGTGGATGTGGGATCTATTATGAACTGTATAATACATGATTTAACTTCGTCATCTTGGAACGATTTGGCTAATGCACTTGTTATGGTTTCTTTAAGGGTAGTATCGTTAATTTCACGAATGAGCCAGGATACTAACCTAGGATCTTCGGTAATTTTCTCTTGCACTATTTCTATAATATTAAGGCAAAACCCTGACATCTCTTCCAAGGTCCCATACGATAAGCCATTCAAATGACGATATTCCTTTTGTGTTAAATTGACTATTTCGTCTTTTGAAAAATCAATGAGAGGGTTATGTGGGTGATCATTTGGTAGACCGAGCAATTCTGTTTCCCAAGGTTGACTGAATGGCTTGTTTCTTAACGATGGCTTGAATGCAGTAGGAATGATAGGTCGAGCTTGGGTAGGTCGAGCTGCTGTTGCTAATTCTCTATAGCTTACACTTAGTCGCTTTATAGTTACATTTGACCGTAGCCTCCTTATGATCGATTTATTCATGGCTTATGTCGTATTCTTGCAGTCTAGTAAAAAAAAATTTTGTTAGTCTTAAATGTTGGAGATCAATTTTTTTCGGCAATGCGATCTGCGATTTGGTTGCCAAAACTTCGACCTTAGATATCAATCAAGATCAACAACATCCACAAGATATATCGCGTTTCCTTTACAATACATCATAAGTACATTATTAATACTATAAAAGACTCTATAAATCTATTAAACTTGATGAACATCTATCTGACTCCAATTCTCCAACACCATCACCGAAGTGTTCTTGCCTGCACCTCTATATATATACTTCTGATAAAAATATGCAACGTCAAATATAATAGTCCCAGAACTACCAATGATATAAGGCAATTCTCTCCATATAAAATCTGATCTGGAATCACCAAACAAAAACTCACAGCTTGACAAAATAGAAAGTGTGTATGTCAAATTACCAAGCAATGCTGCCCCAAACAATATTGGAGATATTCCTTCAACCGACTTTCTCTTGTAGTTCTTGTATAATTGGGGACATCTCGAACTACAATATATGACAGTACAGCTCCAAGCAAGTATTATCCCGATTGTTTCCACGGTGGAACTCGAACCAGAAGATTCTTGTATGAACGCTTGTATGGGACTTGCTCTTGCTCCACTAGCATTTAGTAAAACCCCGGCAATGGCTGTTCGGACTAAATGGGAAGACTCGCTGTCAGAAGTAGAATCATAACTGCTAGCTCCTGGTGATAGTATGGACTCTTCTGAGGTAGTAGCAGACATCTTGGCATGTCTAATATGCAATCCTGTCTTCGAGTGCACATTAACGTCTTCAGTATTTGATTCATTGTTTGGTTTCACCTCTGGTGCAGGTGCTAATTCCGTGTAAGCTGTTTGTTTTCTTGGGTATACACTGTTGTAATAGTAGTATTGAAAACACAATGTAATATCATTACAAAGGAAAAAAATACTCAAATATACTTGAAATCCCAACACTTTATTCAATAAACAACTGGTGAAACTCAAGAAATCCCCCATAAACCATAAAAGTAGGAATGACGGTGATATGCCTTCTGCAGATTTACTCTTATAATTCTGAATGATTTGCGGAAGTTGGGCAAACATCCAGCTGAGACATGATACAAAACTGAATGTATGCGATATGAATGATATATCTGAACAAACTACCATGGTGAACTAGTTGATAGTGTAGTTGTTAATTACTGATAAGAGATACGTTGTGTATTCCAAAAAGAGGAAAAGAAATCGGGCAAGAAAAAGAAAGAAAAAAAAAAAACTCTGATGCTAACCGCGCTTGAGGAATTACCGGATTAGTCACCTTCGATTTTTTTTGGATGTAAAATTGTAAAAGAAAAGTTTTTCACTTTGCAACACAAAACTATACTTTATACAAGGTGTCTAAAAATCCAACAATTAACCTGTCAGCTACTCCCGATGTCTGTACACTTCCAGCAACACCATACATGGCAGCTGTGTCACTAGTGACTGTGTTATTAGATACTCGTTTCTGAACTGCCTCTTTGGTCAGAGAAATCAAATCCTCAATCAACTCTGGAACAACAGGAATGGTCAATCTAGTCAATGCAAAGTGCAACCCTGCTGGATTTTGAAGAGCAGCAAAATGCCAACCTTTACTGTTTAGTAAATCTCCAAGTTCATAGATATTGATATTGGTTGCCTCGGATTCTTTCACTTTGAATGCAATGACAGAAGCAATAGGATCACCAATAATCTCCAAATATTTACTTAAAGTTTCTTCCGTCTTCAATGTAGACTTGAGTTGCATAGTAGCATCCACTATTCTCCTACAAGACTCTTCATATCCATCTTTACCAAATTTAACAAGGGTAGCCCAACACCCCACCATTAATGCCCCAGGACGTGACCCAGCTAATGTTGGCGATCCATACATACCACCTGTCCAACTGCTCAGAATATAATATTGGCATTCACGTAACTTACTATTTCGGTACATGATAATACTGGATCCCTTAGGTGCAAATCCGTATTTGTGAGTATCACATGAAATAGAAGTAACTCCCGGCAATCTAAAGTCAAATTTTGGAATAGGTCTATCTCCATGAACTTTGGATCTTTCCAAGAATGAAACAATAAAAGATCCCAAACATGCATCCACATGAAGGGGGATGTTGTATTTTAAGGCTAGTTTTGAAAGTTCTTCTATATTGTCGATTATTCCATGAGGATAATTTGGTGCAGATCCAACCAACAATACTGTATTCTTATTAATAAGTCTCTTCACTTTGGAAATGTCAACTTGATAAGTCTCCGGGTCAAGATCAACTTTATGAAGAGTCATTCCAAAATAAGAACATGCCTTGTCAATACCGGCATGAACAGTAACAGGAGCAATTACTTCTGGTTTGATAATTCCTTTATTTTTCTTTCCATATTCTCTAGCTGCCAATCCAGTTAACAATAAAGACTCGGTACCACCGGATGTAGTTGACCCACATCCTGTTTCTGGAGCATTAAAAATATCCAATACCATAGAAACAATTTCAGCTTCCATCTTACGAACACCGGGAAACACATCAGGATGAAGCTGATTAGCAACTGCATACTTGTGATATGCTTCAGATTGCAAGTCTAAAAGTTCCTCACCCCCGTGGTACACGGCCCCACTGACTCTACCATTATTCCAATCGCTATGTTTTAAATGCTGAAGTTTATCCAACTCTTCCACAATTGATTCCTTACTTATGCCTTCTTCAGGCAACTTGGGGAATTGAAGTAATTTGTCATCGTTTTGCATCAAGGAAGTTTCGATTTTTTCAATAGTTGCTTCCAACTCCTTATCGACCTTTCTTTTAATTGGGGGTAATGTCATCACGAAGGAAAATATCGAGGCATTTATGGCTCTCCATAACCTTTTTATACTTCCAATTAAGCCATATCCCCATATTATGGTGAAAATGTCGGTGATTTTATTATACAAGAAGTACGCTATCCATATGTCTCTGACTAGTCTGAGGGAGCCCCACAATTTTGAGTCACCGAAGTAAGTTTGCAAAACCGCAAGTTTCGTTGTTGATATCAACGAGTATATGAGTGTAGTTACCTCGTCAAAACTCTGTGGAGCCTCAATCGAACTGAATTTTAACTTAAGCTGATTCATGTTTGCTGTTTGACAACAGGAGATGTAAGTTGTGTCAGGTTCAGAAAAACTCGCACTTTAAAATAAGGAGCAGAATTTCGCGGCTCGGCCTTTGGCCCAGGTTATAGCCGACATTAGTAAAGTTTGACATATAATACATTTTCATTAGGTAATATATAGTTACAAATTAAAGTGGTGTAGAAGATCTACTAACTCGATTGCTTGGTCGGCTGCTGGAACCAGAATTGGATGTCTCCATAACTACTTGTCGTTCCTTGTACAATTTATCAATCTTCTCATTGAAAAGTCCCGACATGAATTGGTTCTCCTTTTGTATTCTATTCAATTGAGATTCGTAGTTTAGTAAAGCATCTTTCTTCATTAATGCAGGTAAGGAAGTTAATCCTTGGCCGTTTACTTTCTTGTTTAGTTCACTATCTTTTTCCTTAAGTTGGGCAAGCATACTTGAAAGTTGGACGGCAGTAGCAGAACTCATTTGATAAGACAGCCTGAGTGTTTCGCATTCTTGATTCAATTTATCAAATTCTTCAGTCATCTTCGCCAATTCCTGATGAAGCTCTTCGAGTGAGGCTTTCTGCTTTTGCAAATCTTCTTCGGTGTGGACATGATCAGTGTGCTCTTTTAACTTGTCTAACCTCCTTTGTTTTTCGGTTTGTATTTCTTCAACTTTTACTAAATCCAGTTCAATTCGACACAAGGTTTTTTCTTGAACAGTGGCTTCGTCACTCAACTTTCGTAATTTTCGATACCCACTCGATATAAGATCTTCATCGTCATCGTAATGTGACTGACGTGAACTTTCATACTTCCGCTTCTCGGGAATAACATTATTGTTCAATTCTGCTATTGTTTCTTCAATCTGGAAAAGCTTCCCATGTAATGCCTCGGCAATTTGTGATCGATAACTCTTGTAGTCAAAATCACCAAGCAGGTCAAATCCGCCGTTTATACTCTCGGTAAAGCAAATATTCAACTTTTTAATTAACTTATCATCGGTGAACGTAAGTGCTACTTTTTCCGTGTACTTCTTTATTGGATTTTCTACTGTTGATTTCTCCAACCACAGTTTAAATTTCTCCATTTTACTGCCATAATTATCAACAAAGAAATTGGCCCCATCAATTTCACGAACATGAAACTTGTTTACAACCAACGCTTTTATCACTTTAAGCTTGTGCTTATACATTGGGTCGGAAGTATCGTTTGAAAAATTTAACGATGATGTAGGTTTAGGAAATTGTTGAGCAATATGCTCAATAGAATAAATTGGCACGGGAATGAATATAGGACATTCCTGCGGATTAGGTCTCAAAATTTGAATGCTGGGAATGTCGACATCAAGTTCAGCATCAAACGAAAAAATCATGTTGTAATCGACGCTTTTAGTGCTGCTTGCCGACAAGTAGTTATTATACAATTGCTGTGATGTGATCAAGTTCAAGCATAACTTAGACTCGGGGTTTATGGCGGCTTTTAAATTGGGGATTGGACGCTTGTCGTCATATAATTTAGCACTACTGTAGTTTTCATAGTATAATCTTTTCCCAAGAATTAATCCTTCGATAAGTTCCAATTCCTTAACACTGCCGGCCACTACTAGCATGTAAAATCCTTCTGGGTAACGTTTCGTGTCTATTAAGGAATCCACTATTCTATTGAAAAGTTGAGATTTCCCAGATAAGTTGGTTTGGCGCTCATTTGTTTCCACTAGTAATATCTTTTTAGGAATGAAGTGATCGACTAATAACGACGGATTGCAGTTGACTTTCATCAACTGCTCATAAAGCAAGGAAATCTTTTCGTATGTGTTCAAGCCGTTCTCTTTGGTGGTGGGTGCAGACTCCAATAAACTGTCTATACTGGTACGTAAACGCTTCGACTTTACTTCATTTAACAACTCTGAGCTGAACAAATGTAATAGAAGATCCACGACTGATTGCTGGAATCTGGTTAAAAGTGTAGGTAAATAGCATACGGCATTGTCTGGCAAAACCTCATCACTGACAGCAAATGGGTCACGCGGCTTCAGATCCTCGTATGCAGTGTCAACACCATTCATCTGAGGGGAGTATAATGAAGACGGAGGATCCGCCGAGAGCATATCCATAAGATTCATCGTATAGTTTGATTGAATAAAGGCTGGTGGAAAGTAGAGCTGGGTCTGGGTAAGATTTTACATTCACGAAAGATAGGGTTATTTTTCGCTGGCCGCGCGCGCAGATTTACTTGCAATTTTGGGAGGGACTAAATCTCACTACTATGTACTATCGCCTATTTTTTTTCTTTATGGTAACATTCACCCCGATCCCACCCAAACTGTCCCACACAATGGGCTCAACTTTCTTGGGTAGCTTTCTTCCGTACAAACACTGATCTACAAGCCACATACCCACTAGGAACTCGTTCTTGTTAAGAGTTCCGTCTTTTCTGAAATCAACTAAGTTCCATATTTGTTCGAGCGTTTCATCGGGTAATCTACTTCTGCGCCAGATCCTCAGAACAATCACACCATGGATTAATTGGTTTATATCGGCGTTTTCAAGGTTATGAACATTATCTTTATCATTAATACTTTGTGCCTGGTTGTTGGAAGACAATTTTGCAGCCTTTGTGGAAATCTCTTCGTCTTCTTGCGCAACCTCAGGGACCAGAGAATAATCAACCCCCACCAACCTCGTGACAATTTGACTCATGTAGTTTCCTTTATTACTTGCCCAAACACCCTCATATCTCTTTCGCTCTTGTTCACTAAGATAATTCAAATCACTGTGATTCTTCCAAGGTTTATTCTCATTGAACTGGGTTTTCTTATCTTTTCGCCTCTTTTCTCTCATGGTTGTCTTGAACTGTACTGGCTGAACCAATGCCAGACTAGATACCAAAGGACTGGGTAATTCTTCAATCTCACTGTCCAGATCTAGCAAATTAAGCGGCGACTCTATTCTTTTAGATTTCTTCTTCTTGAATATATTGCTCTTACTATCTCTTCTCTTGGTGACATCTGGAAATTGTGGAAACGAAATGCTTTGACTTTCGCTTTCCAAGGTGTCATCCTCGGTATAGTCATACTTTTGATCCATTTGGTAGTATGTTTCATCTGCATTACCAAGCAGAGATGCGCTTGAAAGTGCATCAGAAGACCTATTGTTGACATCGGCAAGATAAAACGTCGTATCTTTAGGCTCCGTAAATTCTTGGTCTGGCGGCGGTTTCCTCTTTGGTTTGGACTTTACTGACGACTGTTCTAGCTCATCTGATCTGGTGATGTTGGTCTCTTCTATTACTTCAGGTTCCTCCAGTTCTTCCTCTAGTTCTTCTTGGTCCTCCTCCTCCTCTTCTACCACACTTTCACGTTCCAGGAAACTAGATCCAAAGGATGAGTAGGAGTTGTTGATCTCGGTAGCATTGTATACCTTGCTAGGGTTTGAAACCGATCTTATTGAACCTTCAGTTCTGGCGGAGCCAGTCGGGTGTGAAGAACTCTCGGAAACCGCCTTCATTCGGGTATCTATTCTATCTCGTATATCATTCAAGATCTGCTGTCCCTTAGGGCTCTTGTCATAATTTGACAAATTAGCCAGAGAAGTTTTCGTCTTGGAATGGATCGAACTGCGTAGATTTTTAATCATTTCTTGAGGTGAATAATTAGCCGATAATCGCTTTGCATTGGCATCATTCACAATAGCTTTGGAGTCGATCGATTGCTTAATATTGTTTATCATGTCTTGTGGATTCAGGTTAATCTTAGCATGTCTATTAATATCTGAAAAATAATCAGCAGAAGTTGTTGAGTTTGAAGAAAGCACACGAGGACTAGGATTAGGACTCTTACGTGAGCCTTGACTTTCGTAACGAGGCGATGGAGTACCTCTCTGGGAGATACCACCAGGCACATCGAGCGTACTGCTTCTTCTCATTCCATTATTGGGTAGCGATATCTGTAAAGATGGTCCTGTAGGTCTCGGACTAATCACTCTCTTGTGCGATTTGGGTTGTACAGGTAATGATTGTATAGATGTGTTCTTGTCAAGATTGTATGGGTGCAGCGGTAACTTGCTTGGTTCTGGTTCTTTGGCTTTGGATGTTGCGTTGAAAGCTGCCAAGGCCGCAGCACTGGCCGTTGAGGATATATTGGCCATACCCGGTAAGCTATAGGTAGTGTTGTCTATATACAGCAATTGTAAAACGGCAAGTGTCGTTTTAAAACAAAATATTTGTATCAAAACAATGAGCCGCATGTACCAGCTTTTTTTCACACAGGAAATAACTGAAAAAAAATCTATGGCAATTACAACAATCTATTTATAGAACTACTACTACTACTTCTTCTTACCCTTTGACGAGTTCACAAATCTTCCCCGTCCAACTCTTACACCTGATGGTCTAATATTGTTCATGTTTGTACTGAATGGTGATACGTAGTTATCAGCACTACCTCCACCAATCCATTCTTGAAGCATCTTCTCATTTTGTCTTCTTTGCCATTCGTCATTCTTTAATGCTTGTTGATATTCCTTTTGATCTTCTCTCAAGATTAAAGGAGATTGTAAAGATTTATGACGGTTTTCTTTATTATGTTGGTAACCAGCATTACCTTGTTTCTTCTGCAGGTTCTTACTTAATGGGGAAGGAAGTGTGAATCTTTCACCACGCTTGTACCATTGGAAATTAGCTTTCAAATGTGGAGTTACCTTACCTGTTAAGGTGTCTACAGACACAGCACATCTTAGTAAAGTATTACCACCACATTTTGGACAGAAATGTTTAGGTTGACCGTTCTTATTTATAGGTGTTAATCTGAAACATGCATGACATCTGTACATATAATTTCTGACTCTTTTGATTTGCTTACCTGACATTGCATTTAAAAGATTGATATTAATTTGCATGGCAACGTTTTGACAGGCGAAATCGCCGGTTGCCAATGCAACCTTAATTAAAGGACCAGTGGCACTTGCTTCTTGGGTTTCTTCGTTGTTGTCTTTTAACAACTCTTCCTGTAAGTTATCTGGGGTGATCCATTCTCCGTCATCATCCTCTTCGTTATATTCTTCGGTTAATTCATACGTTTCCGAAGTCTCGTCATGTGCTTCTATATTTACATCTTCGGTGGATTCGGTAGTGGCTTGGGTTTCGGTTTCTTCAGGCACGGTTGTTTCTTCGACTTGAGTGATGGTGTCATCTGTAACACTTTCAAACTCTTCACTGTTACCTTGTTCCATTTGTTTTCTCAATTCTGCTTCTCTCTTTTCTCTTTGTCTTCTTCCCCCTCTACGACGTGGTCTATTCGAATTACCTTGCTTAGGCTTATGTTCCACAACTGTAAATCCATCTTCTTCATCTTCTTTAGTCTTGGTAGCATCTTCTTCCTTCTTTTCTTCCTGTTGCTTTTTAAGTTGCAACTGTTCTCCTGGGAACTTTCTTAATCTCCAATCACCATTATTACGCTCAACTTCCAACTCGTAAGCAAGGGCGATAATATGTAAATCATTAACGGACAACACAGAATAATCACCAGTTAATTTAGCAAAACTAATCACCTTTTGAATAAACTCAGGTTTGGGATGTCTAACGTTCAACTTATCACCCCATAATATCAATTGTTGTCTGGCATGCTCATCTTTTAATTCTGCATGAACTCCTGGGGTTGTGTAATACTCAGAGGCGTATTGTTGTAATGCTGATGCGGTTTGGGTTA
This sequence comes from Spathaspora passalidarum NRRL Y-27907, assembly GCF_000223485.1. NCBI lineage: Eukaryota > Fungi > Ascomycota > Pichiomycetes > Serinales > Debaryomycetaceae > Spathaspora > Spathaspora passalidarum. Next base: position 1,210,974 of record NW_006767429.1, on the reverse strand, counting down.
TAAGAGGACCGGCATCTAATACTACGGCCTGGATCTTTGCTGTATCAGACATGGTGCTTGCAGTTCTTAATAGGTGGTATATAGTTAATAGATCAAAGAAAAAAAAAATTGCAGTAGAAAAAAAAAATTGGGATGAGATACCAATCACGTGACTGTTGTTTAAGATAGAAAATGATACCATGCAAATCTCTAAAGTAACCATTATGGAGGGAGGAAGTCAAATGGTTTAAATGTATGTTGCGGGGATCTTCTAGGCTCCTGAATGTATTGTATTACAATTCAGTCGAAAGAATTTTTTTAATTAAGAAATTTTGCTAAATTTTTGTAATAAAACAAGATAAATTACATTTTGTTGCAGGATTTATCTCAATACATCAAGTATAAAATCAGCAAACAAGAAGAAACAATCGATGATTTTACATGCACGGCACAATACCAATTTAGTCAAGTCCGTGTTCTAAAGTCACAAGAACCCCAGAGTCAACGGCTGAAATACTCAAAACTGGTAATAAATTAATCCCCGCAACGTAGCCACTGAGAGCAAACAAAACAAAATCCCTCTGCGGCGGAGAGGCTGTGCATTATTATCGCCGACATAACGGTTCACCCGGGGATACTCAACAACTATAAAAGGGGTTTTATTCATCCATTGATTCAACTATCAAACATTCAATTAATCAGAAATTACACCAGCAATTGATAATGTCCAAGGATTCAATTATTTTACATTGGTAAGTAGACTGCCACGGGGTATTGTTCCTTTCAAGAAGAGCAAGAAATATATACTAACTCAAACTAGGTTAAACGCATCTCGTTCTCAAAGAGTCGTCTGGCTCTTGGAAGAATTAAAGATCCAATATGAATTGAAATTTTACAAGAGAAATGCATTCCACAGAGCACCTAAAGAATTAGCTGCCGTTCACCCCTTGGGAAAATCTCCAGTTATTGAAGTTGTCAAGGAAGGTGGCGAAAAGACCGTGATTGCTGAATCTGGTCACATTTTTAGTTACCTTTTACGTCACTACGATCACGACAATCACCTTTCTCCTACGGATCCGGATGAGAAGGAAGAATTGGATTATTTCTTGCACTATGCAGAAGGTACTTTGGAACCTTTCTTAGTTGGTGTTCATGTCAACGAGATTGCCAAGAAGAAAGCACCTTTTGGAACCAAATTCCTTATGGGGATGTTAGTTAATGGTATCAACCAGGCTTATTACACTCCTGGAGTTGCATCAAATATGGACTTCTTGGAACAAACCATGAAGAAGCAACACGAAAAGGGAAATAAGTATTTTGTAGGAAACAAGTTGTCTGCTGCTGATATTATCCTTTCATTCCCTGTCAATTCTAACTTTTTTGCAAATAAAGAACAAGCAGATCTGATTGTTGGAACTGACATTTCCAAGAAATGGCCACACTTGAAGGAATGGTGTGAAGTAATTGACAAAGAGCCATTGCAAATCCAGGCTAATAGCAAAGTTGAAAAGTGGGAATCTTCCTTGTCTCAGTCTGTTCTTTAATTCTATTGTATCTAGGTTTGTTGGATATACGAATTCGCTTTGTTTTAATGTTTGTCTTCTTTCGGGTTGGCACTTTTGTGCACTTGACACCATATGTAAACTGCATCTAGTTTCTCATCGAACAAACAACCCCTAAATCTAATTCATGTGCGAAACAATCTCATTCGTTTTGTTTGCGATGTTAGTTTGATGATTTTACCTAATTAAGAAGTTCAATTTATTTTTTCTGCACCATTGATAGAAAAGCCTCTGGTTTGCAATCAACGAAATTGCCTAAATAGGACAACAGCGAAAACCAATTAGACCGACCCACATTGAATGATGGTAATGGATCGTGTATAAATAAGACATCGATGGCAATTTCCCCAGATTCGCAATTTATATTTAGAACACTTTCTTTTACATATTCCAATACTACATTATTTTTTCCTTTCAAATATGACGGAATTATCAGGACCCCAAGATAGATTTATTTTACATTGGTAAGTACACTTCTTCTTTCAAACCACATGTAATCCAAAAAAAAAACCATACTAACACCTCTAGGCTTGATGACTCCAGAGCAAATAGAATCCTCTGGGCATTGGAACTCCTTCAACTAGATTATGAAGTTAAAGTGTATTTACGGCACCCACAAACTTGGCGTGGACCATTAGAATTATTTAAAGAACATCCTCTTGGAAAAGTACCCATTTTAGAAATAATATTTGCTGACCCAAGAAGACCTCCTGTCAAGTTAGTTGAAAGTGGATTTATAATGCAATACTTATTAAAGAATTACGATCCTAATCACATTTTATACCCTCGTGATCCAGAAAAACAATTGGAAGTCGATTATTATTTACATTACTCGGAAGGAAATTTGCAACATTTACAAATTTCATTATTGATTAATTTTTCAGCTAAAGAAGTTGTTCCATTTGGATTAAAGAAAGTCACCAAATTTCTTACCCATGCGTTAAATAAAGGATACTACCTCCATGAATGGAGGCTCAATATGCAATATCTTGAAGGAAGATTGGCTGAAAATGGAACCGGATATTTCGTGGGAGACAAGTTAACTGCTGCAGATGTGATGCTTAGTTTCCCAGTTTTTGAAAATGTGTTTGATAATGAAGATGGGATTAAACAGATTACCAGAGATAAGCGAGACTTAAAGGTATTGTTCCCCAATTTATACAAATGGAGTAAAACAATCAAGTACAATCCAAGCTATAGTAAGATTTGTGTTATGATGGATGAAGAAGTTGAAGATTTGATATTAAGGAACCCTCACTTTGAATATTTCAAGCAAAACTAATATTTATGTACAATTGTTATTTATAGTTATGGTTTATATTTTACAGTACAGAAGGTTAATTCGAATAGTTACGTATTTCCGTGGAAGTCGTATATCTCGTGTTGACATGGTTACGAGCACTAGTATTAGCTTGGTATTTCACCAAGTGCCAAGTAAAGAAAAGCTTGCGGATCTTCACAATCGTTCTACGTTACAACACACCTATTCGCTGAGATTTATTCAAGAATGGTCCCACTCGGAATGCCCTACCTGCCACCCCCCCTGATTTCAGTAGAAAATGTTATGTAATAATCTTACCCGAAAAGGGACGCCAAGATTTAAAACATGGCTTAGTCCATGAATCGCGGTGGTGATAAAATGATCAGATTCAAGTTAAGACATCTGCCATTTAACGTGCATAATTTTTTTTAGATGCATTTAACTAATTCCAGTTGGGTGGATATTGTCTGTTTAGCATATGATT